>NC_138382.1:31517572-31537697 GCF_054177405.1 Leptonychotes weddellii | reverse complement strand
GCCTTGGCTCCATCTCTGCAGCCGGCTTCCCTGCTCCCATACCTGGGAGCTCTGCCGCACTCAGGCACCCCTGGTCTTTCTGTGACCCCGAGGGTCCTGAGACCACACTCTCTCACGAGGGTTCCACCCCCCACTTAGCCACTGGAGCAATGCCCCTCAGCGGAGCAGACTTCTAAAAGTTCCGATTTTGTGCTCCGTGGCTCTATCACTTGCCAGAAGCGGCCGACAGAAGCCCCCTCCCCCCGCCGTCTATCCTCCCAAATATCGCCTCGGATTCACTTCTCCGCATGTCCTACCTTCCAGAAAGTGGTTGCTTTTCTGTTCAGGGAGTTGTTGCTATTCTTTTCTTCGATCTCCTGTTGAGTCTGTAGGTGTTCAGAATGGTTTGATCCCTACCCAGCTGAATTCCTGGGACCAGACAAAATCCAGGTCTCCTACTCCTCTGCCATCTTTCCTTACTGGCTTTTAAGCTTTCATCCTAAATCTGAAATCATAGTCAGACTGTATCTGGAGAGAATGTCATGTATTGTTCAAAATTTTTTCACTTGATTAGACAAAACAGATAAATAACGGCAAAGATATTTGCAGTCAGCTGACGTAACTCAAAAATAGAGAGAAAGACAATAAAAAATTTCCACTCAAGCCAAAACTTCTTGTGCGAAGAAACCCTTTAAATATGAGCTTAAATAAGGGTGAAGGAGTAGTACTTTCTTTACGTATAGTCAGTGCTCTGATAGCAAAAACCATCTTTCCAATAGAATAAAACAACTTAGGCTTTACTTTGGTTCCATAAACCCTGGTAACTGCAGATTTATTCTGCATGCTTGTACTGTAAAATACAGGCTCGCATTAGTTTTTATTTCTGTGATGGAACGACATTGGTAGAGTAACACAAGATCGCTGGGAATGCATTTGATACAGGTAATGACAGTGTCAGTCTGGTTTGCCTTCAAAGTACAATGCATTCGTCATTAGACAATAAAACTGCTGACCATATTAAATGAGACAATCTTAGGAGACTACCATTCTTATACTTTTTACCTAGCCACCTAGTTTTCTGCACCCATCTCACTTCTCTGCTCAAAAATCACCACTTTCTCCTGACTCCACAATGAACTCCAAACCCTCCACTTGTCACTGAACCCTCCAGAATCTGGCTCCAACTTGCCTATTGCCTTAGCGTCAGTTCCTGTGTCAAATTGTATTTTCCAAATTGTCTGGAACAAGGTCTCACACCCCACGTGTTATTCTTACAGTAGGACATTGACATCACCCCGCATGGAGTTGTGGGGGTCTATCTCCCCTGCCCTGGAAACTAGGTGGCCCTTTGTGATGACTTCAGACCTTAGAGTGTAGTAGAAATGACTGTATGTGACTCTTGAGGTTAGATCATAAAAATGCCACGCACCTCTTTGTTCTCTTGGAATGTCCCAGTCATGCTGTGAGAAAGTCTAACGAGCCTATGTGGAGAGACCACATAGAAAGGCTATGTTTAGATGTTCTGGCAAAGAGCCCAGCCAATAGCCAAATTTACCAGATGTATGAGTGGTGACACCTCCAGATGATTTCACACTCCAGCTGTTGAATCACATCTAGCTTTCAAGTCTTCCCAGCTGAGGCCCTAGATACTGTGAAGAAGAGATAAATGGTTTCCAGTATGCCCCGTCCAAATTCCTGATCCACAGAATCTGTATGATAAGATGGTTGTTTTACACCACTGGGCTTTGGGATGGTTTGTTACATAGCAACAACAACTGAAATAGTCTCTTTAACTGCAAGTAGCAGAACTACCGTTCAAACTAGTTCAATCCAAGGGGAGGAAATTCTTGTGAAAATACAAGTGCTTCTCATCATAAGGACTTGAAAACAGAAACTGAAAATTCATCAGGAACAAAGGCAAGCATTAATTCCATTTGTCTGTGGGTCAACCTATCCATCAGAGATCTCATGGTCTGTAATCTTTGTTCCTCTATAAATCTGATTTTTTTTTCCTCCTAGCAGTCCAACTTTCTTTGCTTTTCAGTATACATGGTGATCTATACATGGTGATCTATGTCACCTCAATTTTGACTGCAAGAGGAGACCGAGATTAGTATTTATCAGCCCAATTTTATATTTTTGGGAAAGAGGTATTATCTCAAGTTTCCTCCAGTCAATTTTGCCAGTAGGTCAAATGCTGCCGTACTAGAGTCCATCTCTATGGAGGGACAGTTAGAGAAGGAATAGTCAAAGTCCTCTGAGAAGTAGAGCCTCAGGCAAGGATTATAGGACTAATATTTTATTTAGGAGATAACAAGCACAGGGTGGAGGAAATGTAGGGAAAAGAGGATATGAAGCTAATAAAGAGGCAAAGCAAGGTGAGTAATACCTTACCATGCTGTTACTATTTCATGGTAGACTGGAGAGAGACCAAGGGAGCCATGCAGCAGCTGTATCAGCCTGCACTAGCAACTTACCTAGAAAGATTGACCCTACAAGGAACATACTTCCTCACATTTCAGGTTATCTCATTTGGGCCCTCATTGGTCACTTAGGAAGCCTAAGGTCAATTGCCTTGGTGTCATATTTCATTTTAGACCAAATATGGAGCCACTTGAATGGGAAGGATGCTGACAAAGAGAGAGAGGAGGCAGCCAAGGGAATCTGAGAAGGTGTATAAAGTAGGCCAGATAATGGCTTTCTGAAGACGTCCATGGCCAAAACCCTGAAACCTGTGGATATGTTATATTACATGGCAAAGAGACTTTGTGTGTGGAAATAAGGAGATTATCTTGGATCATCTGGGTTGACCCATTTTAATCACATGAGCTCTTAAAAGTAGAGAACTTTCTCTGGCTGTACGCATGGGAACATGGCAGAAGGAGGAATAGAGAAATTTGAAGTATGAGAAGGACTTGTCTGGCCATTGTTAGGGGGGCCACATGGAAGATACGAGAAGAAATGCAGGCATGCTCTAGGAGCAAAGACAGTCTTCTGTCTGGCAGCCAGCAAGGAACGGGCACCTTAATCCTATTCCTGAAAGGAACTGAATTCAGCCAGCAACCTAAAACCTTGTAAATGGATTTATCCTCAGAGTCTGGAGAAAAGAACACAGCCTCGAGAATACCTGATTTTAGCCTTTGAGACTCTAAGCAGATGACCCAGTTGAGCCACACTGTATGTGAACTTCTGACCTACGAAACTGGCAGATAATAAATGGATGTTGTTTTAGGCCTCTAGATTTGTAGTCATTTCTTATAACAGCAATGGCAAAGGAATACAGTGCCTTAGGTTTAAATCTCCGTATAGGGCTCAGATACTCTAAGAGGTGTGTCATATCTACCTAACTTATTATCCTACCATTTTTCTGCCTGACTCCATTGCTGTAGTGTGGTCTCTCTGTTCCTTGTTCATCAGATAGAATATCTGCTGTTACATCTTGGTTCTTGATCCTTTGCCCACATTCTTCCACAAGCTTCGAAAGACCACCACATCTCATATCTTTCTACCTGAAGCCCGCTATGCCATTTGGTTGCACATAAGTTTCAAAACCTATAAAGATTTTTTAAAAAATATTTTATTTGAGAGAGAGAGAGAGATAGCAAGAGAACACGAGCAGGGTGGAGATGAAGAAGCAGGCTCCCCGCTGAGCAGGGACCCCCCCCCCCAATGTGGGGCTCAATCCCAGGACCCCAGGATGATGACCTGAGCCAAAGGCAGACACTTAACCGACTGAGCCACCCAGGCGCCCCTAAAACCTATATAGATTTTATACACTGCAGTCAAGTAATGAAAAAGATTGAATGGAGAGGGAGAAGCAGAGAAAAGACAATAAATCAAATCAGAGTTTGAATGTGAAAATCATCCAGGAACCCAGGTAAATCTGTTCTATACATTTTCATATTTATAATCATAAGTTTAACAGAGAGCAGTAAATTCAATGCACCAATTTCCCTTTTGTTTTGATATTGTTTCCTTTTCCTTTCATTGTTTCCTCTCTCCTACCTTCCCTTTCTCAAGAAAAGCTCACGGAAGTATAATATTAACTATCACGAGCTGACATGCTGACAATTTTGACTAATGAAACTACCAGGTTACCGGATTTCTCCCTTTGTAGATACTTTTTTGGTATACATTTGAATAAATGCATGATAAATTGATAAGATTCAAAAAGTTTAGTTGACACCAATCATTACTGGAAGCATAAGAAACTCAGTAGAGTTTTCTAAAATGCTGCTTGCCTAGTGCCTTCTTGACTGTGTCTTGTTGAAAGTCCCTGAGGTAAATCACCTGCCCGCAAAGTATAAGAGAACAGCATACATGCCCGTGGGCCTCTCTTAATTCTCAGCTATTAGCTTAGTTGCTATTCTAGTTTAAATAGGCTTATACTTGGAAAGGCTCTGAGATTTGTGAAGAATGGTATTATATAATTCTAGAGCACAGTCTATACTTAAATGATTCTTCCAAATTGTGTTCCTACATTTCTGAATGTTATCAAGCATCAAACTGTACCTTCCAGGAGTTCACAAAAAGTCAGTTCGAATTGTTACCTGTCATTGTTCAGTTCTCCTCCTTTGGCAAGGTTTGACTCTGCATTTCTTCAAAAGGTGATGATAATCGGAGGGAGCTCATAAATATCTCAGGCAGGACTCAGTGGATGGCATGAAAAGAAGGGTGTTCATGCATTAGAAAGCAACTTTATTTATATATTAGTTTGACACTGTTTCTGGAAATGGCAGAGCAAGTATGATGAAAGTTTTGTATTTTTTTTTTTTTCAAAAATTCAAATCAGATCAGATTGGCAACAGAGGTAAAAAGTGACTCCTGCACCACCTGATAAGAAACATTTCTTAAACTTGTCACATAAAACATTCTGTTATGCTTCAGGCTGTTGAAAATAATTTCATGCACAGGGGCATAGTCACCTGAGGCAATTTGGTTGTTCAGCAACAGCCTTAGGACAAATGCACAGCTCAGAGGTGGAAAATTGGGGTTATCATGTAATTGTAATCATTAACCAAACTGAATGAGCGTGAGTCAGTAGAGTGGGAATGATAGCGGTGTGAATTAACCTACTTTCACCTTTTAATGACTGTTTTTTCCACCTGAAAGAGCAGAGTATTTGTCATTGAGAAAATTTCAAATGTTCTTTAAAAAAGCACATTTATTTTTTAAAAAGTTGATCTGTTGTATATTTATTCCACAGGATTTTGAAATGTAAGTATTCTGTTACCAACATATTCGCTGAATCATCTAGGGGAGAGCCTGTCAAAGAATTTAAGGACTTTAAATGCACTTAGGCAGAAAGAGAAAAAAGCTGAAGTCACCTAGGCATTGGCATAAAGGGTTCTTGTGATATCTCCAAACCTAAGTATGTCCTTGAATGCTGACCTTGAGAAAGGGGGTGGAATTGAAGGCACAGAAGAGGCAGGAGACACAGACAAAAACAATTATGCTCTCTCTTTTGCCTCAGAGATTTTGCCTACATATAGGGAAGTAGTGATTCTGACACTGAGACTTTTCTCTGGGTTTAGCTTCATTGAAATGGTCAGAATCAATAACTGGTTGTAGCAAGTTCAGAGTCAAATAGAAACAGGGAGAAGTTGGCTGAGCTGCTGCATTTCCCCAACTCTTTCTTCTGTTTGTATCAACTACGGAATGCACTCACATATGGCCAGAAAATTTAAGATTGATAAGAGGAATGGAGACTCAGGGGTTTGTCATCCCAACTATTGTCTCGAGAACATTCACAGAATATTTATCAAAACCCATTAGCTGAATGATACTATACAAATTTGGTGCGAGGCCTTTACAAAGCATAAATTAAATGGACAGAAGGCAATACCATGCTGACAATTTTAATCAGTCAGACTAGGTCTTGAACTGTAACGTACGAAACTTGGTAAAAATACAGAGGGTTAATTAGACTATTACCAGGGGAAGTGTTAGCCAAGTTCAAGACTTTCCCTTACATGTGGGGCCATGGTGAGGCCTTATTTTTTGCTTATCTCCTGGGTTCAGTGAAGAGACCAAAAAATGTAGGAGAAGGGTCAATGAGCTGAGAGAATTCATGGTGGCTTCTCCAGAAGAGATATGGGGGGGGATTTTCTTCTGCTTTCCTCCAGTTATTCTGTTTATAACCACTATTCCATTAAGCCACAGGGTGCAGAATGTGTCTCAGAGCGTATAGAAAGCGGAAAATACCCAGGAACATTGTAGGCAACATGGAAACCTTGCCGGAGATTATCTAGACTTGGAACATGGAAGGCCCCATAAGCACCTTGGGTGACTCCGGGCAAAGAGAAAACCTCTGGGAACTAGCACATGAGTTTGCTTGGTAGGATATTCCATTACAGACAGTCTGCCAAGATAACTTCTACTATAAACACAAGTTTTGTATACTCGTAATAAGTAGAATATTATAGCCATGAAGAAGACTCCGGCTGCCTACATTTGGATCCTTCCATGCTACTAATGAGCTGTATTTGGATAAATTACTTAATTTCTATGTGCCTTAGATTCTTCATTTAAAAATTGGGATAATATCATAGTGTTTTGAGGAGTCAAAAGGTTTTTACATGTAAAACCTTTAGAACATTGCCTGGTGAAGCACTGAACAAGTGCTTTATTATTATTTTATTTATTTATTTATTTAGAGCCAGTGCAGGGAGGGGAACAGGCAGAGGGTGAGAGAGAATCTCAAGCAGACTCCGCTCTGAGTGCAGAGCCTGACATGGGGCTTGATCTCCCGATCCTGAGCTCAGGACCTGGGCTGAAATCAAGAGTCGGAGGCTTAACTGGCTGAGCCACCCAGGTACCCCAACAAGTGCCTTATTATTATTATTATTATTATTATTATTACTATAACATGCTTCTTTATGGGTTTTTATTTCACAGTAGCAGTAGTAACTTATTTGTAATCAACAGACAGCTTTCTGGGTCACTAGGAGGAATGAGTCAACCCATTAGTAATATTCTGTGAATATTTCTGTGAAACTACCCAGAAAATTTATGGAGAGTCCTCTTATGCTGATATAGGCATTAGGCTACTTTTTCTATTCCAACCAACATATTTGTTGTTTCATTCTTGACTTTACAATTAGTTATGTAGAACAACATTATCTTGAGAAGTCATTCAGCGTATTAAAAATCTGTAAACTTACATGATGGCTTTCTGTATTTATTTTATTTTATTTTGTTCCTGTACTTATTTTAATAGATGTTGGTTTCCAATTATTTTCTTTTGTCCAAGAATCTGACTGGAGGATTTTAATAAGTTTTAGATATTTGTTTTAATTACATGAGTATTTCATATTCCTCATAAAAATGAGAAAATATAAATAAGAGAAGAAACTGTTGCCCAGAATGTAACCAAATTATGGCCGCTGTTAACATCTTAGTGTTTGTTGTTTTAAGTATTGTTTCTCTGAATCCCCTCACATGCACACAATGCATTTTTCTCCCCAAATTGCATTTTATTTTACATATTATTATGTAAACTGATCATCTCACTTTGCAATACCTCATGAACTTAAATCCTTGCCTTTACAGATTTATAGAATCCCTTTGTCATATTCTATTTTGCGGATGTACCATAATCTTTTTAAACTACTGTCCTCTGTCAGTCAATCTGTTTTGAAGGCTGCACATTATAAACAAAGTTGGGACAAACATGAAAAGAGATTAAAAAAAGAATATTTTATCAATGACCTCATGATGTCTGAGTTCAGAGAATGGATATAATGTACTTGAAGTATTTTCCATATGTGGATGAGTTAAATGACCCACTTAATATGTTATTAGTTAAAAACAAGGTTGTCAGAGACCTTTAAGCCATTTTAGAACATCTGATGAGATTGATAAAGGAAGGTTATGTTTATTAGTAATGACTTCTAAACATAAATTCTGATATGGAAAGTTCCTTTCCTTATTACAACTCAATTCTATGCTAAAAGTAGGGCGCACCAAAGAAGAAAAATGAAACACAAATAGATTCTAGGATTAAACAGACCTTATATTACAAAATGTAATTAGATATATACTTGCTGGTTTTGACAATCACAGAAAATAGCTTGTGTGACCTGAATAAAATAGCAACTGTAAATAAATCTCTCTTGGGTGATCATTTCTTCAAGAATGTATAAAAGAAATGTATTTCATATACACTCAGAATTTTTAAAACTTTTTTGAAAATTCTTTTTCTTCTCTTTTTTGTCTTTTTGGTTCAGAAAAATTTGCTCTTACTACTTTGGTTGATTTAGATACCTCCTCAGTGAGCACATTGATTTCAATATTTACTTCTTATGCTCATGGGTCTTGGAGCTGGAAGGGGCCTCTAATGATTTCAGAGATTTTTAAAAAATATTTTATTTATTTTTGAGTGAGAGAGAGAATGAGTGGGAGGTGGGAATGGACAGAGGGAGAGAGAGAAGCAGACTCCCTGCTGAGAGAGGAGCCTGATGACGATGTGGGGTTTCATCTCAGGACCCCGGGATCATGACCTGAGCTGAAGGCAGATGCTCAACCGACTGAGCCCCCTAGGTGCCCCTGATTCCAGAGTTTTAATTTATATTAAAGTCAGCAAGAAAAACAGGTAAGATATTTTCAAAAGAAAATAATACAGCAAAGATGCAAATGTTGGAGGTGTATTACAAGAGAACTGGAAATGAACCTTGGGAATTTTACAGGAATTTAAAGCACAGACTTCTTAAAGATTGTTTTGTGAAAACCTTGAAGGAATCACACACATACCCCAAATTAGCCTGAGTGGAATTAATTTTGATCCAAGATAATATGAAAGAACAAAGCTAAGGAAGTTTACTTCTATGCTAGACTTTGTTTATTATTTCTCTCTGAGAACCTCATCAAGCAATCTAGTGCCTCTTTGCTAAACTTGTACTCGATTTCCACAGTTTTTTTTAAGCCACTGCACATCCTGTAGTGACAATTTCCTTCATTAACTCTTTTGGGAAAAGTACTGTAAGATAAATTACACTTGCTTCCTTGAGTTAACTAGATGTTTTGGAATCAGGATGCACCTGGTCCATCTTCAATGATAAGTTTTGACCAAGAAATTTCAGATACAACTGGAATAGTCAGTGACTTCTACTCATGTACAAATACAATACCTTTCGCTTGACAATCCCAATGATTCCTAACCCTGACTGAACAGGGTTAAATATTGGTTTTAATTTTTTCTTTTTTTTTCTTTTTATCAAGATACAACTTACATACAAAAACATCCATTTACAAATTTTGACAAATGTATACAGCTGTATAATGGCCACCACAATCAAGATTTGGAATCTTCATCACTCCAAAAGTTTTCCTCGTGCCCCTTTTCAGTCAGTCCCCTTCCTCCATTCCTGGCCACTAGGAACCACTGATCTGTTTTCTGTTTCCAGAGTTGTGATGTTTTTAGACTGTCCTAGAGTGGAATTGTACAGTGTTGGTTTTTTGTGTCTAACTTTCCAAGCTTTCTAACTTAACCAGTAAGTATTTTATAAGCATTGACTTAAAATGCTGTCAAGAATCATCCATTTTGCTGCACAAACTACTTAGTTTGTTCCTTTTATTGCTGAATGGTATTCCACTTATGAATAAATCAAATTTATCCATTGGTGAATGGTTGAAAGACATTTGGGTTGTTTACAGTTTGGGGCATTTAAGGCTTAAGATGCTACAGTGATTGACATACAGGCTGTTGTGTGGACATGTGCTTTCATTTCTTTTGGGTATATACCTGGCTAGTAAATGTATGTTTACCTTTATTTTATTTTATCTTATTTTAAGATTTTATTTATTTGAGAGAGAGAATGAGATAGAGAGAGGGAGCATGAGGGGGGGAGGGTCAGAGGGAGAAGCAGGCTCCCCACTGAGCAGGGAGCCCAATGCAGGACTCAATCCCGGGACTCCAGGATCATGACCTGAGCCTAAGGCAGTCACTTAACCAACTGAGCCACCCAGGCACCCCCTGTTTACCTTTATTTTAAAAATCCCAAACTGTTTCTCAAAATGACTGTGTCATTTTGCATGGCGATGAATGAGAATTTCAGTTTTTTCCACATCCTAACCAAAATTGGGTATGATCAGTCTTTTCATATTAGTAATTTTAGTGGTTGGGCAGTAGTCTCTCCTAGTGGTTTTAAAACTTTTGTTTTCCTAATAATAGCAGATGAGGATCATCTTTTATATCCTTATTTGCCATTCTCATATCTTCTTTGGGATGTTTGTTGTCTTGTTGAATTTTAAAAGTTATTTATGCTTTTTTCTAGAAGTTTAATTTTAGGTCTTCCTTTTTGGTGTATGATCCACTTTGAGTGCTGGTCCCCCTCTTTAGGCAGTCAGAAAATGGAGCAGTGAATAATCTAAAAAAGCTGGTTTTCGGAGACATACATATCGACACACCTCTTTGGGAGAAGTCATGCTTGTTATTGCTTCATATGTAGGTTATAGCTCTTTTGCAAGAGGAATCTGTGTTAACACAGGCATGTACGATGCTGATCCTTATAGCTTACAGGGGCCAGTTGTGCCGTTCTTCAAACGGTGTCCCACCTAATCAATCCAATAGGTAACAGATAAGCATGATTTATTTTTCCCTAAATATCTGTTTGTTGTGTAACTGAATTGGGACTTTATCTTCTCTTTTTAGGGGAATTTTATGATTACACAGATATAGGTGGTCTTGAAAAGAAATATTTGGGTTTGATTTCTAGAATAATTTACTGCTTTGGAATACATTTTTATTGCAAAAGTAAGAAACGAGGAATTTTGTATATGCGAGGCATCATACTCACTATTTTCCATGTTTATTTTAAGCATTTTTGTGTGTTCCTTTTTATGTTGCAATTGGATGAAGTCCACAAGGATGACTTTCTATATTCAGCTTCTGCAGTGTTCAGATAATTTAAATGAACTGTTAGGAATTAGAGGATCAACGGTTTCTCCTTAAAAGGAAAAAAGATTGTGAAAGGATAGTTGCTGAACTTAATAGTTTCCAATTCAGAAATTAAGATGCAGTTGTTATTTGCAGGAAATCCCTGAGAAACTCTTTCATGATATCTAATCTATCTATTCATGAGCATAAACCAATGAATAGATTTTTCATGTGCTAAAGATAGGCAATTAGTTATCACCTAGAATAATTTGTTAAACTGTGTCAGCTTTGAAATTTTTCCCCATTTGACTCTGTATGACATGATGTTAAATGTAATGCTTAATTATAGTAACCTTTTCATTAATTCATATTTGTACATTACATACTATGTTTAGGTAGATCTTGCAGTAATTCAAAATAAATCAGACATAAACTCTATATTCAATAGTTTATAATTCATTAAGGAAGAGACACTATGAACCCAAACAATTACAGGACAAGTTAGAAAGTTGTAAGTTGTATTTGAAATCACTGAGACAATTGTTACGGGCCTTTGAGGTATGAAAGATTAATTCCAGCTGGGAAAGTGAGGGAAGACTTCTGTATTCAAAGAATGGATGGGATTTAGATCTATGGAGATAATGGACAAAGGAATTCCAAACAAAGCAAAGAGCAGATTCCTGGCAGTTGTTAGAAGTGGCTTTGGAACCAGAAAGACTTATTCTCACATGCTCACATCTGAAATTAATGTCCTCAAGGCTTAGTAATACCACTTAAACATATGGGCTTCCATTTATTGAGCAATTACTGTATCTGTGATGCTCTGTCAGTTCGCACGTGTGGTTTATCCATGCTCCCTATAAGGTCAGTACTCCCACTGGTGCACTGAGACCCACATTTACTTTTTGATTCAAATATTGCTCTTAAAATTGTCCCCAGACTCACCATCATTTTTTCTCTTCTGCTGCACTATTCCCATTAGCAAACATGGTACCATATCTCCCATGTTAAAGCAAACAACAGTAAACACTGGCATAAAAAAAAACACCTTTCTGTATCAGTTTGGTTTCACTGAACCTCCAAAATCAGTGGCTAAAAACAACAGCATGTTTTTATCTCAGTTTCTGTGGGTTGACAATTAAGGTTGGGCTCAGTTGGGTGGTTAAGCTCTTGACTGAGCTCATTCATGCATCATGGTTAACTGTCATTTGGCTAGGAGGCTCTGCATCTGAGGCTCGGTTGTCTGACCACTGGGTGACAGAGTGAGGTAACCAAGGAGATGGAGTGACTGGGACACATGTCTTCATCAAGCTCAGGCTTGCTAACATAGTGACTGGGCAGTATTTCAAGAGAAAGAGCAGAATGTGCAAGGTGGCTTGGTGCTCAGAATAACACCACTTCCACTATGTTCTCATGGTCAAACAAGTAACCTGGCTAGCTCACACTCTATCTCTTGATGAAAAGACCTGTAAAGTTACAATGCAAAGGGGATGTGGGTAGACAGAAGGGAATAATTACAGCCATTTTACTTTATATCACATTGTTGTTCCAGCTCCTATCCCTTTTCTCTGTTTCCTTTTTCAGAGCAAAACTCTAAAAAAAAAAAAAAGTTCTGAAGACTCACTTTCGTCCCTTCCTCGCCTTCATTCTTATTTATTTATTTATTTAAAGATTTTATTTATTTGACAGAGAGAGACCCAGAGATAGAGGGAACACAAGCAGGGGGAGTGGGAGAGGGAGAAGGAGGCTTCCTGCCGAGCAGGGAGCCCGATGTGGGGCTCGATCCCAGGACCCTGGGATCATGACCTGAGCCGAAGGCAGACGCTTAATGACTGGGCCACCCCGGCACTCCTCCTTTATTCTTTTTTTAAAGAATCAGAACTTTGGGGCACCTGGGTGGCTCAGTCAGTTAAGCGTTTGACTCTTGATTTCCAGTCAGGTCGTGATCTGAGGGTCCTGAGATCTAGCCCCGTGTAGGACTCCTCAGTCACCGGGGATTCTGCTTGGGATTTTCTCCTTCTCCCTTTACCCCGCCCCACCACAAGCTCTGTCTCGCTCTCTCTCAAATAAATAAATAAATCTTAAAAAATAAAAATTAAAAAAAAAAATAAGAATCAGAATTTTGTCCATAGAATTCCTCTGAAATTACTACTATAAAACATCACCATGATCTCTACATTGCCAAATTCAAAGGTCAATTTCCAGTTCTCATCTAATCAACCCGTTACCAGCATTTGATTCAATTGTTGTCCCCCATCCTTTTTGAAAAGATTTGCTCATTTGCCACCTGACATCCACCTCTGATGGTTCTTCATCTACTCCATTAGCCATTCCTTTTCAATTTCCTTTTCTCTTCCTTTTTTTTTTTCTTCTAACTTTTAGACTTTGAAATACCTTAGGACTTATTTTCTGGAACTCCCCTGGGTTTTCACCTAGTCCTAAACAATTTTACCCAATCCCATGGCTTTAAAAACTGTATTTTCATCTCCTAAACTCAAGTGTATATCTCCAGTCCAGATTTTTAGACCAATATCCAAACCTTGGATATACAACTACTTACTTCGATGTCTAATATGATTATCAAACTTAGTGTCCTCAACAGACTCTTGATCTCCCTCACAAATGCCCTACTCCTGCATTCTTTCCTATATTAGTAAATGGCACCATTATTTTCTAGTTGCTTCAGCCAAAGTTTTTTATATCAAAAACCTATTTTTCTCTCATCTTCACTTCCAGTAAGTCAGTAAATATGATGGCACTATTACTCAAAGAGATTCAAAATCCAACCACTACTCACCGTCCTTATAACTACTACCTTGGTCCTTGCTATTATATGGAACACTCTCTTGATTTCTGCTTTTGCTCTCCTCTCTTGTGTCTATTTTCCATACAGGAGCCAGAGTAATCCTTTAAAACACATAAAGTAGGATATGAGAAAGGGAACCCCTTTTTCTCAAAGCATTTCACTCAGAGTAAAATATAAAATTTCTAACGTAGTCTACAAAGTCCCACATGCTGAGTCTCCCATGACCTGTCTGACCTCATTTCCTAAAATTTTTCTCCTCACTAACTGTATCCCAGACATACTAGCCTAGTTGCCATTTCTTATACTCACCAAGTCTATACCTATCACAGGGCCTTTGCACCTGTTTCCACTGCCTGGGAAGTACTCCCTTGTATATTCATATGGCTAGTTCTATAACTTTCTTTAATGTTTTGCCCAAATATCACTTTTTCCTAGGATGCTGTCTTTGGTCACTCTGTATACAATAGCTGCCAATCACTCTTCATTATCCCTATCTTATTTCAATTTTCTTCATTGTCACCACTTGACATAATGTTCATTTAGTCATTTTTGTTTTATAGTTTCCCTTCACTAGAATGTTCACTCCATGAGAAGAAGAATTTTGATCATTTTGTTCACTACTGAATCCCTAAGGATTGGAACAGTTTGAAACATAGGTGCTCAATAGAACTTTGTTGAATCATTGAGTTGTAATAAACTACCTTATTTTAGTGTTCAGACCCACCTAATGAGGTGCATACTGAATTGCCACCTCCATTCATCTTGTAGGTAAAAATATTAAGGACCAAAAAAGCTAACTAAATGTTGGGAGTTGGCTCAACCACACCTGATTCTAGGTTTAATCTTAGCCACTACACTTCGTGTCTCCTGCTGACTGAGCAGTGCTGGAGGAACAAATGAGATAAAATGAAAATGTTACCTAGCAAAAATCTGATGCAATCTAGGTGCTCCATCACTCTCCATTTCTTTACCTTTCCTCCAGGTTATTCTTTTTATTCTTATTTTGGTATTTCCCTTAAATACATTATTTTATACATGCTTTTTATTGTACAGTGATTTAAATTATCTTTAGAAATAAGAATGTTTAAGAGTTATGAATTAAATTAACATTGGCTTATTTATAATAGAAGAATCCTCTTCTGTGAAATATACCCATAGTATGTACACAAGACTAGCCAAAGTTAGTTCTGGAACAAAGAGCCATATAACATGTCTGGTCATGAGACTGCATCCCAGACTTAGAAGAATCTTGTGATAATACAAAACTGATTAATATTGTGCTAGATATATAAAATACAATCATAACTACATAAATAGAACAAAGTAGTAAAGAATCTAAAGTGATGTAAATCTCTGAATATGACATAAAGCATAAAGTCATTTTTAGAAGACCAGGTGGTGAGAACAAACTGAATAATTAACATAAAATAGGAAAAATTGGAAGCCAGCCGTGGAGTGCGTGGACAATAATATTTATAATAATAATGTTACTTAGTGCAGAATTCCACGTGTGAATGCCCCAGGGGTGAAAGACTAGTCACCAATCAGTGATGCTGAGGAGTAGGAAATCATATGATGTTCTGTAGCACCCTCAACAACATAATGACATGCAGAAGTGAGATTTTAGATAAGTTAATTAACCTAGTTTGCCAATTGCTGTAGAGAAGTGTTCTTGGGTTGAAAAGGGTGGAGTTTCATAAAGATGAATGACATATAAATGAAAAGGAAAGAAAGTCCTCCTTTGTTGTAACAAGTGTTACAACCAATTATATAGCTTCCCTCAGTAGGAAGAAATTTATTGGTTATTCTTTTGTCTGTGGGTACTGTGGAAAACCAAAGAATACATGCATAGATGAACATTTTTTTCTGGTCTTTTGTGGATACTAGAGGTTGCAGATAGAACTTACCATACATAGTTTCTCAGGTGTTGCTGTGGGTAGCATACTCTCAAAGTTCATTAACCCTGGGCTTCACTTCAATGGTATAAACACTATGTTTCTGTCCAGGGCTGCTCTGTCCAGTGGGGTAGCCACTAGTCACATATAGCTACTGAGCACCCAAAATGTGACCTCTCTAAATGGTGATGTCCTGTAAGTGTGAAATATATAGTGCGTTCTGAATATTTTGGATGCAAACAAGAATGTAAAAATATCTTAGTAACTTCTTATATTGATTATATATTGAGGTCATAATATATTGGACATAATGATCTAATATAATATTTTGATACATAATATGATATGGGATAATATATGATGTTATGTGATATACAGGGTTAATATGATAAAATATACAATTTAAGTCAATTTCACCTGTTTCTTTGTACTTTTTAAAAATGCAGGTACTAGAAAAAATTTTAATTACATACCTGGCTCACATTATATTTCTATTAAACTGCACTGATCTAGGGTCTGTTACTCAGTGTTCTCCTTGGACCAGTAGCATCAGCAACACCTGGGAGCTTCTTAGAAATGCAGAATGTCAGAGGGGCGGAGCAAGATGGCGGAGGAGTAGGAGACCGAAATTTTGTTTGGTCCCAGGAATTCAGCTAGATAGGGATTAAACCATTCTGAACACCTAAGAACTCAACAGGAGATCGAAGAAAAGAATAGCAACAACTCTCTGAACAGAAAAGCGACCACTTCCTGGAACATAGGACGTGCGGAGAAGTGAATGTGAGGTGATATTCAGGAGGATAGATGGCAGGGGAGGGGGCCTCCGTTGGCCACTACCTGCAAGTGTTAGAGCCATGGAGCACAAAATCGGAACTTTTAGAAGTTTGCTCCGCTGAGGGACGTTGCTCCAGGGGCTAAGCGGGGGTGGAGCCCCCGTGGGAGAGTGTGGTCTCAGGACCTTCGGGGTCACAGAAAGACCGGGGGTGCCTGAGTGCAGCAGAGCTCCCGGGTATCGGAGTGGGGAAGCCGGCTGCAGAGTCGGAGCTGAGGAGTGAGCTCTCAGCTCGGGGTTGCCATAAACCATTATCCGCTGCACAGTCAGGCCATTGCTCCTCCAGCAGGGACCCAACAAGCAGCAGATCTGGGGAGACTCCCCTTCCTCCCCCAGGAGGAGTGGTGCGGGAGTACACCACAGGGATCTGCTGGGTTTGGAGACTCCACACGGGGTCGGGTGCCAGGGAGAGAAACGCTCAGTCACAGGCCGGGTGAGCACAGAGTGCAGCCGGAGACCGGGGAGACGGGAGTGACTGACTGCTTTTCTCTGGTGGCACACTGAGGAGTGGGACCCCAAGTTCTCAGCTCCTCTGGGGCAGAGATTGGGAGGTCGCCATTTTCACTCTCGGCCTCCAAACCTGTACGGAAAGCTTGCAGGGAACAAAAGCCCCCGAGAGCAAACCCAAGCACATTACTTAGCCCGGACCAACAAGGGCAGGGCAATTCCGCCTCCGGCAAAGACATTTGGGAACCATGGCAACAGGCCCCTCCCCCATAAGATCAGCGAGAACAGCCAGCCAAGACCAAGTTTACCGATCAATGAGAACGGCAGAACTCCTGTGCTAGAGGAATACTGCACATAGAATTCATGGCTTTTTTACCATGATTCTTCAGTCTTTCAAAGTTAATTTTTTAAATTTTTTTAATTTTCTTTTTTCATTATCATTTTTTTTGTATTTTTCTTTTTCCCTTTTTTCAACCAACATCTTATCAATCCCTTTTTAAAAAAATCATTTATTTTTCATTTTTAGAGTCAAATTCTATCCCGTCATAGTAGTTAACCTTATTTTTGGTATATATATATAAATTGTTTTCTCTTTAAAATTTTGGGATACAGTTTCTTCCAACAGACCAAAATATATGCTAAATCTCTAGTGTATGGCTTTGTTCTAGTCTCCTGCCTGATCACATTCTCTCCCCCCCTTTTTTTTAATTCCTCTTCTTTCTTTTTTCAACCAACTTCTTATCTTATCAATTCCTTTTATAAAATCTTTTATAATTTTCATCTTTACAGTCATATTCCATCCCTTCATTGTATTCACCCTTATCTTTTTACATATATAAGCTTTTCTTTCTTTAAAATTTTGGGAGGCAGTCTCTTCAAACAGACTAAAATATGCCCAAAACCTAGTGTGTGGCACTGATCTATGCACCAGCCTGATCATATTTGATCATATTTTTTTGATCTTTTTCTTTTTTTTTTTCTTTCTTTCCCTTTCTTTTCCCCCAGTTTCAGGGTTCTTCTGATTTGTTTACTGTATATTTTTCTGGGGTTGTTGTTACCCTGTTAGCATTTTGTTCTATCATTAATCTATTCTCTGGACAAAATGACAAGATAGAAAAAATCACCTCAGAAAAAAGAACAAGAGGCAGTACTTGCTGCCAGGGACCTAATCAATACGGACATTAGTAAGATGTGAGAACTAGAGTTCAGAATGACGATTATAAAGACTCTAGCTGGGCTTGAAAAAAGCATGGAAGATATTAGAAAAACCCTTTCTGGAGAAATAAAAGAACTAAAATCTAACCAAGTCGAAATCAAAAAGGCTATTAATGAGGTGCAATAAAAAATGGAGGCTCTAACTGCTAGGATAAATGAGGCAGAAGAGAGAATTAGTGATATAGAAGACCAAATGATGGAAAATAAAGAAGCTGAGAAAAAGAGATAAACAACTACTGGATCACGAGGGCAGAATTCGAGAGATACGTGATACCATAAGATGAAACAATATTAGAATAATTGGGATCCCAGAAGAAGAAGAAAGAGAGAGAGGGGCAGAAGGTATAATGGAGCAAATTATAGCAGAGAACTTCCCTAATCTGGGGAAGGAAACAGGCATCAAAATCCAGAAGGCACAGAGAACCCCTCTCAAAATCACTAAAAATAGGTCAACACCTCAACATCTAATAGTAAAACTTATGAGTCTCAGAGACAGAGAAAATCCTGAAAAGCAGCTCAGGAAAAGAGATCTGTAAAAGAGATCTGTAGAAACATTAGATTGGCAACAGACCTATCCACAGAGACCTGGTAGATCAGAAAGGACTGGCATGATATATTCACAGCACTAAATGAGAAAAATATGCAGCCAAGAATACTCTATCCAGCTACGCTGTCATTGAAAATAGAAGGAGAGATAAAAAGCTTCCAGGACAAACAAAAACTAAAGGAATTTGCAAACATGAAACCAGCCCTACAAGAAATATTGAAAGGGTTCCTCTAAGCAAAGAGAGAGCCTAAAAGCAACATAGACAAGAAAGGAACACAGACAGTAACAGTCACCTTACAAGCAAGAAAATGGCACTAAATTCCTATCTTTCAATAGTTACCCTGAATGTAAATGGGCTAAATGCCCCAACCAAAAGACACAGGCTATCAGATTGGATAAAAAAACAAGACCCATCAATATGCTGTCTACAAGAGACTCATTTTAGACCCAAAGACACCCCCAGATTGAAAGAGAGGGGGTGGAAAACCATTTATCATGTTAATGGACACCAAAAGAAAGCTGGGGTGGCAATCCTAATATCAGACAAATTAGATTTTAAACCAAAGACTGTATTAAGAGATGATGAAGGACACTATATCCTACTTAAAGGATCTATCCAACAAGAAGATCTAACAATTGTAAATATCTATGCCCTTAACATGGTAGCAACCAATTATATAAGCCAATTAATAACAAAAGCAAAGAAACACATTGACAACAATACAATAATAATGGGGGACTTTAACACCCACCTCACTGAAATGGACAGGTCATCTAAGCAAGAGACAAAAAGGAAATAAAGACTTTAAATGACACACTGGACCCAATGGACTTCACAGATACATTCAGAACATTCCATCCTAAAGCAACAGAATACACATTTTTCTCGAGTGCCCATGGGGAACATTCTCCAGAATCGATCACATCCTAGGACACAAATCAGGTCTCAACCAGTACCAAAAGATTGGGATCATTCCCTGCATATTTTCAGACCACAATGCTTTGAAACTAGTACTCAGTCAGAGGAAAGTCGGAAAAAACTCAAATACATGGAGGCTAAAGAGCATCCTACTAAAGAATGAATGGGTCAACCAGGAAATTAAGAATTAAAACAATTCATGGAAACCAATGACAATGAAAACACAACTGTTCAAAATCTTTGGGATGCAGTAAAGGCAGTCCTAAGAGGAAAGTATATAGCAATACAAGCCTTTCTCAAGAAACAAGAAAGGTCTCAAGTACACAACCTAACTCTACACCTAAAGGAGCTGGAGAAAGAACAGCAAATAAATCCTAAACCCAGCAGGAGAAGAGAAATAATAAAGATCAGAGCAAAAATCAATGAGATAGAAACCAAAAGAACAGTAGAACAGATGAGTGAAACAAGGAGCTGGTTCTTTGAAAGAATTAACAAGATTGATAAACCCCTGGCCAGACTTATCAAAAAGAAAAGAGAAAGGACCCAAATAAATAAAATCATGAATGAAAGAGGAGAGATCACAACCAGCACCAAAGAAATACAAACAAT
>NC_138382.1:31501482-31517072 GCF_054177405.1 Leptonychotes weddellii | reverse complement strand
GAGGGCTGCTGGAGTGGTGGGGGATTGGGAGGGATCGGGTGGCTGGGTGATAGACATTGGGGCGGGTATGTGCTATGGTGAGCGATGTGAATTGTGTAAGACTGTTGATTCACAGACCCGTACCTCTGAAACAAATAATACATTATATGTTAAACAAAAAAAGAAGATAGTAGGAAGGGATAAATGAAGGGGGGGCAGAATCAGAGGGGAGATGAGCCATGATTGACTATGGACTCTGAGAAATAAACTGAGGGTTCTAGAGGGGAGGAGGATGGGGGGATGGGTTAGCCTAGTGATGGGTATTAAAGAGGTCATGTACTGAATGGAGCATGGGTGTTATACGCAAACAGTGAATTGTGGAGCACTACATCCAAAACTAATGATGCAATGTATGTTGTTTAACATAACACAATAAAATAAAAAAAAAAATTTAAAAATCTATTAGCATAAAAAAAGATCAGGGAGAAGATGGGACCAGAAAGAATTGAAAAATATAGAAGTAAAGAAATTATGTTCATTCAGTCATTTAAAGTAAGCCCTTCAGATATGGAATGATTCTTTGAATAAAAATTAAATGAGAATAGATTAAAAAAAAAAAAGAAATGCAGAATGTCAGTGCTTCTCACATCAGAATCTTCATTGTAAGAGTATTCCCCAAGTAGTTCATATGCATATTAAGATTTAAGAGGCACTCGTCTAAGGGACACAAAAGATTGTGATAATTATGGAGATGGGAGTGTGGAATATAATCTACTCTCAGGGCGCATCTACTCCCAGGAGTGGTATTGTTACTTTTGAATTTTTTCTGGAGCTTGAAGCCCATACTATTTATCTAGCACTGTTCCAAATGCTTTAGATGTATTAGCTTATTTAATAAGGTACAATGGAGAAACATTTTCAGAAAGCATACAGAAAAATTTACGTAAAAATTCACATAAATACTATAAATTTAAACTCTTTTTAAAGCTGTTGGTCATAGTTAAAACACTGAGTAAGAGATATTATGTACTGTGATACAAGTGACAAAATGATTAAGGGAAAGAAAGATGATTATTAGGTAAAAGATGGCAAGAAAGGGACGTATTTCTTAATAGCAGAATAAAAAGTCAAATGATACTCTTACAGAAGAGATTTCAAAATAACCAACCGTTTCCTAGAATGTTCAGAAGATGGCATTGGAAGTTCTACAAAGTAGCACAAATGTGTCACTGGGTAAAACATGGGGATGACCTGCAATTATTTCATTGTCATTTCCCCCAGGTCATTATCAAATTGGAGCAAAAAGCACTGCAAAATAGAAATTAAAACGTTCCTTCTTAATTTTATTCTAAAGGCAAGTATAAAGCACATATCCTTTGAAAAAGAGAACCAGGTACTATAAAAATTCCAGAGGAGGGCAGCAAAGATAGAAGACAGTAGAATTAACTCAGGTGGAGAGAACATACTCTTATTTTATAAATTCCATGATTTTCATAAGAATAAGCATCTCTGTGGTGGATCATGCATTAGCTTTAAATTAGTAATTGGTTCGCTAAAATAAAGAGAAAGAAAGCACACATAATTAATCTGGCTCTATTTTTGGTCTGTGTCTTTGATCCCTTTGAAAGACCTATAGTTGTTTGTACTTCTAAAGATTATTACAATACAGTTACCTCAGCTGAAAATTATACTATTTCAATTATCCTTTATTCAATAGATATTTATTACATTGCATTAGGTGGTAGGAATATGATACATAATTTCATTAAAAAAATAATGCCTGACTTCATAAAGTTTGTATGTGGTTAGTGAATTATTTGCTTTATCTATAAACTGAAATGGATCATTATACTCATGATGGCACTGTCATTGTTCACTTATCCCTCGATATAAGAATGGAATGAAGCTATGGCTGGCAAACTAGAACTTGGGTTTAACTCTGAGTATACTCATGTGAAAGCATGGTTATTTGGGACCCTTTTTTAATGATAAGAACATGAAAAGTTTAAGAGCAGGGTTTTATTGGGGCACATGGGTGGCACAGTTAAGCGTCTGACTCTTGGTTTCAGCTCAGGCTGTGATCTCAGGGTCCTGTGATCGAGCCCCGCCTTGGGTTCTATGCTCAGCGTGTAATCTGCTTGAGATTTTCTCTCCCTTTCCCTCCAGCCCTCCTGCTTGTGCAAGCCCTCTCTCTCTCTCTCTCTAAAATAAATAAATAAATCTTTTTTTTAAAAAAGAACAGTGTTTTATTAAAGATTTAACTTTGGTTTTAATTTGCATCAGTGTCATTAGACAATATTGGTTATGGTAAATAACAGACTAAATTAAAAACTTTGGTAAGACAGGCTGAATTTTATCTTGGTTCCCAATTCTTATCAGCAAGCTTGACATTCTGAGGCATGACAAAGCTTCTTTTGACCCTTAGGTTTGGGAACTTACAATTAAAAGGTTATTTGGCTCCTACTGAAAATTTCAGACTAGAGAATGCATTTTTTCCACTATGAATGAGTGTTGTTCAGGCAATGATATCTGTATGTAGCAATCAAGCCATAGAAAACTATGGAAGAAAGCTATAAAATACTAGATGGTCATAAAGCCTGGAAAACACATTAATGTAGTGTTATTCAACTCATTAGGTATCGTAATAGCAATTAACCTACACATAGGTGAATATATAATTATATATTCACCTATGTTTCCAGACTTTATAGCCACTCTGTATAATAGTTAAGATTTAATCATTCTTCATTATTTATTTATTTATTTATTATTTATTTATTTATTAAAGATTTTATTTATTTATTTGACAGAGAGAGAAATAGGGAGAGCAGGAACACAAACAGGGGGAGTGGGAGAGGGAGAATCAGGCTTCCTGCCGAGCAGGGAGCCTGATGTGGGACTTGATCCCAAGACCCTGGGATTATGACCTGAGCTGAAGGCAGATGCTTAACAACTGAGCCACCCAGGCGCCCAAATCATTTTCCATTTATCTGGCTATACTTCTTCCAGGTATGATTCTGTAGTCATACCCGTCTCCCTTGCTCTGTTCCCCTCACCCAAGTCCCTGGCTTCTGGCTTCCTAATCTGTTCTCTATTTGTAAAACTGTCATTTCAAGAATACTATATTAATAGAATCATACAGTATGCAACTTTTGGAAATGGCCTTTTTTTCCCACATAGAATAATTCCCTGGAGATTAATTCAAATTATTACAGCTATCAGTAATGTACAGAAGCTTTTTATCTTGATGAAGTCCCATTAGTTCATTTTTGCTTTTGTTTCCCTTGCCTCGGGAGATGTGTCTAGTAAGAAGTTGCTACAGCCGAGGTCTAAGAGTTTTCTCCTCTAGGATTTTGATGGTTTCCTGTCTTATATTAGTTATTTCATCAATTTTGAGTTTATTTTTGTGTATGGTGTAAGAAAGTGGTATAGTTTCATTCTTCTGCATGTTTCTGTCCAGTTTTCCCAACACCATTTGTTAAAGAGACAGTCTTTTTTTCCTTTGGACATTCTTTCCTGCTTTGTTGAAGATTAGTTGACCATAGAGTTGTGGGTCCGTTTCTGGGCTCTCTATTCTGTTCCTTTGATCTATGTGTCTGTTTTTGTGCCAGTACCATACTTCCTTGATGATTACAGCTTTGTAATACAGTTTAAGGTCTGGGATTGTGATGCCTCCCACTTTGCTTTTGTATTTCAACCTTACTTTGGCTATTTGGGGTCTTTTCTGGTTCCATACAAATTTTAGGATTCTTTGATTTGTTCTGTGAAAAATTTTGGTCATTTTGATTGGGATTGCATTGAATGTATAGATCACTTTGGGTAGTATAAACATTTTAACAATATTTTTTCTTCTAATCCATGGGCATGGAATGTTTTTCCATTTCTTTGTGTCTTCTTCAATTTCATAAGCATTCTTAGCTCTCAACATACAGATCTTTTACCTCCTTGGTTAGGTTTTTTTTTTTTTTTTAAAGATTTTTATTTATTTATTCATGAGAGACAGAGAGAGAGAGAGAGGCAGAGGGAGAAGCAGGCTCCCAAGGAACAGAGAGCCCGATGCGGGACTCGATCCCAGGACTCTGGGATCATGACCTGAGCCGAAGGCAGACGCTCAACCATCTGAGCCACCCAGGCGCCCCTCCTTGGTTAGGTTTATTCCTAGATATCTAATGGTTTTGGTGCAATGGTAACTGATTTCTCATTCTGCTGCTTCATTATTTCCGATTATTTCCTAATCTGAAAATAATAGATTTCTGTACATTGATTTTATATCCTGTGACTTTGTTGAAATCATGTATCAGTTCTAGTAATTTTTTGGTGGAATCTTTCAGGTTTTCTACCTAGAGTATTATATTGTCTGCAGAGTGAAAGTTTGACTTCTTCCTTATTGATTTGGAAGCCTTTTATTTCTTTTTGTTGTCTGATTGCTGTGGCTAGGACTTCTAGTACTAAGTTGAACAAGAGTGGTGAGAGTGGACATCCCTGTTGTATTCCCTACCTTAGGGGAAAAGCTCTCAATTTTTCCCCATTCAGGATGATATTAGCTGTGGGTCTTTCATATATGGCCTTTATGATGTTGAGGTATGTTTCTTCTATCTATACTTTCTTGAGGGTTTTTATCAAGAAAGGATGCTGTAGTTTATCAAATGCTTTTTTTTTTTTGCATCTATTGAGAGAATCATGTGGTTCTTATCCTTTCTTTTATTAACATGGCTTATCACATTGATTTGCAGATATTGAACTAATCCTACAGCCCAGGAATAAATCCTATTTGATTGTGGTGAATAATTCTTTTAATGTACTGTTGAATTAGATTTGCTAGTATTTTTTTATTTTATTATGTTATGCTAATCACCATACATTACATCATTAGTTTTTGATGTAAAGATTTGCTTGTATTTTGTTGAGAATTTTTGCATCCATGTTCATCAGGGATATTGTTCTATAATCCTCCTTTTTGGTGGGGTCTTTGTCTGGTTTTGGAATCAAGGTAATGCTGGCCTCATAGAATGAGTTTGGAAGTTTTCCTTCCATTTCTATTTTTTGGAACACTTTCAGAAGGATAGGTATTAACTCTTCTTTAAGTGTTTGGTAGAATTCCCCTGGGAAGACATCTGGCCCTGGACTCTTGTTTGCTGGGAGATTTTTGATTACTGATTCAATTTCTTTTCTGGTTATGGATGTGTTCAGATTTTCTATTTCTTCAGTTTTGGTAGTGTATTTCTTCCAGATTGCCCAATTTTTTTGGTATATAGTTGCTCATAATACTCTCATAATTGTTTGTATTTCTGTGGTGTTGGTTGTGATCTCTCCTCTTTCATTCATGATTTTATTTATTTGGGTCCTTTCTCTTTTCCTTTTGATAAGTCTGGCTAGGGATTTATCAATTTTGTTAATTCTTTCAAAGAACCAGCTCCTCGTTTTGTTGAAACTGTTTTTTTTTTATTTCTATATCATTTATTTCTGCTCTAATCTTTATTGTTTCCCTTCTTTTGCTGGTTTTAGGTTTTACATGATGTTCTTTTTCCAACTCCTTTAGGTGTAAAGTTAGGTTGTGTATTTGAGACTTTTCTTGTTTCTTGAGGAAGCTATACACTTCCCTTTTATGACCACCTTTCCTGTATCACAAAGATTCTGGACTATTGTGTTTTCATTTTTATTTACATCCATGTATTTTTTAATTTCTTCTTTAATTTCCTGGTTAACCCACTCATTCTTAAGTAGGATGTTCTTTAACCTCCATGTATTTGTGGTTTTTCCACATTTTTTTTGGAAAAAAATTTTGTGGTTGACTTCAAGTTTCATAGTGTTGTGGTCTGAAAATATGCAGGGTATGGTCCCAATCTTCTTTGTAGTGGTTGAGGCCTGGTGTGACCCCGTATGTGATCTATTCTGGAGAATGTTCCATGTGCACTCAAAAAGAATGTGCATTCTGTTGCTTTAGGATGAAATGTTCTGAATATATCTGTTAAGTCCATCTGGTCCAGTGTGTCATTCAAAGCCATTGTTTCATTGTTGATTTTCTGCTTAGATGATCTGTCCATTGCTTTAAGTGGGGTGTTAAAGTCCCCTACTATTATTGTATTTTTATCAATGAGTTTTTTAAAGTTTGTTATTAATTGATTTATATATTTGGCTGCTCCTAAGTTGAGGGCATAAATATTTACAATCATTAGATCTTCTTGTTGGATAGACCCTTTTATTATGATATAGTGCCCTTCTTCATCTCTTATTACAGTCTTTGGTTTAAAATCTAGTTTATCTGATATAAGTATGGCTACTCCAACTTTCTTTTGCTGGCCATTAGTATAATAAATTGCTCTCTGTCCCCTCACTTTCAATCTGGAGGTGTCTTTTGGGTCTAAAGTGAGTCTCTCATAAACAGCATATCTTATGGGTCTTTTTTTTTATCCATTCTGATACCCTATGTCTTTTGATTGGAGCATTTAGTCCATTTACATTCAGAGTAATTATTGATAGATATGAATTTAGTGTCATTGTATTAACTGTAAAGTAGCTGTTCCTGTAGATTGTCTCTGTTCCTTTCTACTTTTTGTTGATTTCAGTCACTCTTTCCCACTCAACATGCCTTGCAGAGCTGGATTAGTGTTCCTAAACTTCTTTAGTTCATCTTTGCTTGTCTTGGAAACTCTTTATCTCTCCTATTCTAAATGACAGACTTGCTGGATAAAGTATTCTTGGCTGCATATTTTTCCCACTTAGCACATTGATTATATCATGCCACTCTCTTCTGACCTGCCAAGTTTCTGTGGACAGATCTACTACTAACCTTTGTGTCTACCCTTGTAGGTTAAGGACATTTGTCCCTAGCTTCTTTCAGAATTCTCTTTTTATCTTTGTATTTTGCAAGTTTCACTGTGATATGTCTTGGTGTTGGCCTGTTTTTGTTGATTTTGAAGGGAGTTCTCTGTGCCTTTTGGACTTGAATGCCTATTTCCTTCCCTCTTAGGTAAGTTCTCAGCTATAATTTGTTCAAATAAACCTTCTGCCCCCCTTTCCTGCTCCTCTTCTTCTGGGATTCCTATGATATGGATATTATTGCACTTCATGGAATCGCTGAGTTCCCTAAGTCTACCTTCGTGATCTAATAGTTTTCTTTCCATCTTCTTTTCAGCTTCATTATGTTCCATAATTTTATTTTCTATATCACCTATTCATTTCTTTGATTCTTCCATCTTTGTTGTGATTACATCCAGTTGGCTTTGCATCTCAGTTATAGCTTTTTTTATTTCAGCCTGACTAGTTATTAGGTCTTTTATTGCTGCAGCAAGGGTTTCTCTGGTATCTTCTATGCTTCTTTCAAGTCCGGCCAGTATTCTTTTAACTGTTCTAATTTTGTTCAGATATATTGCTTGTATATGTTTTGAGAAAATCCCTGGCTATGATTTCTTCTTGATCTTTCTTTTGGGGAGAATTCCTCCATCTTGTCTTTTTGTATGTTTCCTGTTCCTGAGAATCATACTATATTAAGAAGGGGGTCATACACTTTCCAGGGCCTGGCACTTCAGGAAGTATTTCTGGTGTATGCTGTGCTCTCTGCTGTTGTGTTTTGGCTGCTCTTTCTCACAGGTCAGTCCTCCGTAGA
This sequence comes from Leptonychotes weddellii, assembly GCF_054177405.1. Classification (NCBI taxonomy): domain Eukaryota; kingdom Metazoa; phylum Chordata; class Mammalia; order Carnivora; family Phocidae; genus Leptonychotes; species Leptonychotes weddellii. The sequence goes on along the minus strand of NC_138382.1, from coordinate 31,509,487 downwards.
GTTCCTCCTTACTTGCAGTATGGAATGTTTGGACCTTTAACTAGGTGTGCTTTGATTTGTATTTAAAATAAGCCTGGGGAAAAAAACATCCTGATCCCCAAACAACAACAACAATAATAGATAGATAAAAAGAGAAAAAAAAAAAAAAGAAATGAAAAAACCAAATGGGCAATCAAAAAACTGTAAGTTGATCCCAAAGGGTGGGAAGAAGGAAAAAAAAAAAAAAAAAAGAAAAGAACAAAAGAAGCATGATCCAAAAAAAAAGAGAAAAGGAAATGAAAACAAACAAACAAAAAAACTATAAGCCTGATTCCAAATAAAAAGAAAAGACAAAAAACAAAAAAGACAAAAAAAGAAAGAAAGCCTGGTCCTGTTTCCACCAGAACTGAAACTGACACATTGGAGCACTCTATGATCAGTAGACTTGGTGTATTCAGGATGCCTGTGCTGGTCTTCTGGGGGAAAGGCCCACTATGCTGCTCACGGTCAAAACTGTCCTAGTAACTATACACTTGCAGGGGGTGGGGTGGGGGTGGAGGGGTTCATGTGAGCGGCTCCAGCCTCCACTGGGGGCGCTGTGTTGCTCACTGAAGTCGTGGTGCTGGTGGATGGGGGGAGGAAGTTGGCCCTCACAGAAAAGTGAACAATCTCCCCCCCTTTGTGTGCCAGATCTCTGTCAGATCCCTAACCTTACCCTGTCTGTGTCCAGGGCGCTTGGTGAGCTCTGTGCTACAGTTCTCCTGCGTTTTATTTCTGGCACACAACTGGGATTCAAAACTCCAAATCTTAAAGGACCCAGCACGGCGTGGACCCACTCGCCTTCTCCAGAGGAGGTGTGTCTGGTGCTTTTATGTCCCAGAAAAACAGTCACATGCTTGTGCATGTGCCTGGAGTCTCTGGTGAAACACAATGAAAAGCAGGGACCAAGTTATCAGCCCTCTGCAAGTGTTTCCATCCCCTGCCGGTGAATGGCTGCTCGATGGTGCCTGCAGGGTCTTTTGTCCTTGGAGAAGCGATATAGCCTCTTCTAAATGTACTCCAGGAAGGGGAACGTTCTCTCCCAGTACGACCAGAGGATCTGTACCCCAGGCTGTCCGCTTCCAGGACTGCACCCTACTTTTCCCCAATAGCACAAGCATAGCTTGACTCTGGCGAATGTTGTGAACCTCTAAAACCTCGGAATTTGAGCGTCACGTGCTGCTTGCAAAAACCTGCGACACTCAGTTCCCCTTAACTCCCTAGTCAGTGGTCCCAGGGAGGTGTTTTTTCTTTCACAAACCTGATACACCACTGTCTCTTCCCCTCTCTCTTTCTCTCCACTTTCTCCCTCTGCAGAAAGAACTCCCTGCGCCCTGCAACACCGTGGTCTTTCTCGCCCCCAACTCACATCCATATGCCTCATGCCTGCCACACTCTCTCCCTCCAACTGTTAGATTGTTTCTCCCAATCCTCAGGTCAGTTTCCTATGTGTTGTAAATGATCTGACATTAATCCAGATGTATCTGAGGGAGGAGGCAAGCCCAGGGTCCCCCTACTATTCCTCCATCTTAACTCCAAGTATGCCATTATTTTTTTAAACCATTCACTCATTGAAGGACATCTGGGTTGTTCCAGTTTGGGTCTATTATATATAAAGCTGCTAAGAACATTCAGGTACAGATTTCTGTGCAAACCTAAATGTTCATTTCTCTGGGATAAATGTCCAGGAGTGCAGTTCTTAGGTCATATGTTTAGTTTTATAAAAAATGACCAAACAATTTCCTGAGTGACTGTATCAATTTGCTTCCAACAAGCAATGCATAAATAATCCAGTTTTCCTACCTCCTTCCCAGCATTGGGAAATTGGGTAATGGTGTCATTACCATTTTTTATTTTAGCCATTCTGATAGGTATGTAGAGATATGTCACTGTGGTTTTAGTTTGCATTTCTGTAGTCCCTAATGATGTTGAGCAACTCTTCATATGCTTATTTGCCACATGTAGATCTTTTTTATTTATTTATTTTATTTATTTATTTTTTAAAAGATTTTATTTATTTATTTGACAGAGAGAGAGCGAGAGCAGGAACACAAGCAGAGGGAGTGGGAGAGAGAGAAGCAGGCTTCCTGCTGAGCAGGAAGCCCGATGTGGGACTCGATCCCAGGACCCTGGGATCATGACCTGAGCCGAAGGCAGACGCTTAACGACTGAGCCACCCAGGCGCCCCTGTAGATCTTTTTTAGTGAAATGTCTCTTGATGTCTTTTGCCCATTTTCTCATTGGGTTATATAATTTTTTTACTATCATGTTTTCATACATATTCTTCTGTGTATTCTAGTTCCTTATATATTCTTTATACATTCTACTAATCCTTTGTCAGATATGTAGTTTGCAAATATTTTCTTCCACTTTGCAGTTTGTCTTTTCATCCTCTTAACAAGGTCTTTCATAGAACAAAAGTTTTTAATTTTGAAGATGGTCAATTCATCAATTTTTTAATAGATTGTGATATTGGTGTCAAATCTAAGAAAGATTTACCTAACCTTAGATCCTGAAAGTTTTATTCTATGTGTTTTCTACAAGTTTTGTAGTTCTATGTTCTATATTTAAGTCCGTGACCTTTGAGTTCATTTTTATATATGGTCATTTTTCTAAAAAAACCTAAGGATGTCTAATTGCACCAGACCACTAGTTGAGAGAGCTACTTTCCCTCCACTGAATTGCTTTTGTACCTTTTTCTTTCTTTTTTTTTTTTTTTAAAGATTTTATTTATTTCTTTGACAGAGAGAGACACAGTGAGAGCAGGAACACAAGCAGGGGGAGTGGGAGAGGGAGAAGCAGGCTTTCCACCAAGCAGGGAGCCCGATGTGGGACTCGATCCCATGATCCTGGGATCATGACCTGAGCCGAAGGCAGACCCTTAACGACTGAGCCACCCAGGTGCCCTGTACCTTTTTCAAAAGTTAGTTGAACATATTTGTGGGGGTCTATTTCTGGGTGCTGTATTCTCTGCCATTGATTTATGTATCTATTTGTCTGCCAATACTACTCTGCATCTATTTAATTTTGTTATTCAACCTTTATTTTTTTTATATATGTAGAAAATCTTATAAAGGCTATAATTGAAGCAATTTCTGTCCTTATATTTATTTCTTTTAAATGTTGTTATCTGCCTGTTATCAGATTTATTTCACCATGAGTTATCTGTTTTTGTGTTCTGCTTTGTCTTACTCTTAGTTACTTATTCTTTCTTGGATGCTTTATTGTTTTTCTTTGTCTACTCATGATTCTGTTCAATTTCAATGATCAAGTCAAGGTTTTAGATCACAGTAGATCTGAGCATGGCTGTAGGGAGGAGGCCAGCATTGTACTAGCCAGCAAGTTGTTGGGCCTCTGATGACAGCTTTCTTTACTCCCAGGTCTTCCTGGTTGTGTGTGTTTGACTTTTCTTGTATGCAGTGGTTGAGGGTATTTTAGCCTATCATCATGTCTTTCATACAGTTTTTCTAGGATAAGGGAAATTGGGTGGGCACACAACTGACAGATGTAGAGTCAAAATCTACTACTCTTTAAGGGAAGTTTATAAAATAAAAAAATATTTAATATATATGTATATATATATATTTAATATATATGTGTGTATATATATATATATACACACACACACACATACACCCTGTATGAGAGTTTAAACACTTAGAGCCCCAAGCACTCAGTGTACTCCCCCACTTCCCACTTTGTCTCAAGCTCTTTCCATAAGCCTAAAATAACCTTTACTCTTCTTTTTTACCCTTTGAAATCCTTTGTATTCTTTATGGCTAAGACCACATGTCTCTCCTTCCACTATAGGTCATGGGAAAAAAAAAATTTACAGATTTCTAACTGATCCACAAGTCAATCTTTCTCTGCATTCCTAGGTCACTTGCCTGGTCCTTTCATCATGGGACTTAACTGGAAGATTTTAACTTTTTAGTGGAAGGGTCCTTGTGTTCTTCATCTATGTATCGTCAGTGTGCCTAATGGAATTTTCAATAAAAGAGCCTTGAACAAGTGAATAGAGAAACAAGGAAGACATCATCCTAATTCTTTAACCTGTGGTTTAGAGATCTATTTTGTGAATGCCCATGCAGATGGCAGCTGCCTATTTTATCTGGCAATGTCAGAGGCAGGGCAGTGAAAGCAAATGTGCACCTTTAGGCAATGGGGTAAGAGGAACCCGAGATCCCAAACTGTCACTGTCATTCACTGGCAATAGGATCCAGCAAGGCACTTACCTTGTTTGAGCCTTAGTTTCCTCACATACCAAATGGGAATCATACATTCTACCTGTCAGGCTTGTTGTGGGTGTTAGAGATAAATATACCAAACTCCTAGAAATGATAGTAATTATTATATTAAGGTTGATTATCTAAAGAGTAATGTGTTCTGAATAGTAGAATGTTCCTGTTAATTAAGAATTGTAAGTTTTCAAGAAACTAGAATAAAGACTCCTCATTTTCAAAGGATAAACTCTAGAGATACATTTGAATAAAGCAAATCCATTACTTTTTCAGGGAGGAATAAAAACACATTCTTTCAGGTTAAGCTGGTATCATCTGAGCTATACGTTGCAACCCATGATTGGTTGGTGAAATTAATTTAGTGGGTTAAGATTGGCATTAATATAATGTAATAGATTAGCACTTAATAGAAACCATTATAGTGCATTTCACTTTCTAATGGTAGCAATTGCTTTATGGCTAGTGTAATTAAATTATATACATATTCACATGTGTGTTTTGGTTAGATAAATAAACTGTATTCCATATTGGGCATCCTGGTCAATATGTTTGCAGAACACTTATCTGCAGGGTATCAATATAGAAGTTAGTACTTACTAGGTGCTTTCTCCCAGAAGTATTCACTGGAGAAGAAAGGGTTAAGCAACACTGCCTGGTAAAGACATCAGCAGGTAGGGAGTGCCAGAAGCATCTGAAATCATGGGGTTTTCCAAGCCAAAAATACATTGTGCACAATTCAATATTTTTGATGATTCACTGGCCATTTATAGATTTTATGAACCATGTAGTCATTATTATGATTATCAGTTATTAGTACACAGCAGTGTTCTGGGAAGATCCAGTTAATAATGTGCTTTAGTTAATAAAAGACCAAAGAATTTCCTGTATATGGATGTAAGCCAGGTTAAAATAAAAAGATTATTCTTTTCCCATAGTTATTGAGGGTGTGTTTCCATGTCCCTGAATACAGAGGGAGTGGTTAGTTAAAATGAGGATTTAATTCCTTTTTGCTTCACAAAATTTGAAAATATCAGATAAAGAATACAAGGCCTGTCTTAGGCCAGAGGTTCTTAATTAGAGCCATGTTCAATTATAGTACATATTTTTTCTTTTGATATTTTTCTTGATTCAGTGAAAATTATTTTTTGAAAGAAATTATTTTTATATCGAATCATGCTGTGGAAGCAACTTTTTACACAAACAATCTTAGTGTGCAAAAAAAGCCACTGTATAATTTGGATACTTATAATCATCATGTTATAATGTTACAATGTGTATAATAAATATTTTTCATAGGGATTAAATAAAATGTATCCTGACATTGAATTTGCAGACATCTGTTTTTGTTTCCATTTGATCAACTCAATTAGAAAGTGTTAAAAAGAGAAATACGAAAGAAACTCACATATTCTATCACCGAAAGCGCTGTTGTAAGGCGTTATTCACATATAAGGTTCTTGACAAGGGAAAGAAGAAGCCAATGAGCCTGCTTGCATATGACATGTCTTTCCGCCTTGAAAATATATAGACTTGTACACTCTTCTCTCTCTGAGAAGAATTTTCAACTTGAAATGTTTGAAATTTGAAAAAAAAATCTGATTTGTTGCAACATTAAGGCTTTGTTTTGAATGCTGCTCAGAACATTCCTTAATGAAGGAAGCCACAATCTGAAAGAACTTGATGAAGTAAAGGATGATTTGTATGAAGAAAAATATGAAGCAGTGCCTTGGTCAATCAGTGTCATCAACTTCAGAATTATTGACATTTCTTTTATAACTTAAAAGAAGGTCTTAGAAGACTTGGCAACAATTGAAAGAGATTGCTCTTGTCTCTGAATGAAACTAGCTTCTGGTTTTCATCTGCTATATGCACAGTAATGTCATGAAGGACGAATTCCAATTTTTGTGCATCTCTTTGGGAATATTCAAAGGTCTTCAAAAGGTATCAAGTTTCTTTGCCAAGTGAAATTTTGTCTGGAGGAAACTTTAGACATTTTGTGTGTGATATAGCACCTTAAGAGCTTGGCAGCCTTTGTTCCTCATGACTTTTGTGAAGAAAAAAGCTTCACTCACCATTGTGATTTAAAACTGTTCTATATCTGTGTACATTGTAATAAAATAATACTCCCAGCAATCCTGAAATAAGCCTTTTCTTTTTCCATCAAAGTTGCTGACAATGTGAGAACTGGGGTCACAAATCATCACCTTGTCAATAAATGGGACAAAATAAACAGTTCTTATCTAATTCACAGAAGTTTACTGACTTCTTATAGGTCATATCTTGATTTACTTCACAGACCTTTGGGCAGAAGTTTCAGCCTTTTTTAAATCCCACAAAATGCCTCTGAATAGGCACCTGGGTGGCTCAGTCAGTTAAGCAGCTGACTCTTGATTTCAGCTCAGGTCATGATCTGAGGGTTGTGGGATTGAGACCCAAGTCGGGCCCCATGCTCAGTGGGGAGTCTGCTTGAGATGCTCTTTCTCCTTCTCCTTCTGCCCCTCCCCCCACTCCTGTGCTCTCTCTCTCTCAAATAAATAAATCTTTAAAAAATACCTCTGAATAATTTGAATTTCATTCATAACCTGTCAAATGTATAGATTTGGCCTCACAAATGCATTCATTCTATACATATATATATATGTATTTAATTAATAAGAGATAAATTTCTTGTTTGAAGCCTCTTAAATCAGTGTCATGGATGTTGCTGAAACACTTGGGCCTCTTTGCCAAGCTGTCACTTCGTGGAAACATATTAGACGGCTCTTCTTTGGGATCTCCAGGGCTTGAGAATATGCTTCCTGGCTGGCTCAGGGTGAGTATACCCTGTCAATTCCCTTGCCTATAGAAATCTGCAGACATCTAGAAACAGTAGCATACTTGAGATTCACTCTTACTGAGAAGACCACAGGTTCAAAATATGGATTTTCACTCCTTCGCTGACATTGTAACAAGGAAGAGGCAAATGTAGCAAAAGAGTTCACTGAAAGGTCACCTTGCACAGCCATCTGTAGTGGCCTTAACCTCAGTAATTTGAAGCCAAGGGAAGTGAATTTACTTCAAATGGCCTTGTAGAAGTCTGAAGTCCCTTGCCTCAGCCTCCTTGCTTGATAAAGTGAACTGTGGGAGATCCACTGCCCTTTGCTCTTATGTCTTTTTGTAGGTCTAGACACTGGGGACTTGTGGGCATCAACTTAAAAGACAAGATGAATAGAAAGTAAATGATTATATAAAAAATAACATACAGGGCGCCTGGGTGGCTCAGTCGGTTAAGCGACTGCCTTCGGCTCAGGTCATGATCCTGGAGTCCCGGGATCGAGTCCCGCATCGGGCTCCCTGCTCGGCGGGGGGTCTGCTTCCCCCTCTGACCCTCCCCCCTCTCATGTGCTCTCTCTCTCTCATTCTCTCTCTCTCAAATAAAGAAATAAAATCTTAAAAAAAAAATAACATACACATTTCCATATAGCAGATCATGCCATACTTTGAACTTCCTGTTCAAGTTTTAAAATATCCTCTCCGACCTATGTGTTGTCGTTTGTCAGATAGAGCCCGGCCACCAGTAGCCACAGCATAGTTAACAACTACCCAAGAACCCAACGAATGAAACACTTCAGAAAACTTTGGTAAAAAAAAAAAAGTGTGTGTGGTAAATTATATACGGGGGCTAAATTAGAGTGATGTTTTCAGAATCATCCTTTTCCCTTAAAAACAGGGACCAGACTTAAAAAAGGGAATTTTTTTTTTTTTTT
>NC_138382.1:31481647-31500982 GCF_054177405.1 Leptonychotes weddellii | reverse complement strand
ATCTTTGGGGTAAATACCCAGTAGTGCAATTGCTGGATCGTAGGGTAGCTCTATTTTCAACTTTTTGAGGAACCTCCATACAGTTTTCCAGAGTGGCTGCACCAGCTTGCATTCCCACCAACAGTGTAGGAGGGTTCCCCTAAAAAAGGGAATTTTATGTACTTGAACTGAAAAACTGCTTTGACTCCTAGCTACAGCTCTCAAGCTTGAGGTATCTTGACATTTGGTAAAAATATAAATAAATAAATAAGTAAATAAATAAACTAATTAATTCTATGTAAAATAGCATACAAAACTTTCATAAACTTTATTATAGTTTTTGTTGTCTGATGTTAGAGATGCATTGGTAGATGGATTGCCAACATGACCCCATTTGTCCACCCCTCCCTGCATCAGGCTATTTGCAGTTTAACTTGGCAATTCTTCCCACCCAAAAGTGAGATCGACTTCCACACCTCCTAATTCTAGGCAGACCTTATGACATCTTTAGTTTAAAGCATATGGCGGAGGTGATAGCTTGCCAGTTCTCAGTTGAGGCCCCAAAAGGACTTGCAAATTTCCACTCACTCTTTTGAACCCTTGTTTTTGCCATAAGAACAAACCTGGGCTAAGCTACTGGAGGATGACAGACCATGCGAAGGAGTCAAATCGCATAGCTTAGGCCATCCTGGGGCACTAGGCCTCCAGCTAACCTATCAGCTGCACGCAGATGCATGAACAAGCCCAGGTGAGTTCAGCTGAGCCAAATCTAGGTCAGCAAAACTGCATAGCTGGCTCAGAGACTCAGGAGAAATAATAAATGATTGGTGTTTTAAGTCACTAAGTTTTGGGGTGATTTGTTACTCAGCTATAGCTAAATGTTACAGAGGTATAAATAGATTGTACATACTTTTGAAAATAAGAGAGCTAGTAATAATAATAGATGCCATGTAAGGCATGCTATCTGCAAGGCACTTTGTATATATTATTTTCTTAGCTCTCACACAGGATATTCTTTCTAACGTGCTACATTGCATCACCACAGTAACACATTTGAATTCTTAAGATGGATCAGAATTTTTTTTTTTTAAAGATTTTATTTATTTATTTGAGAGAGAGAATGAGAGACAGAGAGTATGAGAGGGAGGAGGGTCAGGGGGAGAAGCAGACTCCCCGCTGAGCAGGGAGCCCAATGCGGGACTCGATCCCGGGACTCCAGGATCATGACCTGAGCCGAAGGCAGTCGCTTAACCAACTGAGCCACCCAGGCGCCCAGAAATTTTTCTACGGGTAAAAACTTTTTAAAGAAAGAATGCTATCTAGTCATATCTATTAAATTTATCAAGAAACCTAAATATGTTGACAGATGTAAGGAAAATGCTCATTAAATGTTTGATCCATTTTGTACATCCTCTACAACTTTTTTCACCTTTTACAATATTTCCAGTGGGCCCCCTGGAATTACTTCTGACTTCCTACACACATGCTTTTTACAAAAAGCAAGATAAAATCCCCAAAGAGAAAATGACTCTGGAAAACTTTTTACACACTTTACCAACCTTGAGAGACTCTTTGTAATTTCCTCTAACAAAATTTAGTTGTTTATTATATAAACACATAATAGCTCACATAATGAATTGGATAGGAAATAATTTAGTACAGTTTTCTTGGATATACTAATGGATAACCATGAGTACCTTGAAGATACCCCAATATGGAATGAATAGAGACACAATATTGGATAGAAATTAAATAGTAAGTTGCATTTTCTGAAATCTTTGGATAAATACTGCAAGTGGTATTTTGGAACATGAAGCAAATAGTCCAATCATTTATAGCAAGGAGAAGAAGATCTTAATTAAGTGTTCACTATTCTTGATAGCTGTCCCCTCAGCTTGTCCCCAAAATGTTTCCTTGGTTCATTATGATGAAGAGAAAACAAAAAATCTTTGAGCATGTTAGCAAGGGTTGGAGAAAAAGCGAAGAGAGAGGAGAGGAGAGATGGGATGAGAAACCAGGTGGGACAATTTTCTTAAAATGGCCTGCTAAGAAAAATGCTTGTCTTGACATAGGGGCCTTAATGATGAATTAGAGAGTTCAAAGACAAAAAAGTATTCTTTCCCTCTATACAGCTAAATGTGGAGGACACAGGCTCCGCTTTAAGATGGATGTCAAACCAAGGTGCTGGATGATAGGGGTATCTAACAAGTCAAGTCTAATGTGCTTTAAGAGTATTTTCAGCAGGCTGAGATTGAGCTCTTGCCAACATGGAATTCACCCAGATTCAAGAGATAAATTCCCAAATACTTGAGTTGTCTCTGAGGCCTGAAGGCAGCCGAACACATAATGCAGTGATTAGCAACATTTCAGCCTGGGCAATCATAGTTTACTGGGGTGCGAGGGATTCCCCAGATTACATATATGTGTGTGTGTATTTATGTACATATGTACAAATGCCTTGGGAATGTAAATTTAGTTTTCTTTGTTGTTTTTTAAGCTTCTTGAATAACTTCCCTTCTTCCTCGTGAGGAAAAAAGACATTAGAATTTGAATACACTTTGTAACCACATCTGTGGAATTATAGAACCTGATCTATGTATGTGTTTTTTGGATTTGGATTTTGCTTTTGACTCCAGACTGCTCGAATGAATGGGATTCTGTCTGGGGTAACCAAATTCCACTTAATGCCAATGCTTTTGTAGTTCATTTAGGCAGATTCAGTTATTGGAATTATCTTACAGCAGGAACTAAACCAGCAGATTCAGATCCAGACAGGTTGAATATCTTGTTCTGGAAATGCAAGTCTAAATTGGGGATTAGATCTCAACTTGATAGTTATTCCAGGTACTCTTCAGGGTTTTGAATCACATTGCTTCTGCAGAACATCATTCTGGAACAAGAAGAGTAAAAATATAGCCATCAAGTAGTAGTTATTTAACTGCTTCCATTTTAAATTCTCAAAGACCTTTGGAGGGAAAGCATGTATCAATCGAAAGAACAGAGGGTGGGAAAGTACACTTTGAGAAATGCTCCTAGAATTGGGTCCTTAGCTCTAGCACGTAATGGCAGTCCTTCTTTATTTTTTTTTATTATTTTTTTTTAAATCTTTTTTTTTTTAAAGGTTTTATTTATTTATCTGAGAGAGAGAATGGGAGACAGAGAGCATGAGAGGGGGAGGGTCAGAGGGAGAAGCAGACCCCCTGCTGAGCGGGGAGCCCGATGTGGGACTTGATCCCGGGACTCCAGGATCATGACCTGAGCCGAAGGCAGTCGCTTAACCAACTGAGCCACCCAGGTGCCCCAAGTCCTTCTTTAAAAAAAATGTAGACATTGTGGGCCCTATAAATTTTACCTGTAAAACATAATAACACCTACCTGTGGAGGTTTTGTAAAGATTAAATGAATTATGTCCAACAATCCCAGCATAGTGGCTTACATTTAATAAATAGATAATTCAAATTGTATTTATATTTTGTAAGTTTCTAATTCTAGTTGACATTGATTTCTACCCTTCACCTCTAAATCAACCAATAAACTACTGTTACAATTTCCCCACCTTTAACATTGGAATTTTTATTTATTTTAGAGTTTTAAGGATTATTTTTATCTATGAAAATGCTATATATTATTTAGAATTCAGGCTAGGTTTCTCTAATAAGAAACATTGGCTTAAACAAGAGAGTTTTATTTACTTCATTTCTCTCTCCTGTGACAGTCCAGAAGAGTAGACTTGGTGGCTTAAGGGAATTGGGGAGGCAGGATCCACCCCTCACCCCTTTGCAGGTCTGTTCTCCTGAGATGTTATCTTCAGCCAATAGTTGGGTTTGAGATGGCTTTCCACACATCTTTAATCCAACAATGACACATGGGAAAGAGAAAGCTATGCTTATGTCTGTTTCTTTTAAAGACTACTTGTACATAACTTATGACAGACACACACATGCACACACACACACACTCGCACTCATATCCTGTTTTCAAGATGATAGTTACATCAAAATGGGAAGGAGGCTGGGAAATGTGGACTGGGGCCTTTAGCCAAGAGATCATGTGTTTAGCTAAAATATCTACTACTATAGAAGGGGAAAATTACATGTGGTATATATGAGGGGTGGGAAGTGGTAATTAGTCTCCACCAAAATGTATTTGTTCAGGGAGATGTGTGTTTATACATGGGATATATTCTAATTGCAAAAAGGACTTTAAGGGTAATACCTTAAAGGTAATAGAGTCTCATTTCTTCATGTCCTAAATATCCTTTACAATGGCACACTAAACCAACTGATCTGCAATAATTCACCACCAAATACAGTGGTCCCAACGGTGGCTTTGAGAAGTTTTGGATCTATACACAGAACTATTTCAATTTTTTCCTGTTCAACATTCAGCTTATTTTTTTCCATTATTCTTTTATTCACCAATATTTATTGAGTTCCTAGATGCTGAGGATACTGTAATGAACCACACAGGCAGGAATCCCTGCCCTCACTCATGAAGCTTGCATTCCAGTGTGTGTAGAGGGAGATACGCAATACAACAATTAACAAAATACTTCATTGAGATTGTACAGATTGTGATAAATAACATGGAAAATAATAAAACAGAGAAGGGGAGGTTGCAGTTATAACGAGGGTGGCTAGGACAGGCTTCCCTGGGAAGCTGACATCTGAGCAAATGCAGAAAGGAAGCAAGGGAGTGAGCTGTGTGCACATCTACTGGAAGAATGCTCCAGGCAAAAGTTAATAGCAGCCCACAGGCACCGTGGTGTGTGTGCTTGGTAGGACAGACAGCAAGGAGGTCAGTGTGGCTGGAATGGAGTGAGTAAGGCAGAGAGCAGAGAAGTCATGAAAAGCTAGATCATGTAGAGCCATGTAAGCCATAGTAAAATCTTTGGCTTTAAGTTGAGTTCAGTTTTGAGTAAAAGGGCCAAATGAGCTGACGTGTCCTTCTAAATGATGTCTGCCTGCTCTGTTGAGAATGAATTGAGAACAGACTGTAGGGGTGAGTGATAACATCAGCAAGGCCAGGTAAGAGGATACTGCCATAATGCAGGTGAGGATTACAGACAAGGGTGGTAGCCGTGAGTATGGGGAGAAGTGTTTGAATTTGGGATATATTCTGAAAATGAGCATTCAGATTTCACTGGTGGATATTTGCGAGTGATCAACAAGGGAGGGGTGTATGTGGAGAACACTTAAGTTTTAAGGACAGAGCAGTGGGCCATTGCAACTGGGAAAAATGAGAGGGAACTCCTAGAGGAGATTAAAGACTAGGAGCCATTCCAGTTGGAGTAAAACCAGGGCAATGGGTGTTCTAAAAGTGAGGAGGGAATTAATTAATTAATTCATTAATTAAATTAAAAATATGTAAAAGTCAGTAGAAAAGCGTTTCAAGGAAGAATGAATGACCATTACTGGCAAACAAGTAGCTTCTCAAATACTTGAATACAGCCCTGCTGACTCCAGCCTCCTCATCCTACACAGGCTGAAATCTGCCCTCTTTCTGGAAAAATAGCCAAAGTGACTCCACCGGAAATGCCATGGTTCCACGTGCATTTTCTTGAGAAATGTATAGACTTTAACATTATGTTACATAACACGGGAGTCAGTCTGTTTCAGTCCTTGTCATTCTCCAACTTCAAGATCTTTTTTTTTTTTTTAAAGATTTTATTTATTTATTTATTTGAGAGAGAGAGCGAATGAGAGACAGAGAGCACGAGAGGGAGGAGGGTCAGAGGGAGAAGCAGACTCCCTGCCAAGCAGGGAGCCCGATGCGGGACTCGATCCCGGGACTCCAGGATCATGACCTGAGCCGAAGGCAGTTGCTTAACCAACTGAGCCACCCAGGCGCCCTCCAACTTCAAGATCTTTATCACATAAGTGATTTCCATTTGCCATTATTTTTCTCATTTTTATGAGTAGCTCAGTTTTTATTTTTAAAAGTATAATTGAACCCAACAGACAGTAAGAATGGTAAAGTTTATATATTTTGTAATATTTGCAAAAAAGCAGTATTATATATTGAATGTGTTCTCATTAAAATGTAGTATTAGTAATGCACTGGCTACATTTATAAGGGAAGTAGGGAAAACAGTACCATAATCTTTCTCATCTCAAAGCTTATATCATTCTAAAGGGTTCACTGGCCTTCTCTAATTGAGAGTTCACAAGCGATGTAATTTCAAGAGATTTTTCTATTCTTGATTGGTAAAGATGAGTGGCTATGTCTAATTGGGAATTTGTTAATTAGGCATCTATTCTATTTTTCTTAAACCTGAACAAATCTTGGATTTCACAGGTTTGATTTGAGCAATTAAGCAAGATATCTGCAAATGTTATTAAGACCCTTACAGTCTGCCTTTCCTTTTTCAGCTGCAGATTACTCTTCAGTAAAATGTGGATGGCTTATCATGTCCATTTGGTGACACAATGGAATGCAATTTCATCGTGCCGAAAAATGGAACATGACACCTGCTTATTTTTTGCTTTATAGGGGGAGGCCATTATATTACGTTTAAATAAAAAATTGATAGAAGATAATTTGGATTCTATCTGAATGTCACACTCACTTATTACTCTTTGTTTAATTTCTTTTTTTTTTTTTTTAATCTGGGAGAGCCAGATATCTAAGTAAACCATGACATTTTTTCACAGAGCAGACTAGCACAATTCTCTTAAACCTGAAATTTTCTCTTCTGTACAGACCCATCCCCTAGGTATTTGCTTCTACCTTTTTATGCAATGTTTTAATTGATTTTTAAATGTTTGCTCTCTTGCCTGTTTGTTCTGAACTTGGCTCTGTGTTCCACGCAAAGGCTACTTCACTTAAAGTGAATCAAAAGATGTATTGTTGGCCTAGGGTGCTGTTTTTATGTTTCCTTTCTCTTGCAAGGTGTGGAATCATAGACTTATAAAAAGTTAAAAGTTAGAGTTGGGGTACCACATTTTAAAACCTAGCTTTGCTGCATTTTTAAGGAAAGTCCCACAAATTCTCCTGGTACTTTACTGGGACATGATTATTGACATACAAAAAGCTGTACGTATTTAATGCATACAACTTGATGTGTTTGAAGATAAGTATATAACCATGAAATTATCAATATACTCTATGCCGTAAACATGTACATTACCTCCAGAAGATTCCTCCTACCCTTTATTGATGAAATTTATTTTTTCTGATAAGAACATTTAACATAATATCTACCCTCTTAGAAAGTTTTTAAGTTTTCAATACAGTATTGTTAACCATAGGCACTAGGCTGTAGAGTAAATGTCTAGGACTTATATATATAACTGAAAATTTGTACTCACTAATAATTTTTTGTTTTAACTATAAAATAGTTTTATAGCTATTTCATAATATTGTTGTGTGACTCTTCAGATAATGTACTTGAAAAGGCTTGTTCTTGTCCTCAGTATTACTAGGAAAAGCGTATAAACTTTTTTATTTTATTGCTCAAACATAATCAGTGATAAGTGTGTGTGTGTTCTATATGTGAAACTTAAATATTCGGTCTGGTTTTAAACATAGGTATTTGGTTTTAGTTTCAATGCTATATTTCTTATAAGAGTATGCTTCGACTCTGAAAAATGCCAACTTTATGGTCAGCTCTGACCGAGAAATTCTTGCCATTAGCAATGAAAACTGTGTGAAATCTGACTGCCTCACCCCAAAATGAATTTGAGCAGACTTTTTTATTTGACTTAGCCCTCGTGGGTGCAGACCCATTGAAATGGGTTCCAAAATAGACAGCAATTTTACCCCATCTTGCACAGGCACACAGATTGATTCAGCATAAGCCACCCAGCTTTGCATAGTTTGTACCCAAATTCGTATATAGGTTCAATATTGCTTTAAAATTAGCTCTTGGTTATGCTTTAAGTTCATGACCTTGGAGAACAAAAATTAAATGCATGAAATTGGCTTCAGTTTCAACTTGGAAGCCAAGTCTGTATTTATGTAAGTTCCCTATTTCCCTAGAAATATTCTATTTGCTTTCTGACTGGAATAATTTGGTTGTGAAAACTGAGGAATTGCTACTGTGGAGAGAAAAAAAGGGCACTGTCTTTTAATAACACATATTAATATAGCCTAGTTCTAATTTCAAGGCTTCTAATTCTTATTTTTAAGAACTAATGCAGGAGTAAACACACACCACAGTAGCAACAAACTAAAATCAACCTGTGAGGGGCCAAAACTAGGGAGTGTTCTGTTCATATATTTCTCTTGCAGACTGTAGGATTATTATAATACATGGAAATATTTTATATGGATTAGATTATATTTCCCACACTAATAAAAAGCTGCTATTACAACTTTAATACTGTAAATAAATCAGCTTATGAAATTTTATGAAATGTAAAGCAATTTTGTGGAGGCAGGAATGGGCCCTTTTAAATTATGTTACTGAAACTCTGTAATGAAATAGCCATGCCTTGAAGAATACCAGGTAAATACTAATTGCAATTAAGTGTTCTCTGGGGAACAAGATCTGCAAAAGGATAAAAACCTGTGCCATGGAGAAATTATTGGAAGTTCTTTCTGCTTCTTTCTCAGCCTAATGCTTGTGGGTGAAACTTCTTGGACCCTTGCTGGCTGAGGAGGGGCTGAAGTTTCTGGAATATGTATGCAGGTGTCTGATGGCTTTTTTTTTTTTTAAGATTTTATTTATTTATTTGAGAAAGAGAAAGAGTAAGTTGGGGGAGGAGCATAGGGAGAGGAACAAGCAGACTCCACACTGAGCACAGAGCCTGTTGTTGGGGGGCTCGATCCCACGACCCTGAGATCATGACCTGAGCCAAAATCAAGAGTCAGAGGATGCTTAACCTCTTAAAAATGGTTTTTTATAAATCACTCATGTGTTTGATTATCAATGCATTCAGTCACACCAAGGGTAAATTTAGTGGCTTAGGATCAAAAAAGACAGATAGGTACAACATTCTATTTTGGAAGAAGGAACAATGAGACCCATATGCTTTCAATCTTCGGTGAAAACCAGCAGTTTACAAAGTAAAGTAAACAAGTGTTTTGATTTAGTTTCCATCTCTTTTCATATGCAAATTCCCTTGAAAAATGCTTTTTTATATTTTTATTATCTGCTGTCTGTCTTAGCTGACTGATATAAGATAGTTTATGATTCTGTTGGTGTCTACACACCAGTCCCAATCAATCTGAAATAAAAAGCCATAACTGCATAAAATATAGCTGGTTTCATAGTAATGGCTCAGTAAAAGTACCTATCACAGTGCAAACTCTTATTTGCATTTATTTTATTAAATACTTAAGTTACAAAAGTAATAATCTGTCTTTTTTTCAAAAGCAAAAGAAATAAAAATATGTGTACTTGAAAAAAGACAATGCATGTTCCCTTCCCCCGGTCGGATTTCTCCAGTATACACAATGCTTGCAACTTGCTTTGAGCTCTTCAGTCTCTATGATAATACAAATAAATAAATAAATAAATAACTCTTAAAAACCATATCATTTCTTATTTTTTTTACAAAAATATGATCATGCAATATGCTTTATGTTACAACTTGATTTTTCATTGAATAATATGTCATGAATATTCCTCATTTTTTCTGTGGAATAATGCTCCATAATTTAGTCAAGCTGACTTTTATTTGTGTACATTTATGGTTTTCTCTCTTTTCTATTCTTTTCCTTTCCTCTCCCTCCATTGATAATGTGCACATAAACATTCTTATACAAATATCCTTACATAGAACTGTATTTCATCAGATTTTTCTAAATGGGATTTCTAGGTCAGAGAAATTTTAAATTTTCGTATGTTCTGACATGTTATTTTCATATGATACATTGCATTTTAGTCCTATTTTTGTTTTGTTTTACATGACTGTAGGCACTCTCCTACTTATGCAGTTAGCAATAAATAATTTATTTTTGTTCCGAAAATTAAAGATTTGATTAGTCAGCCATATTAGGGTAACTATGTCTTTCCTTCCCTAGCCTCTTATAGTCCACTCAGTGCTAAACATCTTGCTTAGGACTTACGCCATCATTAATTCCCACCTTTTCTCAATATCAAAAACCCCTACAGTGTGTCACAGATCAGTAATTTGTTAAATGCTGCCCTTGAACCTTAGCTGATTATTTAGTATCTTAGCTATATTGGACTTCCATTTAAAAATAGATGACCAGCAGGGTGTCTGGGTGGCACAGTTGGTTAAGCCTCTGACTCTTGGTTTTGGCTCAGGTCCTGATCTCAGAGTCATAAGAGTTTTGCGTTGGGCTTGTGCTCAGCAGGGAGTCTGCCTCAGATTCTCTCTCCCTCTCCCTCTGCACGCTCCCATTCATGCACTCTCTCTCTCCTTCTCCAAAATAAATAAATAAATCTTTTAAAAAAAATTAAAAAATGAATTAGATGATCAGCAATTTGGGGTCATGAATCTAATATTTTATATATATGTGTATGTGTTTATAAATTATATACTGTATATAGAATGTATACATTATGATATATACTATGCATTATATACTATGTACATAACATGTATGTGTATAATGTTACACTATAGTATATGCTGTGTGTGTGTGTATATACATATAGTACTTTTATATGTTAATTATATGGGCTAAATTTATGTACTCTTTTTACTGTTGTGAATCTAAACTGACCACATTTTCTAAATGATCATTCTGTTCATTGTGTATTGGGGGAACAGTTAAAGGTATAAAACAATGGATTTCAACCTTGGCTATACACTGGAATTAATGGGGGTGCTTTTGAAAATGCTTGGGCTCAATGTCCATTAACTGATGAATAGATAAAGAAGTTGTATATATATATATACACACACACAATGGAATATTAGTCAGTCATAAAAAAAATGAAATCTTGCCATTTGCAATGACATGGGTGAAGCTAGAGAGTATTACGCTAACAAAATAATTTAGTCAGAGAAAGACAAATACCATATCATTTCACTCAGCTGTGGAATTTAAGAAACAAAACAGATGAACATAGGGGAGAAAAAAAGAGAGAAGCAAACATAAAACAAACTCTTAACTATAGAGAACAACTGAGGGTTGCTGGAGAGGATGTGGGTGGGGGATGGGTTGGATGGGTTAGATGGGTGATGGGTATTAAGGAGGGCACTTGTGATGAGCAATATAAGTGATGAATCACTAAATTCTTCACCAAAAACTAATATTATGCTGTATGTTAACTAACTGGAATTTAAATAAAAACTTGGAGGAAAAAAATGAAAATGCTTGAGCTCCAATTTCATCTGACTGAATTAGAGTTTGGAAGGGTAAACTGGAAGCCTAAGGCAATTGTGTTCTAAAATCTCACAAGGTAATTTTGATACTTCGTAAAGATTAAGGCCCACTGGTAAAAGAATAAGAGGGTTTTCTCTTCCTTAGTTCTGCATTTTTTCTAGCCCCAATAAACAAATATGGGGACTTCTATCCAGATATAGATTCCTACTCCAAGCTATTGTAAATGAGATGAAAAATACAAACACAGATGGCCATACTGAAAGTTGAGATTAGATGGAAACTGAGAACAAGATGCAAAGGAAAGAAATTTGACTGACACATATGTAGGGAGGTGGAATTGAAGCAGGCTAGGGATGCTTTCTGTAGTGGGTTTATAGGGATCCTCCAAAACTCCTGTCCACCTAGAACCTGTAAATGTGACCTTATTTGGAAATAGCATCTCTGCAGATATAATCAAATGAAGATGAGGTCATACTGGATTGGCCTTAACTCAATGACTGGTGTCCTTACAAGAGAGAGACAGAAAAATGGACATACACAGAAGGAAGAAAGCCAAGTGAAGATAAAAGCAGAAATTAGAGTGATACAGCTAAAAGCCATTGAATGTCAAAGATTGCTGGCAATCACCAGAAGCTAGACGAGACAAGGAATATTCTCCCCTAAAGACTTCAGAAAGCATGGCCCTGCTCACACCTTGATGTCAGATTTGTAGCCTCTCGAATTGTGAGAGAATAAATTCCTGTCATTTTAAGTCATCAAGTTTGTAGCAATTTCTTATGGCAGCTCTGGTAAACTAATATAGTTTCCTAATTTTTGTATGGGTGCCTAAGAGGAAATTTGTAGTTGCTTCCACATAGCTGCAGGCCATATTTAAAGGAGAAAACTTAGGCAGTTATATATGGGAGACTTTTTTTAATTTGGAAAGAACTGTTAGCTTGTTGAATTGTTTAATTCTAATAGATTTTAGTTAATTCCTTGGGGTTTTCTAGAGATGTAGCCAAAATATGTAGATGTTTACATACAATTTTATTTCTTCCTTTCAATAATTTATGGTTTTCAATTTTGTTACCATGCCTTGTTATTCAGATTATCAAAGCAACATTACCTATAAAAGACTTAGAGTATATATATCCATTCTATTTCTTATTTTATTAGGAATAACTTTAGTATTGAATCATATATATAATGTTAATTATTTCTTTTGAGTAAAGATTTTTTGATATTGAGGAAAATATTTCTATTCCAAAATTTTAGTAGCATTATTATTAGCAATAGATCTTGAATTTTGTGAATAGATTTTTGCATTTACATAAGCATAACTTTTTTATTAAGCCTGTAAAATTGTGTTTCTCTTCTACTTTATATGGATTTTCTAATATTCATGGATATATGCCCTGGATATTATAGAATACATTTTATTTTATTTTCTTCTATATGTATTTATAAGTGAGATCCTTCCATTTGTTTTTTGACAGATTATTATATTAGCATTTGCTTATAATGTAAAAGTTTTCCTTTATGTCCTTAATTTCTTCTCCTTTTATATTCAGATTTTTATTAATTCCTTGTTTTCATTCTTTTGTATTAGATTTTCTAGATGTTCATGTATTATGTAAGTATTCTCCCCAGGCCCTGGGTTAATTTATTAATTCTACCTCTACTGTTTTACCATTAATTTATTCCTCTTTTTATCCCTTATTACTTCCTTTTTCATATTTTCTTAAGTTAAACTTTTGTCTTTTTTCTAAGTCTTTGTTTTTTGGTTGAAGTTAGAGAATAAAGTGACTTTTTAATCATTTTTATAGTAAAAATATTTGAGGACATAAATTTGTTTCTGACTATAGTAAAAAAAACACAGGTTTGCAATGTAATATTCCTTTTGCTTATTTTCTAAATAATCTTTCTGTGTTATCTCCTAAAGATTTCTTATGAGAATATTCAGTGTTTTACAAAGGACTTGTTATTTATTTATTTATTTACATATATTCCTAACTTCCATCTTTATTTGGTTGTGATATGACAATATGTCATTAATAAATTATTTGGAGATAAATTTTTTTTTAATTTTTTAAAAGATTATTTATTTGACAGAGAGAGAGAGAGAGATCACAAGCAGGGGTGGGGACAGAGGGAGAGGGAGAAGCAGGCTCCCTGCTGAGCAGGAAGCCTGATGAGGGCCTTGATCCCAGGAGTCTGGGATCATGACCTGAGCCGAAGGCAGACATTTAACCGACTGAGGCACCCAGGTGCCCCTGGGGATAAATTTTTAAGTGTATTTTTTTAGTATCTCACATAATCAATATTTGTAGATGATCCATGAATATTTCAAAAGAAGGGATATTCCCTGCAAGGTAAACAATTTGATATCATTCCATTATTCAAATATACTGATATTCTGTATATTTTACCCATAAGACTTATCATGGGCTGATAGTGTTTTAAAATTCTGCTGTTTCACTTGTGTTTCTTTTTATTTCCTCTTGCTTAAAGGTTCAATACTGCTCTATCTACACTATTAATTCTGACTTTATCTATGTAAATCAGCACTTTTATCCTGGGATAAGCTTTTTGTTTTAGTTCTACCTTGATAATAATATGTCCATACATGCTTGAATATATTTATTCATCTGCTAATGCAAGGCCTTTCTGTTTTCTATTATGAGTGTTTCTCTTTATGCAGCAGATTATTGAATACTTTTTAAGCCAATCTCACTTATCCAGTGTCTGATTTTGTCAACTTATGTTATGATTTATTTTATTGCTGTCACTTAAAAATTACTTAATATTTATCTTGTTAGAAAATGCTTTATCTGTGGGCGCCTGGGTGGCTCAGTTGGTTAAGCGACTGCCTTCAGCTCAGGTCATCCTGGAGTCCCGAGATCGAGTCCCGCATCGGGCTCCCTGCTCGGCAGGGAGTCTGCTTCTCCCTCTGACCTTCCTCCCTCTCATGCTTTCTGTCTCTCATTCTCTCTGTCTCAAATAAATAAATAAAATCTTTAAAAAAAAAAAAGAAAATTCTTTATCTGCTTTTATCTCTTTCAGTGTTTTGGAAGGAATACATTTGGTCTAAATTATCAAAAATCTGCAGGACTCTAATAATTAAAATGTTACTTGCTTATTTTCTTTAATAAAATATTAGGAATATTGTGTTTTTATTATTTTGACTCCAGATTGCTATTTAATTTTATGATATAAATTGCATCAATTTTTACATAGTTAATATTTTAATAGTTTTTTTAAATGTTTATATTTTTAAATTATAGGCATAATAATATTTTGAACTTAAGGTTTTAATGTGTAATTTTAACTTTTTCATATAATTTATTTATATCTGTATTCAGTTCTTACTACCAGCTTTTTGCTACCACAACTTCCCAATCTTCAGTGATTGATTAATTCTATTTTTTTTTTTTACTTTGATAAAAATACAGAAGTCACTTAGAATGGAATTAATACTTGGGTAGCATATCTGAGACTATCTTCTTATTCACATCTGAAATTATTATCTTGGCTGGGAATATAATACTTTTAGTATGGTCAATTTTTTTTTTTCAGATCCTCATGGGAATATGTTTTTGGTATCATTTTATTATGGAAGTGAAAATGTAGTGTCTTTTTTAAAAATTATGAGTGAGTGATTTCAGGATGTATTTTTAATCCTCAAAATGTAAATTTTCATTAGATCATGCATTGGAATTAATCTCTGTTCATTTTTTTTTTTCCCAACAGTGTGAGCCCCCTCAATTTACAGTTTGAAGTCTTTTTCTCAAAGTAGGAGTTTTTTTCATTAGGTTTGCACAGTTGCTTGTATCCTGGGGAGAACACCTGCTACTTGCAGATTGGTGTTTGTCTTTATCCATCTGTATTAACATCATCTGCCTCCTGAATATGCTCTGATCTGCCTCAATCTCCATTTGATATTTCCCTGTCCTAGCTCACTCACTGCTTTCAATACTGATTCTATTTCTGTTACTGTGATTTAGTTTTATTGCCCTCTTATTACTTTGATCCCCTTTTATTTAACACAATAACTATTTTAAATCGTGTTTGTATCTAAAGCAGATACTTGCTACCTTTCCTGAAAATCAGCGTATTTGGGGAAAGGGGTTTTCTTCTAAACACTTAGCTCCCTTTCTCCTGCCCTGCTACTTTTTTTTAGGCCCCTGTTGATTTTTGAGCACCAAACCTTCTTTTCTAATTGTTTGAGGAAGACAATTTTTGAGGATTTACATCAATTTACTCATAACTGGACTGCTGTCTCCTAGGCCTGGAGCTGGAGCTGGGCTGTTACATGGTCAACTTAACAGAGTTCCTATGCAGCAAGTTTCCAGCAAATTCTGAGGCCCGCTTCTAGGTGCGATATTGAATATGTTCTCCAGACTATACAAGGAGCATCCTTCCCATAAGTCCAGTGACTTACTTCAGTGGTCAGTGGCTTCTAAGGCTCTCAACACTTCGAAAAACAAGGGTACTTAGGAGGGACTTTTTGTTTCCCATTGGACTCTAAATTCCAAATCAGGCCCAATACAGTTCACACAGAGCTGAAAATCCAAATGGAAAGCTTTGCCAGGGTCTAAATGTCCAAAGAGAGAGAGAGAGAGAGCTAAATGAAAATGATGGAGATCTCAGAAAAGAACTGACTCATAAATCTGATCCATAAGTTTCTCTCAATTTTGACCTTTTCCTATTTTTTCTCCCTCTGTTGCTTAGAAAATTGGCTCAATTTTATTAAAACTTTACAAGGGTTTCTTGATACTCTTCCTGTCACTCTCTTCCTGAAGTTCTGGAGTCATAAATTTTTCCATTTATAAAAATAATATATTTCTCAAAAATTGTTTCTCTTGGGGCGCTTGGGTGTCTCAGTCATTAAGCATCTGCCTTTGGCTCAGGTCATGGTCCCAGGGTCCTGGGATCGAGCCCTGCATTGGGCTCCCTGCTCCGTGAGAAGCCTGCTTCTCCCTCTCCCCTCCCCCTGCTTGTGTTCCCTCTCTCGCCGTCTCTCTCTCTCTCTCTGTCAAATAAATAAATAAAATCTTAAAAAAAATTTTTTTCTCCTGAATTGACCCATCCTTTTTCACTTAAAACAGAGTAAAGGAAGGACAGCATACCGAAAATGTGTTCTTTCATGAGGCTGTGTAGTGACAAGAATAATAAGCCCATTTATGAATAATTCCATTGATAGCCTATGCACACACTTTTTTCTTAGAAATAATTTTTGGTTCTCTTTTGTTTTTGTTGTTAAACTCCTATCTGTTGAAAAGTTTAAACACTGTTATTTGCATTGTGATGGTTTTATGGAGTCCATTTTCCTCACCTTGAAAAGGTGTTGGCCTTAGTAAAATGAACTGAGGTTGTGACTTCTGGGGGTAAAGCAAGGAAAGAGAATAGAGTGTCTGCTTGGTTCTCAGTCTCTTGAGACTCTTACTCTTGGGATGCAGCCTCCATGCTGTGAGGAAGCCCAGGTGACATGGAGGAGCCACGTGCAGGTGTTCAAGCAGACAGCCCCAGCAGAAGTCACAGCCAGCAGCCAGAGTCAGTCACCAAAAAGGGGAGTGCAGAGGACTTTAGTGTTGACATTGAATGACAGCAGCTGCATGGGAGACCCTGATGGAGGATTGCATAGCTGAGCTCAGTCCACAATTAGAGCTGCAAAAGATAAGAATGAATATCATTGTTGTTTTATGCCACTAAATTTGTATTGCTTGTTAAGCAGCTGGAGATAACTGGCACAGTAGGATATTCAAATTTTTATTAAACTCAATAACAGGAATCTGATTCCACTTAAGAAATGTTAAAAATCTAATAGGGTTAATTCTTCTCTTCTGTCTTTTTTGAAGATTGGGGTAGTAGATCTACTTAATTTATGGACTGAGAGTAAAAGCGATGATTGTAGGAAACAGGGAAGGGTAAAAGGCACAGAGACTAACTTGCTTGCACCAAAATGCATCTGACCCTTGCCTCAGGCTCAGCCCGAGCTTTCAGAGATCTAAGTGGAGGTCCAGGCATTGTGAAAAAAGGGGGTCATCATGGAGGAGGAGGAGCAAGATGGTGGAGGAGTAGGAGACCTAAATTTCGTCTGGTCCCAGGAATTCAGCTGGATAGGGATCAAACCATTCTGAACACCTATGAACTCAACAGGAGATCGAAGAAAAGAATAGCAGCAACTCTCTGAACAGAAAAGCAACCACCTTCTGGAAGGTAGGACATGCGGAGAAGTGAATGCAAGGCGCCAATCTGGAAGATAGACGGCAGGGGGAGGGGGCCTCGGTAGGCCGCTACTCGCAAGTGATAGAGCCGTGGAGCACAAAATTGGAAATTTTAGAAGTCTGCTCCACTGAGGGACACCACTCCAGTGGCTAAGCAGGGGGTGGAACCCTTGTGGGACAGTGTGGTCTCAGGACCCTTGGGGTCACAGAAAGACTGGGGGTGCCTGAGTGCAGCAGAGCTCCCATGTATCAGAGTGGGGAAGTTGGCTGCAGAGACGGAGCTGAGGTGCGGGTTCTCAGCTCGGGATTGCCATAAACTGTGATCTGCGGCACAGTCGGGCCACTGATCCTCCAGCAGGGACCCAACAAGCGGCAGATCCGGGAGACTCCCCTTCCTCCCCAGGGAGGAGTGGCGCCAGAGCACACCACAGGGATCTGCTGGGTTTGGAGACTCCGCAGGGAGTCAGGTGCCAGAGATAGAAATGCTCGGTCACAGGCCAGGTGAGCAGGGAGTGCGGCCGGAGACCGAGGAGATGGGAGTGATTGGCTGCTTTTCTCTGGGGGTGCACTGAGGAGTGGGGCCCTGAGTTTTCGGCTCCTCCGGGAGGGAGATTGGGAGGCTGCCATTTTCACTCTTGTCCTCCAAAGCTGTACGGAAAGCTTGCAGGGAACAAAAGCTCCGGAGACCAAACGCAAGCAGATTACTTAGCCCGGACCCGGCAAGGGCGGGGCAATTCCGCCTCCAGCAAAGACATTTGGGAACCACAGCAACAGGCCCCTCCCCCAGAAGATCAGTGATAACAGCCAGCCAAGACCAAGTTTATTGATCAATGAGAATGGCAGAAATCCTGCGCTAGGGGAATAATGCACATAGAATTCATGGTTTTTCCCCGATGATTCTTTATTCTTTCAAAGTTAATTTTTTAAATTTTCTTTTTTTTCTTTTTCTTTTTTTTTTTTGAATTTTTCTTTTTCCCTTTTTCACCCAACATCTTATCAATCCCCTTTTTAAAAATTTTTTATTTTTCATTTTTAGAGTCATATTCTATCCCTTCATAGTAGTTAACCTTATTTTTGGTATATATATAAGTTGTTCTCTATTTAAAATTCTGTGATACAGTTTCTTCTAACAGACCAAAATGTACCCTAAATCTCTAGTGTATGGCTTTGTTCGAGTCTTTTGCCTGATCACATTCTCTCCCTTTGTTTTTTTTCTAATTCCTCTTCTTTCTTTTTTTCAACCAACTTCTTATCATCAATACCTTTTATAAAATCTTTTATAATTTTCATCTTTACAGTCATATTCCATCCCTTCACCATATTTACCCTTATCTTTTACATATATAAGGTTTTCTTTCTTTAAAATTTTGGGAGGCACTTTCTTCTAACAGACCAAAACACACCCAAAATCTAGTGTGTGGCACTGATCTATTCACCAGCCTGATCATATTTGATCATATTCTTTTTTTTTCTTTCTTTCCCTTTATTTTTCTCCGGTTTCAGGTCTCTTCTGTTTCATTTAGTGTATATTTTTCTGGGATTGTTGTTACCCTGTTAGCATTTTGTTCTCTCATTAATCTATTCTCGGGACAAAATGACAAGATGGAAAAAATCACCTCAAAAAAAAGAACAAGACGCAGTACCGACTGCCAGGGACCTAATCAATACGGACATTAGTAAGATGTCAGAACTAGAGTTCAGAATGACGATTATAAAGATACTAGCTGGGCCTGAAAAAAGCATGGAACATAATAGAGACAAATAAAAGAACTAAAATCTAATCAAGTCAAAATCAAAAAGGCTATTAATGAGGTGCAATCAAAAATGGAGGCTCTAACTGCTAGGATAAATGAGGCAGAAGAGAGAACTGGTGATATAAAAAGACCAAGTGATGGAAAATAAAGAA
>NC_138382.1:31435340-31481147 GCF_054177405.1 Leptonychotes weddellii | reverse complement strand
AGGGAAGTTCTCTGCTATAATTTGCTCCAATATACCTTCTGCCCCTCTCTCTTTCTTCTTCTTCTGGGATCCCAATTATTCTAATGTTGTTTCATCGTATGGTATCACTTATCTCTCGAATTCTGCCCTCGTGATCCAGTAGTTGTTTATCTCTCTTTTTCTCAGCTTCTTTATTTTCCATCACTTGGTCTTTTTATATCACCAGTTCTCTCTTCTGCCTCATTTATCCTAGCAGTTAGAGCCTCCATTTTTGATTGCACCTCATTAATAGCCTTTTTGATTTTGACTTGGTTAGATTTTAGTTCTTTTATTTCTCCAGAAAGGGTTTCTCTATTATCTTCCATCATTTTTTCAAGCCCAGCTAGTATCTTTATAATCGTCATTCTGAACTCTAGTTCTGACATCTTACTAATGTCCGTATTGATTAGGTCCCTGGCAGTCGGTACTGCATCTTGTCTTTTTGTTGAGGTGATTTTCTCTGTCTTGTCATTTTGTCCAGAGGAGAAGAGATGAATGAGAGAACTAAATGCTAACAGGGTAACAACAATCCCAGAAAAATATACACTAAATAAATCAGAAGAGACCTGTCCCAGGGGAAAAGAACAGGAAAGAAAGAAAAAGGAAAAAAAAAAAAGAAAAAGATTAAAAAAATAAACAATATGATCAAATATGATCAGGCTGGTGAATAGATCAGTGCCACACACTAGATTTTGAGCATATTTTGGTGTGTTAGAAGAAACTGCCTCCCAAAATTTTAAAGAAAGAAAAGCTTATATATGTAAAAAGATAAGGGTAAATACAATGAAGGGATGGAATATGACTGTAAAGATGAAAATTATAAAAGATTTTATAAAGGAATTGATAAGAAGTTGGTTGAAAAAAGAAGGAAGAGGACTTGGAAAAAAAAGAAAGGGAGAGAATGTGATTAGGCAAGAGACTCAAACAAAGCCATATACTAGAGTTTTAGGGTATATTTTGGTCTGTTAGAAGAAACTGTATCCCAGAATTTGAAAGTGAGAACAACTTATATATATACCAAAAATAAGGTTAACTACTATGAAGGGATAGAATATGACTCTAAAAATGAAAAATAAAAAATTTTTAAAAAGGGGGATTGATAAGATGTTGGGTGAAAAAGGGAAAAAGAAAAATTCAAAAAAAAAGAAAAAGAAAAATTCAAAAAAAAAGAAAAAGAAAAAGAAAATTAAAAAAATTAACTTTGAAAGACTAAAGAATCATGGTAAAAAAGCCATGGATTCTATGTGCATTATTCCCCTAGCGCTGGAGTTCTGCCGTTCTCATTGATCATTACTGATCATTGATCAGTAAACTTGGTCTTGGCTGGCTGTTCTTGCTGATCTTCTGGGGCAGGGGCCTGTTGCTGTGGTTCCTGAATGTCTTTGCTGGAGGCAGAATTGCCCCGCCCTTGCCAGGTCCGGGCTAAGTAATCTGCTCGGGTTTGTTCTCGGGAGCTTTTGTTCCAAGCTTTCCATTTGACTTTGGGGCATGAGAGTGAAAACGGCAGCCTCCAATCTCTGCCCTGGAGAAGCTGAGAACTCGGGGCTCCACTCCTCAGTGAGCCCCCAGAGAAAAGCAGTCAGTCATTTCCGTCTCCCCGGTCTCTGGCCACACTCCATGCTCACCCGGCCTGTGACCGAGCATTTCTATCTCTGGCACCCGACCCTGTGTGGAGTCTCCAAACCCAGCAGATCCCTGCGGTGTTCTCCCACGCCACTCCTCCCGGGGGAGGAAGGGGAGTCTCCCTGGATCTGCCGCTTGTTGGGTGCCTGCTGGAAGAGCAGTGGCCCGACTGTGCCACAGATCGCGGTTTATGGCAACCCCGAGCTGAGAGCCTGCTCCTTGGCTCCGTCTCTGCAGCTGGCTTCCCTACTCTGATACCTGGGAGCTCTGCTGCACTCAGGCTCCCCAGTCTTTCTGTGACCTCGAGGGTCCTGGGACCACACTGTCCCGCGAGGGTTCCACCCCCTGCTCAGCCACGGGAGGGATGTCCCTCAGTGGAGCAGACTTCTAAAAGTTCCGATTTTGTGTTCTGCGGCTCTATCACTTGCCAGAAGCGGCTGATGGAGGCCTCCTCCCCCGCTGTCTATCTTCCTGACTTGGATTCACTTCTCTGCACATCCTACCTTCCAGAAAGTGGTCGCTTTTCTGTTCAGAGAGTTGCTGCTATTCTTTTCTTCGATCTCCTGTTGAGTTCGTAGGTGTTCAGAATGTTTTGATCCCTATCCAGCTGAATTCCTGGTACCAGATGAAATTTAGGTCTCCTACTCCTCCGCCATCTTGCTCCCTCCCCCGCCCCCCATACACACATTTTTAAACTCCCTGATTTCACCAGAGATATTTGGAGCATACAGTTCCATGCAATTGTATGCAATACAACATAGAACTAAATTAGAGAATTACAGATTCAGTGAGGATAAAGGTAGGAATGTACGTTTTTATATCCTTTCATAAAGTGTCAGAAAGGCAACATGTTTTGGCTTTACTCTTCCCAGAAGCCAGAAAGTAGAAAAGAAAACAGAATCACTTTCAAAATATATCATCCTCTAAAGAATCATAGCTAACAGGGAGTACCCACTCTGTGTCAAAAGATTTTTATAGTTTAATATCATTTCATATTTTCAGTAATTGTGCAATGTAAGAATTACTTTTTCATTCATTTCACAAAGGAGGAAATAAAGTCATCAGCATATAAGATTTGAACCCAGGCTCTCTAACTGAGAAGAATCCACCCTTGACTATTGGGCTTTATTACCTCTATTCAATAAAAGAAAAATTGTTGCTTAGAAGACACATAGATTTACTGGCCAGTGGGATAATGCTGTCATGAGTCCTCATAAAACATAGGCAGGACAACAGTGTCATCCTTCACTGATATCCATAAAGCATGTTATAAAGCAATTTTCTGAAGACTTTTTGTATTATTGAATGCGGCCAATGATGAAGCATAGTTCAAATAAAGGAAATTCTAGAATTCTCTGTTTGGGTTGCTCAAAGATAAAAGTCAAGACTAGATGATTCCATATTCTTTGGAAAAGCCTCCAGGAATAACGTTGCCCATTACTGAGTTATTGAGGTTACTTAAGATAATTCAAGGTTATTCTCTTAGTTAAGAAAATGAAGTGAAGTAATCCACCAGCACTAAGAGCAGGTGCTCAGGTTAGTACTCCTTCATGTAGAGACAAGACTTAGTATCAGTGGAATATCAGTATTCCTTAAAATTAAAGTGCTTAATCAGGACATGAACCAGAATGTTCAACTTCCTCATGGAGGTGGGTAAAGCAGGATTAAGGTGCGACATGGATTTCTCTAAGCAGCAGTCTGTATCACACTGTGGGGGTACAAGATACTTGTACAAGACAACGAATCCCAAGATAAAACCTACGTTGCTGTCTGTGCTCAGAAAGATTCCCTAAGAAGCCTGTAGCAGCACAAATACTGTAAATGGAGAGAAAGGTGGAATTAAAACATAAATTCCACATACACAGTTGGGATTGGAGAAAAAAGTGAAACTAACAAATATTCTGGACCAGTACAAACTTTACAAGACAGGTGAATTTTTTAATTTACCTGCAAACATGCTTTAAACTTTGACTTAAAGTTTCGAAGATATGCTTTTCTCCCTAAAAATCGAATGGCTATTGCACTGAAATGCAAGTATATGGACATTTCTAAAGGGAGAGATTGCTGAAATCTAGCTCTCACTATTACAAGATTAAAAAAGAAAAAAAATAAAGAAGAGCCACACAAATATTTGAACATTTTCAAAGCGCACCATTTCAAAGTGTCATGGCACTGTTGAGGATGCAATATCTGGTACGGAATGCCCTCCAACAATAATTTAGTGATTCTACAAATTAACAATAACAAAAGGTATTCTATGGCAAGGCTTTCTGTATAAGTTCCATTTGAGGTTGATTCTGAGAAATGCTTAATATTTTTGCTGCTGAAATGGAGCAAGGGGAGAGCATCTTAGAAGAGAGAAAAAGCATATCACATTGTTGTAATTAGCTACTTCCTTGTTTGAAAGTGCACTAAAATATTTGAACAAGAATTTTGATTACCTTGCTCTTTGCTGCAGCTCCAGCAGGGAACACAATACTTGGTACTTAATAAATGAATATTGGCTGAATGAACAAAGGACCGTGTAAAGAGGAAATTGTGAAGCAAAGTCAGAGCATAATGAGTTATTCAGTTAACTCAAGGGCAATCTACACACACCAGAGTGGTGAGGGATCAGACTTGAAAGAGAAGTTAACTTGACCTTCTGTATGGTCTTAAATGCTAGCCAAAATCGTTAATAATGGATTTATTATAGGTATGATTACTTCTAGATAAATTATATGTGACCAAAGGTAAACACTGATAAAGTAACTTTGGTTTGATAGTTTTACAAAGCACTGTAAGACATCAAATTTTTAGAATTGTTGAATTTACCTATTTTTCCCCAACCATCTGCTGTGACTATAAATCTAAAGTTAGCAATAACATCAAAACACCTGGACAACCAATAATCATGTCAAGAAAAGAAAATAAATAAAAGAAGTCATCAAAGTTAGACAATATGAACAGACTGCTACAAATCCATTAATCAGAACCCCTAAAAATTTAGTGATCTAGGCTTATTTACAAGCATAACTGAACCACTCATAAATCTCATTCAAACTTGAATTTACAACCTCATTTTTGGTTGAGCATGGGACTGAAATGAATTACCATTAGAATTCTTCCAAGAAATTAGAATGTAAATAATGATTTTTTTTTTTTTTTGGAAAAATAACTCAAAATTGTGGTCAATTTTGACCTCTGGTTCAATCCAAGGTTTGTTAGGAATAACCACTTAAACTCTTAATACAGATAACAAGATGATTAGAATATTTCATTTTTAAAAATTAATTCAACATTACATAGTCTATTCTGTGACAATAAAATGAATTCAGGATAACTATTCTCTCTTAATTCTGGGACTCAAAGGCCCTTGGAAAAGTCAGACAGAACAACGGATGTACTGTGATGGCCTACTGTATTTGACAACATAAGTCATATACAGTTTGACAAGCAATAATTTATTCTGAGACTCAAGACTTCATGGGAATCCTGGAAAGAGAATTACCACTATTTCTCAGGTAACTCTTATCCTGAATGATCACAGGTTCTTTCCAGTTGATTATTTCAGTAGAACTATTCTGTTTATATGATAAGCATACAGATCTCTGCTTTTGATATTATGACAAGTAGAAGATAAATTCTGACTTTGATAGGATATTTAGCTAGCACCAGCTTTTACCATTCAAATCTAATGACTGTGGTATCACATACATTTTTATTAATTTAATGTCACTGCTCTTTCTTTCCATTTATCTCTCTTTTTCTCAACTGCATTTGTACTGTATTAACTTCATTACATTAATCATTTTACTATTAATACAATCATTTTTTATTAGTAAAATAAGCTCTTTTTAACAGTGGGGGCCAAAATGTCAGGTTTATTGTCATAATCGATTTCTACTATGGGCATTGCTTGGCAATGTGATCGGTTTCACCATACTTTCTCTTTAGAGACCCTTACCACCGTAGAAATGCCAAGAGCTACAAGAAACCATTATGAGCCTCTCACCTAGCTTCTGCTGCATCACACAACTGAAGGGTTTTTTGTCAAGATCACCAATGACCTCCTTGTCATTAGCTTCATAATTCCACAGAACATTTCCCACTTAATCATCTCATTTTTCATTTATCATTTGTAGGCCAAAATAAATCACATGTGGGGCACCTGGGTGGCTCAGTCGTTAAGCGTCTGCCTTCAGCTCAGGTCATGATCCCAGGGTCCTGGGATCGAGCCCCGCATCGGGCTCTCTGCTCGGCGGGAAGCCTGCTTCTCCCTCTCCCCCTCCCTCTGCTTGTGTTCCCTCTCTCGCTGTGTTTCTCTCTGTCAAATAAATAAAATCTTAAAAAAAAAAAATAAATCACATGTAAGTTAAAAAGATAAACATTTAAAAGTCAATTCTGTTAAAATGAGAAAAGATATTTGAATATCAAGTCTCTGGAGAGATGATAATGTGATAAATTTAGAAGAAATCAGGGAGGATGAAATGGACAGATTTAATGGCATAAATAACATATTTTAATAATATTAATCAGTTAACTTATGCTCTATCTTATTAAGACTATATGAAGTGGCTGTTAAAGATTATTTAGAAATCTCTAAGCTTATGTTAAGTTTTTAGGTATTGACTTTGAACTATGTACCTGAATTATACTTGAGTGAAAAAATATTTCAGAGTCATGAGTTTAGGTAGTAAAATCTAACTTCTGAAAAGAAAAAAAATAGAAACAAAAAAAATGCTCTCTCCATATTTTAAAATTGGTGAAAAATATACATATAAAATAAAACAAGGAATAGGATGTATATTTAACCAACATCCAAGGTTTATATAAAAATAAATACCACAGAGTCTCTTTTAGTCTGTCCCGGCTACTATAATA
Organism: Leptonychotes weddellii; assembly: GCF_054177405.1. Classification (NCBI taxonomy): domain Eukaryota; kingdom Metazoa; phylum Chordata; class Mammalia; order Carnivora; family Phocidae; genus Leptonychotes; species Leptonychotes weddellii. Next base: position 31,474,643 of record NC_138382.1, on the reverse strand, counting down.
AAGATAACCTGGGTGGCTCAGATGGGTAAGCATCTGACTCAGTCTCAGCTCAGGTCTTGATCTTGGGGTCATGAGTTCAAGCTCTGCCTTCAGCTACATGCTGGATGGAGCCTACATAAAAAAAAAGAAAGAAAAGAAAAAAATACCATAAACTAAGTGGCTTATAAACAACAAACATTTATTTTTCACAGTCCTGGAGGCTGGGAAGTCCAAGATCATGGCATCTGGTGAGGTAAGGGCCCCAATTCCTCATTGACAGTTATCTTCTCACTATTACCTCACAAGGTAGAATGGTTAGGGGGCCCCCATGGCATCTTTTTTAGGGGCACTAATCCCATTCATGAGAATTAATAATCACTTCCCAACCCCCCACCTCCTAATGCCATCACCTTGGGGGTTAGGATTTCATCATAGGAATTTGCAGGGCACACAAACTTTCAGAGCATAACAGAATCCTTTACATTTACCATTAAGTGTTGGTGGTATAACTGCTTTCTTTGGGTAGGCCACCACTTGGGCTTTAAGTGTCTATCAGTGAATGTAATAAGGAAAACCTGGACAGTTACCCAGTTTCTAGTTTTTGTCAGTCAAAAGCGTATTGACTACTCCCATGAAGCACACATGTTCTGCCAAGACCAGAAAGGAATTTTCCCTGAGGGTTCACCCTGAAGAGGACACCCTGTAACGAACAATGCTGTCAATAATTTCCTTCAACTGGGGCTCCTTACCCACTGACTCAGTTGGTCGAGGGTCTGACTCTTGGTTTTGGCTTGGGTCATGATCTCATAGTAATGGGATCAAGCCCCACGTTGGGCTCCACACTCACTGGGGAGTCTGCTTGAGATTTCCCCCTCTCCTTCTCTCCCTGCTCCTCCTCCCCCAAATACTAATGCTAATACTACTACTACTAATAATAAATTCCCTTTCACCTGGTATAGCTATGAGTCTCACAGGTCTGTTCTTGTAAGGCTGCTTAATGCAGGCCAAGGAGCCCTCCTATAAATTGGTAAGAAAATATAGTATAAATATATTTAACCATATTTTCTTCTCTAGAGAGTTTTGAAGCTCCAAGATCTAAATTAAATCTTTCCTTACAATTACTATTTTCTTTGTAACGTCCCTGTAATTAAAGTACATTTTTTTTAGTTTAAGTACATTATATACAAAACCACTAAATAAAATCTAAGAGGCAACATTAAAGTAAATTTTAAAGAAGAGCTTCATTTAAATCAGTAATAGGTAGATTAGAAATCTGTAAAAAGTAGATTAGGAAGATTGTAAAACAGTGTGTCTGGCATAAGTCCTTGAGAATTAGGATTTAAAGTAAAATAATATAAAATCTATATTGTTGTCTTCTAGAATATTCCTATTATGTTCTCGGCCACAAGTATATTTCAAAAGAAGGGGCAATCTAAAATTTGTTATGCCCTCAATAGGTACCTGGAAACTTATACATACTATTTATTTTTATTTCTTTCAGTAACACTATAAACTAAGTATCAGTCTTATTTTAAAAGATGGCAAATACAAGCCCTAGTTTCATCTCAGTGACATGAGTAATAAGTGGCAAGGCTGGTTCACATAGTCTGAGACTACAAAATTTGGGCTCTTTCCAATATGCCAAGCAGCCTGTTAATAATTTTACCCATGCTGTTCTCAGAGCACCCTATTTTTTTACTAGTCACCTGCCTGCCATTTTTTTTTTTTTAAGATTTTTTTATTTATTTGACAGAGAGAGACACAGCGAGAGAGGGAACACAAGCAGGGGGAGTGGGAGAGGGAGAAGCAGGTTTCCCGCGGAGCAGGGACCCCGATGTGGGGCTCGATCCCAGGACCCTGGGATCATGACCTGAGCCGAAGGCAGACGCTTAAGGACTGAGCCACCCAGGCGCCCCATGCCTACCATTTTTTACAAGATTTGATCTAAATTAATCCATGACTGAAAGTATGTGCCTATGTTTGAGAAAAACAAGATTTTTCTTCAAAACAGAGCAAGTTAACTTCACTGATACATTTATACTTATTCAAAAGAATTTATTACATAATATATGTATTTTATTTTATTAATTATATATTATATTATAAATATTATATTATATTATATAACTGTTCTTGTGTTTGGCAGATAGCCATGGGAGATAGAGACAATGTCTCTCTCCAGAGCAGAGAAGCAAGCTTAATTTCTAGCTTTGCTCAGCTGGGGAGGAGCCCTCTAGTTACAAGAATGTCTAATTACTGCTCTGCTTGGGCCTGGAGTTCCTCCTTGAACTAACCTTCCTCCCACCCACAAAGTCTACATGTAATCCCAGTTACTGTTCTGTGATAAGACCCCTGACTGTCCTGTGTTCCCGCACTTCAGGTTACCCTATCTCCATCAAGACAGCTCTGCTTTCTACTGGGCCTGCTTTATGTAGAGAGTCTTCCTGCCTTTTCACTTTATTCCTGTGACAAAGTCACTGAAACACATACCTCATTCTCTTTGGGAGTTTACTTTTTGGAGGAGTCTGTTCCTTCTGTGTCAGGTACTGGGGTATGCTTATTAAAAAGGGCCACTGTTAACCTCATTCACTGGGCAGAGTGACTCTTCACTCTGGTGTAGGAGGGTTTTGATCTGCACCTGTGACTCAGTGCTTTCATGATCTGGGGGAAAGAGCACTCTCTTTCTTCAGTTGGATCTAAGTTATTGTCCTGGGTCTTCCCTGTGGCCTGAAACTTAGGAATCCAGGGTTCCTGGTGTTCATCAATGCTTCTGCTGTTCTCTATATGGGGCTACAATATCTGGGAACCTGCCAAGTCCCAGTGGACACAGTGTGAGGGATGGGACTCTGAGACACTTGGAAGCAAAGCTGTCTAAAGCAACAGAGCTCTTCAAAGGTACGGTGGCAGCTTTAATTTCTCAGCAAGATGTTCTGTAAGAGATGGCTTTGTTAGATATTCTTGGTAAAAGGGAGCATTCTTAAACTCCTGAGCCACTAGACTATTCAGATTTCCATTTAGATTTTGGGAGTTTCCTGGTTCACTAGCTCTCAGGATGTCTCTTGATTGCATTAAGGAGCTGGGAACTCCTCAGCCTTGACTATCTCCCTTGACCCCATGACCCTTGAAGGAATTCTTAATTTCATCTCTCATATCCTCATCCACTGGGAACCTTGCTATTCTATCACCAGAGTCCCCTGTGAAATCCCTCATGCTCATTCCCTGCCTCATTTCCTGCCTGAACTGCCTCTGGTGCCCCCCTGCATAGTCCCACTGTGTTGTGTTTTGGCAGCAATGGTGGGTGTGAGGACATGAAAGTCTGCTCTTCTTCCCTAAGGGAGGTCCATGAATCGATAGCCAATATCAAAGAAGGGCCATATCGGGGCTATCGGCCCTTCCTCTCCCACATGTGAGGGGAGAGATGGAGGAATGCCCAGGGTGAAATTTTCTGTGGTCATCTGTCTTCCTGATCTGATTGCGGGTTTCTTCCAAGGAGTTTGGAGACTCAGCTTTGAACACAACCCTTGACAGATAATGACTGAGGAGAGAATGGCAGACTACAGAAGGAGCTAGGATTGGGCCTCCCTCACCAAAACAATTTCTGGATTCAAGTCTCTTTTTCACCTGTAGTTGAATTCAGGGTCCACCCAGATAATCCAGAATAATCTCTTCATCTCAATATCCTTAATCACACCAGCAAAGAGTTTTTTTTTTTTTTTTCACCCCCACTGGTGGCACTTCAATGGTTCTGAATACTAAGTCAATTTCCAAGTCTAGGTTCCATTTTGTATTTAATTTTCACCCCCGAAAGGGAAACTGTTGTTGGTGCCCGCAGGGTGCGCTGTGTGGCCTGGGGCTGTGCGCAGTGTGGGGAGTCAGCGGGGCTCCAGATGCCAGGCAGGGAGAGGACTGGCGGGAGAGCTGCGGGAGCCTCAGGGGCCACTGGGAGATTAGTGGAGTCAGGCCTGAGGCGGTCCTGCCGCCGCTCCGCCCAGAGGAAGCCAGATCTCGCGAGATCTACGGAAGCCCCTGAGGTTCCTGAGATTACAAGACCAGCGTGCCTCATGCCAGGGGCCCCTCCCCCAACTTACTCTCGAGTAAGGAGTTGCTCCTGCCACCCACGGAGCCTGTGCCCGTGGAAGTCCCCTCCGGACTCTGTGGTTCTGCACCACAGCAGGCAAGATGCTGGGAGTGGGCTCTGGCCCAAAGGCTGTGAGCTGTGGACCGCCCAAGGCCTGAATAGGGTAGTGAACTGCGCAGGCGCTGCCAGAAATCTAGGTCCTTTTGGGAGTCCAGAGCTCTGGGCGGTGTCTCAGACATCTGCCAAATGTAAGATGCAAGTAAGATGACGTTTAATTTTTATAAATTAAATTATATCTGGCCCTAAGCCCCATTTACAAAGATGGGAAGATACTTAATACAATTTATTGCTGGAAGTTTTGTTCCCTCCTTAGTGTGATAGACACTCTCAGAGGGGAAAAAAAACACAAAACAAAATAACCTCTGGTCTTTGGTCCTTCAGGGTTGCCACCAAGATGCTCACTGTAGAAGACAATATGGTCCATTGAAAGGCATGGCCACTCTAACAGTGAGGCCACAACGTCTTTTGCTTCAAACACCACGACTATGGTGCTGGATGTTTAGCAGCCCCCCGCCTCTGAAAACACACCAGCTGCCCCCATCAGGAGTTCTGCAGCCTCCTTGGGAACTTCCACATAGGACCCAGCCCTCTCCTTCAGTCCCAGGAGCCACGGCTGTATTTGGACCACACCCCGCTTTCAACCCAGTCCCCTTCTCCTTCCTCTGAGGAGCACAGAGCTAAATTCCCCTCCCACAAACGAGCCTTGATAACATTGGACAACTTGAACCTAGCAGCAATTGTGTTGGGAAGGGCAGCACAAAAGCTGCTGCCAAACCTTGAGAGAAATCAGAAACTCAGAATTTCTTGGAAGGGTGGAGGGCAAAGTTATTTTTCATCTTTCTGCTAGTCTCTTCTAACAGGAGGTAGGCAGAGCAATTAACTGCTTGCTAAATTATCCTGCCGCAAATGTGTATTATCCAGCAAAGAGCAGAGTGAATAGTTAGAACAGGAATATCTTCAGAAGTTATCTCTTCTGTCTTATCATTGCAAACTGTCACACTAAAGCATGGCCAACCACCATGCTTGATTATTAGTCCTTTCCTGAGGAAATGAAGGAACAGACCTGAATTTGGGGGGAAGGTCTGGTGATGAGGACACTGCCACAAGATCCTGAAATGCCCTTTGGCCTCTGTAATGTTATGGACTCAACCGCCTGGGTGTGTATCCTAGCTCTACCATTTACTGGTCATGTGATACTGGACAACTCTAATTCCCTGAGGCTCAGTTTTTCTATTATGTGGGACGTTTATGCTATCAATTTCATGAGACTACTGTGAGAATTAAATGAAATAATGTAATTAATGTGTTTAGCATAATGCCTGCCGTATAGTCGTTGGCAAAACTCACTGTATCATTATTTTTAACCACTTGCTTTGACCCGTCATACATTTTATATCCCAAATTGTAGCTGATATTTCCGTTTGTGGTCTAGTCTCACTTCCCAGTTCTGATGCTTGGGACACTTTTCCAGCCACAGCCTTTTGCCAAACCACTGTATGGATTCTCTCTCTGGCTATGTTGCTTTTGTAGAGTTCTGGATAAATCTATATAAGTTACTCCTCCTTCACAGACTGTAGTGGATACACGTTCATCACATGTAGCCCAAATCTGCATGTGAAACCCAAACTCATATAATTCTCTGTCACTCAGTCTACAAGGATTAACATATTTCTACTGCCCAGAGATTAAAGAAAGGAGAGAGCCTGGAGACTGTGATCCTACCATAGAATCTATAGGTTTGTTCTTAGCATCACACATCATCTCCGACACCCCTCATTCTCTTGGGCAGGGGCAACTTTCACTCAGTTCCATCCAAGAGCGGTATTAATGCTAATAGAGGGATCCAGGGAGCAAGTGGGGAGAGGGTTAGGTAAGGAGGAAAAAGTAAAATAAGCAAATAGATTATTTAGTTGTTACCTAATTGTCATAAATGGAAAGGACACTACAGCTGATCTACCAGTTCAACTGAGAAACTCAGAGATTGAAGTAGCAAACTTTTAATGCACATAACAATGTCCTCTCTACTCATCTACTCCCTCACCAACATAGAACGATATAATTTTAGTGTGACTTTCATATTTTCCTCATATTTTTCTACCCCTTTCACTTTTATCTCGTTGCTGGGACTCATGGTACATGATTTTAAAGATTTTCCTGTGCAAAGAATGATTTTGGTTAGGACACACTGAGTTAAATCCATTCTACCATTGTTATAGGCATGATAGTTAAATAACAGGTTGTAAGTGACTACTGTATACATTAGGGTGTTTTCAAGCATGTGCTGACTTAGTATTTAGTGTACCTGCACTGAAAAATGGAAATTTGACAATGCAGGATACATTAAATATAATGTAGATGGGAAGGACCTCTCAAGGGTGAGTAACAAAATTTTTGAGCTTTAACTTTCTAATCTATAAATGGAAATAACATCTACCTTGCTTATGTTTCAGTGTTAGTAAAAAAAAAAATACAAAAATTTTTAGAAAACCGAACACATTGATTTAAAAATTTATTGTGTTGCCAATCATATTAAATTATAGTCTTTGTTCTGGGGTTGTTTTATTAGGTGTTCAGTATTGACTTCTGTATAGTTTACTTTTCAACTATGGCTACACACTAGAATCACCTCGGTAGCTTTTTAAAGGTATTACTGTTCAAGAAATATCCCAGATTAATTTAGAATCACTATGAGTAGGGCCCAGGCATTGGCACTTTTATAAAAGTTCCTGGTTATTCTAAAGCACAGCCAAGGAATGAAGGAATCTATCATAACAAAAAAAAAAAAAAAAAAATCCTCCCCTCTTTGTGCTTAAGAGACTCCAATTCAAATATTAGGTGAAGAGACCTTCTCAGGAAAGTTGATCAAAGATGGCCCAGTGACCAACCATCCTTGGTTGCCCAGGACTGAGAGGGTTCTACAGACTTGGGACTTTCAATACTAAACATGAGAAAGTCCTAGGTGAACAAGATCTAGTTGGTTTGCCCTGGATCGTGATCTTATAGACGAGTTACACATTTCTGAGACAGGTTTTATTCCTTCCTAGCTTTTGAACAACTGGTTTGAGGGTAAAGACTCTGCGATGGACCATCCCGCTGACGGGCTTGAAGCGTGATCATGCGATGGTGTGACTGTTGCTGCTGCAGTAATCTGTGAGCGTGAGAAGAAGGTCCAGACGACCGTTAGACGCATGGACCGGGAGCCCTGCCATGGCTGAACAGCGAGACCGAAGCCAGAATTTTGCTTGCTTCCAGAATTTTTATCATCTGAGAATGTTAGTTTAAATCATGGGTAGTTGATTTTTTTTTTTTTTCCTATTTGTAGGGATCTCAGTGCCTCCAGGGCCATAACTGTCAAAACCGCATACAATCAGCTGTTTGTTCTTCATCTCAGAACTGTCTCCAGATCCTGTTCACCACTGTCTGCTTCAAGCCTTCATCTTTGTTAGCTGTCCTGGTTTTCTGCTTGGTTTGGCTTGTTATCCTCAGAGCCCCCAACCACTACCACCCCCCGCCCTTAACGGGAATGCAGACTGTTTTCCTGACTCTGATCTGCACACCCTGGAAAGAAGGGCGAGTCTGGGAGCTCACTTGCCTGATGCTTGCCAGCAGCAGCCCGTCCTCCCTGGCCTGGACTGGGTCTCGGGGGCACTGTGCCGGGTCGGGGCCTCACTGAGCCCACTACCTTCTCCGAGAACGTGGAAGAGGAAGAGCAAGGAGCTCCACCTTGATGTCACGTTCCCTGAATCGCTGCTCCTTACATAATGCCGAAGTGTTGCTGACACTCACTCACCCAGTTGAAAAAACAAACAAACTGATATAACATTCTACACTAGCACTTGGTGATATTAAACATGCTGAATCTCCTTCATTAATATCTCATTATGCAGATGCACATTTCACTTGATGTTGCCTCTAATCAGCCCTCAGTGAATTTGCTTAAAAATTACAACATTCAAGACTCTAACTCCAAATGATGGAACTAAGCCTGTGGAACCCAGTGTATTTTTAAGAGAGAAGAGGAATGTACATGCTGTCAAACTTGCTTTGCTTTTTCCGTTGGCTCTTCCTGAGAGCGTGTGCGCCTTTCTGAGAGCAGCACATGTGGGTCCTGGCAGAATCGTTCTGTCCTGAATCACAGGAGGCTCTGAAGGGGCTCAGACGTCTCTAAAGTGTTCTCACCTGGCCTCTCAGCCAACTGCTTTTCTTTCCATTATTATTAAGGGAGTCAAGTTGGCAGTGACAACTGTACTTGCTCTAATATTGCCATCATTCTTTCCACTACTGCATCATTCCTCTAGCACTTGGTAGAATGCACGTAAGGCGAAGAGATTGGTAAAAACAACTGTAGCCAGTAGGAGGCAGAGTCTGTTTCATTTGCTTTGCGTGGAGCTGATAAGGTGGAAAGGCACAGAGACGCCGTGGAACACCTCCAATGAGAACAAGTAAGGTGTCTGGCCTCCATGCATGTAGCTGCACACACGAGAACACTGTTCACTGGCGGGGAATCACACCGAGCAAACAGCTCTTTCATCCCTTTCCGTAACACCCTAGCTATGCCTGTAATGTTTGGAAGGATGGAGAGATATTGCTTATTATGAAAATGGCTTATCATTTAGTGATCAGGCACACTTAACGAAGCCAAGGCTGGTGCAAAAGAGTTTTGCTTTTCTTAATTTTCCCTTTGATTAAAGAATCAGGCCATGCCAAATGTTCATGAGATGAGCATAAGGGACTCCTTCTTTCTGAGCTTTCTGTATCTTTTATTTATCTGTATTTCTTGTTCTGTATCCCTTTCTGTTTTCCACTTTTTTCCTTGGGTTCTTATTTTCATTGATTTCTTTCTTTAGTAGACACACTGTTCTTTTTGCTTAGACCTGGCCATTTTCCCTTCTCTACCAAGAGACCCCTTGCCTGCTCTCCATAGCCCAACTGGATGTCTCGCCTTAATTCAGAAGTCTTCCTGGTCCATGGAAGGGCCAGCAGGTGTCATCTGTGGTTCCACAAGACTTATCATGCTGTATTCTCTAATCAGTTCCTCTTTGGCTTGCCTTCCCCAATAAACTGTGAGCAAATTGAAAGCAGGTACAATGTCATATTCTTTGAGGGGCGCCTGGGTGGCTCAGTCATTAAGCGTCTGCCTTTGGCTCAGGTCATGATTCCAGGGTCCTGGGATCCAGCCCCGCATCGGGCTCCCTGCTCCGCGGGAAGCCTGCTTCTTCCACTCCCCCTGCTTGTGTTCCCTCTCTCGCTGTATCTCTCTCTGTCAAATAAATAAAATCTTAAAAAAAAAAAAGTCATATTCTTTGAATCTTCAGCATCATCGGCAGTGCCCACAAGTAGTAAGTACTTGTTAAAGATTTCTTAAGGTAATTGAAGTACCAAGAGAACATTATTCTATGATTTCCTGGCCAATAAAATATAAATAAATACTTACATAACTCATAAGTTTGTTAAAATGAATTTTATATATATAATCTACATGAGGAACATGACATATTGTCTGACCATATGGGCACTAAATGTTATTTTTATATCCTCTCCCATTCTTATCTACCTTTCCTGATTATTTGGTGGCCATAGTCCATTTTTAAAATGGAGTTGGAGTGTAATAAAAAGAGAGGCGAGAGCAAACTATGCTATTTGACTCTAATTTATAACATCGCAAGCTTCTATATTAGAATTTCTGTGGATTTATAAAAAAATGAAAATTCAAAGAGTGAAAACTTTGAAATCTACTCTGTTTATTACAGTCTTTCATAAAATGTCCCCTTTTCAAAATACTGTTTTCAAATTGTCTTATTCCTGTTTCCTCTTATATTACTGAATATTAAAAATGAGTCATCATTACTAATATTCCTTCTTAGGTTCTCTGATTACTAAAAAGTAAATAGTTGGCAATATTATAGCATAACCTAAACCAAGATGCTCCCAGGGTGACAATTTGGTTTTACACTATAATGTTTGACTAGAATAGTTGGACATTGTTGTTGGCATTATTTTTATGTGTTTGTTTTTTGTAAATTGAGATAAAGATCACATTAAGTGGTTCAGTTTCTGGTGTATGCATATAGCCACATTAAAAGCTGTTCTTTTGACATTCTTTCTCAATAAATGTCTCATTATTACAGTGGGATGGAAATCTAGCCAAATCCTTGCTCTCCAGATGGTTTATAAAGATTTGGAACGTTCCATAAATGGAAAAACTGACCAGCTATAGTGAAGCGTCCTGCAGGACTCATCTTAGTACTAATGTTACAGAAAAGGAGGCTTCCTTTTGACATTTTTCCTGTTTCACACCTTCTAGAGACACCTTTATCTCTCTTTAGTGATTTTCAATCTACAGTAGATTTGTTTCTTTTTCTTTGTGTTTTACCTTGTTATTATGGAAAATTTAAAACATCATTCAAATTAGAAGAGTATAGCAAATCTCTGTGTATCCACCACTCACTTGAGCATCATGAGCTCATGGCCAATCTGGTTTCTTCTGGACTCCCTTCCACTTCTCTCAACCCCTCTAGATATCATGTCATTTCATCTATAAATATTTCCATACGTACCTGAAAAAGACAAGCATTCTGTTCTAATCAACACCACGGTAGTAACCAGCCCCCCTTAATGTCAAATATTTATTCAGTGTTTACATGCCACATTGCTTTCTAATGATATTTATTTGTAATGTGACCCAAACATGGTAATGTGATTGACCGATGTCTCCTATTGGCTTGAATTCTGTGGGCTCTCAGCCCATATCTCCCTCATTTGTTTCTTTGTTTCCTGTCATTTGTATTTTATTAGAATGAAGCATATACATAATTTCAAATTTTCAAGTAGCCACATTAAAAATAAAAATTGGTAAAAATAATTTAAACATATATTTTATTTTAAAATATATTTAAAAATATAAATAGCCACATATTATCATCTGAACACCATGTAAAATTGTTAATTAAATATTGAAATATTGATTATATAATATAAAATAATATAAATTATTAAAAACAATATACTATCAATATAAAACTTGTTAATAAATATAACAATTATTCAATATAAATTGATATGAAGTTATTAGTCAAGTGTTTTATATTTATTTTTTCCCACACTAAGTTTTTAAAACAAATTTGTTTTTTGTTTTTTTTTTAAAGTAGGCTCCATGCCCAGCATGGAGCCCAATGTGGGACCTGAACTCAGGACCCTGAGATCAAGACCTGAGCTGAGATCAAGAGTCAGATGCTTAATTGACTGAGCCACCTGGGTGCCCCCAAAATAAGTTTTTAGTTTACAAATACAGCACGTTACAATTCAGGCTAGCCATACTTCAAATTACATGATCGACAGAGCAGCTCTAGAGCTTTCTATCCACAAAGTAATAAAATATATGACCTTGTATTTTCTGAAACCTTCATTTTTTTTTTATTATCTTGCCCTTTTTATTTAGGATTTATTTTCCCCTTTTGATATCATCATCCTTGTAAGCATTTAGTTTGACTTTGTTCTTGGCAGTTTTTCAGTGTAAGGGATGTTATCCTGGGATGATGTATCAGTTTATTAGTTTTAGGAAGTTTTCAGCTCCGGACTCAGACTACCCTTCAGAATTTCCCAAAGCCCCCTTGCTCTAGCCTGCAAGTTGGAGCCCTGGTATCCTCTCTCATTACTGCTGCTTTTCTCGGATGGGCAGTGAGATTCCAGCAGTATCTGATGGTATTTTGCCAGTTCTCTGACTCTCAGACCTGTTGAGTTTCCTTGCCTTCTCTTTGCTACTTTTTCCTGTCACTGATACTCTATCTTCAATCTATCGCTGGTTTGTTCCCTTCTATTTGTCTTTTATAGTCTGTGGTCATTCCTTGTCACAGAGGTTTGTTGAAGATGTTCAGCATGGAATTTTTTTCTATCATGTCCACTCTGTTTTTATGAAGGAGAACTAAAGAAAGAAAGAACAAGCCATACCATGGCTACCCCATCTTGCCACAACCCTTTCTTTCTTATTTTTACTTATGTATGCAGAAACAGTTCATTAACTCAAGTTCCTAGGTGGTTATTAACTGTGAATTTTGTGTCCCCATTTATTAACTTGATTGCATGTATTAAGTATCAGACTGAAGCTATTACACATCTTGGTTTCAGAAGTATGGTCTAGCAATGGAGATTTCTCATTAAATTAAGGTTCAACAAATGATATAATATGCAATACTATTTAGTATTTTCCTATGCCTAGAAACTTTAAGAGAAGAATGAAACTGGGACATGAGTATTTGGAACTAAGAAACTCACTAATCACTCTAACTTGAACTGTTATTAAGTGGAAAGGTAAATATGCTTTTTATCTATTTAATATTGTCCTTGTGATGTAATAAAAATTGAGCAGCTTTTCAGGCTCCTTTCCTTCCTCTGATACAGGAGTATGGAAAAGATTGAATGAGCCAACCTGGGAAATTTTGTTTGGCTTTGTTGTTAATATCTGGTAGATTTAGTAACAATTCTGTGTAGATGATAAAATTGTATTGGAGATTAAATGAAACCAGTGTCCCATATGTATTGTATTCAGTAGATGCCTTCTCTATCTCCTTCCCATTAATGCTAGCACTTGCCACATCTTGTTGTATTCTGATGGAATTATTTTATATAGATTTTTAAAATAAATATCAGAAAACGGGGCATCTGGGTGGCACAGTTGGTTAAGCGTTTGACTCTTGGTTTTGGCTCAGGTCCTGATCTCAGGGTCCTGAGATTGAGCCCTGTGTCAGGCTCTTTGCTCAGCACGGAGTCTGCTTAAGACTCTCTCTCTCTTTGCACCACCCCCCTTGCTCTAAAATAAAAAAATAAATTTTAAAAATAAATATCAGAAAATGAACAACTAAGTTACTTAACTCCACAAATTACTAGGAAATAACAAAGCTCTCATTTAAAACTTGATTCTACCATGAAGGCAATAATTTAGACTACACAGCAGAAGATGACCTCTCTTCATCTTTTCAGCAAATTGGAACTAAAGGCAGAGTACATTGGTATTCTAAACACTGTGAAGATGGATTTTGTTGATGGATTTTGCTGTACTGAGTAATAGTGACTCAATATGAGTCCTTAAAAATTGGTGGTGAGACTGATGAATGTAATTCAGCTGGAGGACTAATCCTTCAAAAATGATAAGCCATATTTTCTGGAGAATATTTTGTATGAACAAAGCTTTATATTAAGAAATAATGAAATCCTTTCTTCAGTAAAACCTTGACCATGTGCTCAAAACATTTTACTGAATATCCTCAGTGTACCAGACACAGTTTTGTGTGTTGGGGAAAGAGCATTGAACAAAAGAGACAAAAATTTATGCTCTCACGGAGCTTACATACTCTGCTGAAAGTGATACATAACAGAATATAAAACTATTGAAAAACTTCAATGACTTTGAGGCCAAAAGGCTAAGACACTTTGCCTCTTCTATCTGCATTGTTCACTCTCACCTCCTCCTTGAATTTAATTTGGAAATTCCTGCTGCAAAGTACAGCTCAACAGATGAAACTGATAGAGTATATAACCACACATATGGCACTCCATATAGCAATGAGGCAAAGTCTGTATCTTTGGCTGGATCTCTACTAGTGTAACTTTTGGAACCTCAACACCTTGGAGACTCACCAACTCAGGGAAGCACCTCCACCACCCTATGAACATGAATCTCTAAAAATACGATTTCAAATGTCAGGCATCTTCTCTCCTTGGTCCATACACCACTCTCGTGTTGTTACTGTGCATTGGCATCCCTGCCAGTCATTCTCATCAGCCATCATTACTGCCACATCTTCGTCAACCTGTTCTCTAGGAGCCTGGATTCTTTGCCATGACTTGTGTACTGGAAATGCAGCCTTTACATCTCTCAGCAGAACTGAATGCTGTCTCATGCCTTCCCTCAGACAGAAGATAGAGATTTTTAATCTCAAGACCATATGACTTGAGGAGGCCATTCATTCATTCGCTCACCTATTCATTTGTTCATTTATTCTTGTTTACTCATATATTTACTCCTTATGTTACTATCATTAATTTATTCATATTTATTCAACAAATAATAAATGTACTGAGCACTCTGAAGTATACAAATGAACAAAAATAAGCATTTCTCTGCTCTCAGAAGATTAGAGTTTATTGGAGGAGGAAGGTATTTGTAAAAGAATCGCACGATAAGTGCAAAATCTTAGATGTAATAAACACAATAAAGGGAAGGCACGTGTTATTAGGAAATCATTCAAAAGACAATGATAGAGTCATGTTTGGTTCAAGGGAGCTTTCCTTTAGAAGTGGTTAACGAAGGAGGCAAGGAGAGAGACATCTAAAATACTGTGGTGGGGTAAAGGACCCAACTAAGAATGCAGAGTCCTTTCAAAACAGGTGGGAAATTCCAATCTCATCTGGTCCTATAAACCACCAGGACATAATTCTCTGGAGTCTGATGACAGTGATTTGGAACATTCTTGTTTGAATCCATGTATAAGATGAAACAGCTGAATCCTGATGCTCACATACTGTTTTAGTCATCAGTCACATCTTTATAAGATGTGTTCAAGGACACCCAAGGCAGAGAAAGTTGAGACCTCATTTAGCTGATAGAACTGTCTGCAGACCCTTTTTGACGGTGACAACTGTTAATGAGTGACTTTAATGTAAAATAACAGAATTTAGATCTTTTAATGGGGTTAAGACCTTACCTATTTCTCATCACTGGAGGGTACCTATGCTTAGCAAAATATTCTAATAATTATGCATGACCGATTTGCCATAGATACATTTGCAAAAGAAATGTTCTTTCTGTTATGGCTTCAGTACTTCTTTGCCACAAGGTTTATAGATTCTTAACTGTGCCATTTATGTTCCATAGTAGAATAGCTCTAGAATAGCCAAATCCTACCTTATGTTAGTTTTGCCTGTTCTAGAACTTCCTGTAAATCATACATTACATATATATGTATGTCTGTTGTTATCTGGTATCTCTTATCCAGGTTCATCTTTCCCTGGCCATGGATCTATTTCTTTTCTACTCTATAAGCATTCCAGAGAGGTTGTTTGATTTTCTCCTCAGCCAGAGTTAGCATCAGACTCCTCAAAAAGGATCTATGCCCTACTTCTGCTCTTCTCTTTCTTTTTCTCTCATCCCTCGAGGTTTATCATTGCCCTATTCATCCTGCCCTGAACTGCTGCCCTATGTGCTCTTCCTTAGTTCCTCAGTGTTGCCACTGGGATGTGGTCCAGTTGCATCCAAGTCACCTTGGTAGGTATATATGCATTTCAAAAGGAGCTTCTCTTGGCCTCCAGGACATGAAGAATATTTAAGACTTTTGATGCAAACCAAGATAAAGCTTTAGAGATTTTGCTCCTTCCAGTTTAAGTCCTGTGTATTCATCTGAGCATGAGGTGATAGGGTGGGAGTATGGAGATAATTCTTAAATAAAATCTTATAAATGAGATCTAGTTGCTTTGGATAGGACTATATTTATCACTATTTCATTGAACAGCAGAGTTTAGGTAAGGTAGTCAGCTTTCTCCTTTTTCATCTTCCTTAACTTTAGACTCATTTTATACAAGCTTCCCTGATCCTTGTTATGCTGGGTGGGAGCAAGATAAGTGAGTTCTGTTTATCATCTTCCAGTGAGCTATACGAAATTCTTTTGACAGGCACCAGTTGGCAGAATATTCAGCCCTGGGAAAATAAGTGTTCACAACCATGTACTGCTCCAAAGGCATTTCTGGTATTTTAGAGTTTATAGAGTGAATGTCTTCTATTTTTACATATTGGTAAAATATGCAGTAATTTTTAAAATTCAGTTCGTTCTTGAGAAATGTGAGGTTTTGTGATGAAAGCCTTAAGGATGCCATTCTTTCCTTCTAGGGGCTAAAGAAAGGTAGAAAATGAAAATGAGACCTTTTCCGGATACACTATGTCACTTCTGTAGTGACTGAGGCCTTCAGAGCAAACGTAAGAAAGCAAGTCTACAGTGTCATATGCTAAAGTCAGACACTGGGGTATTCAGTTTGTTTATTTTAATGCTGCTTGGGAGTGGCCAGCAAATGCTGGATTCAATATTTACACAAAATTCAGTCTTCCGAACAGCTGATTCAGGACTGAGAAAATGGGTGTTCCCTAAAGTGAACAATCTCTCCCCAACCGCCTAAGAATCTAGGTTCAAATGTCATGCCGAGAATGAAGGCAGAAAAGCTTGTGAATTGAGAGTTCCGTGGAACTTATTTGAGAGGGCAAGAAGCTAGAAAGAAATAATGTGGGTTTTCCCTCCTAAATCAAAAAACTTCTTTTGTTTGAAATGATGAGCAGAGTCAGTCTTTGACCTAGTCAGAAAGCTGCCTCTCAGGCCCTTCTTACCTGGGGGTTAAGTGCCTGTCTTAGGCAGTACCTGAGCTTTTTTGGCTCTCAGTATCTGGTGCATGAAAAGCTGTAGTAAAACTGCATCCTCGGGGCAGTTGGGTAGCTCAGTCGGTTAAGCATCCGACTCTTGATTTTGGCTCAGGCTGTGATTTCAGGATCATGAGATTGAGCCCTGCCTTGGGCTCCACACTGAGCGTAGAGTCTGCTTGTGCCTCTCCCTCCCCCTTGCTTGCACTTTCTCTCTGTCTAAGTAAAGCAAAAACACTACATCCTTGCTTGTCTTTCTCCTCTCAGCTCTATGCTTCTTGACTTCAGAAATTACATCTTATTCATCATTACAGAGCCTAACATCAAATAGCTCCTCAATGTATATTTATTAAATTAAATATATGTGTTATATAAATTAGCTACATATAATTATAAACAAACTGATTTAGGACATTAGATGAGACATACATATACATGTATATTCTAAGTATATGTGATAAATATATAAGTATATATTTATATACATATCACAAAGTCAGGAAACTTCCTGCTACCAGAAGATAACATATGAGAAAAGATTAAATGGTAATGTCCTAAGTCATTTTGCTTAGGGAAAGCTTAATGGTGATAATGATTCCAAAGAATAGACAGAGATTTTATAAGGCTGCACAGAGTGCTAAGATTAGAGACTGGAGTCCTAGAACAGAGGCAGTCATCTCCAGGGTTAGTGAACTCAGGTTAGAGACTGACTTTGATCATTGTAAGGATTGTAAAGCTAGTTGCAGTCGTCCCAGTGCAGAAAGAGCGTTTGTGACAGGACCCTGGGACACAACAAAGAGGATCCAGATGCGAGCAGAATTACTCTCTCAGAAAAGTGTTGAGAGCTGTCATCAGTTACTTGGTGAGGTGAAACTGGATTTTGGCGTGTCCTGTGCTAATGAATGGATTCTTCTTCATTGCATATATACAGATATTAGTAAGCCCCACCTGTACTTCTCTTTAATTTGTGGAGGTTTACTCACCCTAGACAAATCCTTGTGTTGCCTTCATGAAGTCCCAACTTAAAGAACCCCTGTATTTGTTGTTATAGGTGGAACTTGGCACAGAGGATGGTAAAGTCTAGAATTTAGTACTCAAAGTGTATGTAACTTCTGAAGCAGCCTACTTTAAATATTGAGCCTAAAAAAACTTCATCTTTTGTTCCCAAAGTTTGGTGATAACCTCACATGACTGGCTGTCTTTATAACCTGATTCTTCTACAATTTCACTGCAGGTTTATTTTGTTTTGTTTTGTTTTGTTTTTAGGCACCTCTCCTCCTTTACTCAGCCCCCTGCAAGCTGACACAATTGCAAAGAAGTGAAATAAGTCAAAAGAGGTGATTCTGTTGAGGTGACTTACAATTAGTTAAATTATTAATAACAGCAAAATTTAATGTAAGATTAAATTGCTTAAACTAATCAATTCTTTAAAATCTTTGAGTACAAAAATTCATCTCTTTGGTTAGAATTTAAGTGAAATGTATTTGGCTAACTGTTAGAAAATAAAACGTTTGCATAAATACTATGTTCCTTTGGAATAGTTTGTATTTTAAGACCTCTGTAGCTTCAAGATTCAAATACTATAAATTTTATAATGGAAAGGAAAAGGCCTCTGCCCTACCTCATTACCACCTGATCAAATTCTTTTAAGTTTTTCTGTTATTTATCTTCACATTTCTAAATTACACACAGTTTTTATTTACCAACTTCTGTTTATTTGATAAAGTTATGGAGATTAGCTTTTAGCATGCATGCCCTTTCCCCTTCTTCCATTTTTCCAAGAAAAATAGTCCATAATCTGTAATCAGTACTTAATATCTATATAATATGATTATGTAAGTGTGGTTTATAGCTTAGCTAGATATAGTGCTCTGGTTAGATATCATTTCCTGTAAAACTTGTTTGGTATTTTCCTTCCTCTTCTGGCTTGCTTAGTTTTTTATGCTCTTACCATTTTATAATTAAGTATTCCAAAAGTCTCCAACAGAATTATAAATCTTTCTATTATTTTACAAATGGCCAAACATATCAGGTATTTTCTGGGTTTCTTTTGGGTGTGGAGTTGTCACTCCTGTCCACAGCAGAGTGGCTGCTCTCTGGCCTATACTTCTAAGCTTTGCTGCCTCCTCCTCACTCCTCCACCATTTTGCAACATATAAATAAAGTTGATAGGATGATTTTAGTTAATATAGTAGGCAGAATTTCTAGGAAGGGCCCCTGATATTTACCATCCCCTAACTTCTAGAACCTGTGATTGTGATATCACTCCCATGATTGACCAAATTGTCCTTAAGAAGAAGAGATTGCCACATGAGACTTTGCAAGCGGAGATCTTTCTCCAGTTGGGCATCAGAAGAGGAAGGCAGAGGGAGAATCAGAATCTAAGCACAGGAATGATTTGATGCAACATTCTTGGCTTTATGGTGGTCAAATGACGAGGAGTGCAGATGTTGTCTAGGACCTAAAAGGGGTCCCCAGCTGACTGACAGCTGGGAAATGGGAACCTCAGACCCACAGCCACAAAGAACTGAATTCTTCCAATTACCCAAGGGAGTGGATTCTTCCCTGTCCCTCCAAATGAGGATCCAGCAGGTCTACTCCTTGATTTAGGCTTTCTGAGACCCTGAGCAAAGGACTCCCATCAAGTCCATGTGAGCCTAACCCTGACTTAAAGAACCATGAAATAATAAAGTTTGTGGTTATTTGTTCTATTGCAATAGAAAATTAATATTGTTAGATTTAAGTGTGTGTACTTTCATTGGGCAGATAACCAAGAAACTAATAATAATATAACTGCTCAGTATTAGAAAGGAATAAAATACTAATACACACAGCAACATGAGTGAATCCAAGAAAATTTTGTTGATACAAAGAAGCCAGAATTAAAAGAGGTCATGTTTGGGGTGACTGGGTGGCTCAGTCAGTTAAGCGTCCAGCTCTTGGTTTTGGCTCAGGTCATGATCTCAGGGTCATGAGATTGAGTTTCCTCCCTCTGGCTCGTGCTCAGCGTGGAATCTGCTTGAGATTCTCTTCTTCTCACCTCTCCCCCTGCTCATGCTCTAAATCAATCAATCATCAATCAATCTTAAAAAAAGAAGAGTTCATGTTCTGTGATCCCATTTATGTAAAGTCCAAGAACAGGCAAGACTAATTTATGGTGGTAAAAATCTGAAAATCCCTGCCTCTGAAGACAGGATGGAAGAGATGGAATTGGCTAGAGGGGTCATGAGAGGTCTTTCCAGGGTGATGGAAGTACTCGATGTCTGGTTTTGCCCGTGGTTTTGTGGGTGTATTCAATTATTGCAACTCACAGAACTGAGTAAAGTTTTTTCATCTTTCTATATCTACATTATGCTTCAATACAAATAAATTAAAATAAAAATGAAATGAACTCTTCTGTAATCATCCAAGGTCAGAGTGATCACTGGTACCTCCAAACTGCCAGCACCAACACATAAAGGATTCCTCAGACAGTGGTGCAGGATCGTCTCGTGATATTTCACCTACAGTCTTGAACTTCTTAAATCTTGTCTAGACCCTCATTTTTTAATGTATTGATTTTCTCCCATTTCCCAACCCCAACATTATGATGAGCTCTTGGGTGGCTTGCAGAATGCCTTGCCTAGGAGAAGCATTCCATAATTGGTGATTTGCCTACTCCATACAGGGAAAATAAGGGGAAAATACATGATAGAAAAAGGAAAGAAAATAATGACAAATGAGAAATTGCATATCTCTAACTTAATTTTTATAACAGTTTTAACCTCATCTGTTCTTCAAATACTCAGCTATTTTTAGCTGCTAGGGCTCTGGTTTTTAAATACCGTGTTTATAGTATACACGTTTGGGGTTTTAATATACATGTTTATGTTATACATGCTTTAATAATCCACATTTAATCACCACCAAGTGAACTCCTGGATCTTGCCTCTTAATGCAGGTAGGCTCTTTTACCATCTTCACAAAATAGCTCCCTTTTGAGAGAACTGGTGTGATCTTTTCTTTCCTTCATAAGTCACATTTCCAAAGTGGCCTTCTGTCCAGTTGCTTCAAAATAATCTGAATTTGTGATTGCCTTTCCTCCTTGAAACACTATTTTCCTTAATTAGATGGTAAACCTTCTACAACATTAGTGACTTTTGTTAATAGCAATGTACTATCAAGACTTAGATATATATATAACATTTTTGTTTAATATAGACTTCTAAAAAATCATTTAAATGGCTGTAATTATAGAAAGGGTCCATGAAATATATTTAGAACTACATATATTCCATTAAAAGTATAAGGTAATAAAAGTAAGACTTACCCAGAGAGCAGTGTAAGTTTATAGAATCATAAGAAAATATCAGGAATAATTGATTTTATTAATCATTGCTGCTCTGTTCCTTTTTCCAATCTACCAATCTATTCAGTCTATTTTAATTAAAACTCACTACCGCTGTAATCTTACACTAATCCTTGAAAATTAGAGACTTGAAAAGACAGAAAGGAAAGTGGTTCTTGTTGACAGATGATGGAGAACACTATCTGGACTTTTCAGTGTACTGCCTGCTAATTTTGGAAGTCTGGATTATCCTCGAGTGGCTCTCTGATATTTTGTTTCTTCCTCAAATAAAGGGCTGTGGCTCTCCATGGTGGTGCTTGTAATTTAGCTTTGGCTTTAGTACTTTCCCTGTGTCAGCTAGATGTAGCTGAAGGCTGAATAATAGAAATATTGATCTTACGATGAATTATAAGCTAAGATGGTTGATGCTTGAGACATCAAAAGACTTGGATTCATATGCCTGCTAGGTCGTTGTTCTTAAGAATAAACCACAGTTGTGCTGCCTCAATACCTTCTTTCCTGGGTCTGAGTCTAGATACCAGTACTCCGTATACATGATTGCTTACCTTTCTTCCACAGCAATTATCTGAAGGTATCTGTGCTCATATCCTATAGGAGAGGGAATCGATATAATATAAAATTATCATTTTAAAAAATGTAGGTTACTGTAAGCTCCAAACACAGCCTAATGTGGCAAATTTTTTAAATATGATGACCTGTGGTTTTCCCGTAGGATGACTTTGAGGATTAAATACAACATATGTCCATTTTTTAAAAAATATCAGTTGTGACCCAATTTACACACACAGTATTCATTCTGATGAATTTTAACAGTTTATATACCTATATAGGTGATATTGCTAGAAAAGCCCAATTCCAAGATACCAAGATTTCAAAAGACCAGATTCCAAATGTCTGCCATGTCTGCAGCAGGTACTATTGATTCCATGGCCTTCTTTGTTTTTCACTTTCTAATCCCAACTGAACTGCTGCTTTCCACACATCATTTTCAACACAACGAAAAACACAGCCCTTCTTTTGACTTTCAAATTTAAATACATTTGTAAATTCAGTAGTCTTTTTTCTGCAGATTTGTAGATGTTTGTAGCAGAGAACACTAGCTGTCCTCAAAATCTTGTGCTCCCCCTTCCTTGATATATATATATATATATATATATATATACACACACACACACACGCATGTATATGTATATGTGTGTGTATATATAATGGAATATTAGTCTGTCATAAAAAAGAGTGAAATCTTGCCATTTGTAACAACATGGATGGAGGTAGAGAGTATAATGCTAAGTGAAATAAATCAGTCAGAGAAAGATGAATACCATATGATTTCACTCGGATGTGGAATTTAAGAAACAGAACGAATGAACAAAGGAAAGAAGAGACAAACCATAAAACAGACTCTTTAACTATAGGGAACAAACTGATGGTTTCTAGAGGGGAGGTGGGAGGGAGGAGGTGTGAACTAGGTGAAGAGGTTTAAGAGTATACATCGCATGATGAGTACTGAATAGAATTGTTGCATCTCTATATTTGCATACCTGAAACTAATACAACACTGTACATTAACTATACTGGGATAAAAACAAAAAATAAAATTTCAATAAAAGTAGAAAAAAAGAGGAAAAAAGACTAAAGAAGGAAAAACACATAAAGCAAAAGGAAAGGAAGGATAAAAGAAAGGAAGAGAGAATAAAGTGGCAATGGAAGAGAATTTGTCAACTTGAAGAACACAACAGGGGGAGGGGTGCGTGGGTGGCTCAGTCCGTTAAGCATCCAACTCTTGATTTCAGCTCAGGGTCCTGAGATAGAGCCCCACATCAGGCTCTGATCTGGGCATGGAGCCTGCTTAAGATTCATTTTCTTCCTCTCCTTCTGTACCCCCACTCACACACATTCTCTCTCTCTTTCTCTCTCTTGAAAAAAAAATTAGGGGGTGGGGGAATAGTCATACTCAGTGGCAATGTGTTACCACAGTGTCTAGGCAATCGAAAATGCTGGCTCCCCTATGTGATATCTTGTCCTTATGTTCCACATAGTTAATTCCAACAGTGGCAATGGATTCATCAGCTTAACAAAGTAGGGTAACCCTCATTTTTGGCATTAGCCAGCTTCCTACCTTGATTTTGATTATGAACCTTAGTTTACCCTGATTTCTTCTCCCAAATTAAACTATGAATAATAGGACTTTGTGTATGATAACTACATTTCTCCTTGTAAACTGTTAAATCTATTGCTTTTGAGTTTGGTGTTTGTGAATCATCCCATAGCAGTGACCAATGGTATGTTTACTCAGCCAACATAGTAGGGCCAAATTCCAAACTATGGTGATCTGACCAAAATCCTGTTCCCAGGTGTTCAATCTGACCACGAACCTTAATTGCATTTGGATTATGACCCAGATTTTTACCTCACAGCTTATTTTCATTGCTGCAATTATTAGCATCATAATGATGAAAGGTTAACTAACATTAACTGAGAGCCCACTGTTCAGGTACACTGTAAAGTACTTTATCTGTGTTCTTATCTGTACTTCACAGCAACCTTGCTAAGTGATATTATAATTTTCAAAGAATAGTCTTCTAAATTGGAAAGTTGCTTCCATCAGCCAAGTTTAAGTTTCCACATGGAGCCATAGGGGTAGAAGAGGTACCTGCCTTGTTAATCTGACCCAAAAAATCAACTTTCAATATCTTGATAGTTGTCATCTCTAGATTTCTCTCACATCTAAGAGGGCAGAATTATTTCCCATTTTATAGAAGAGAAAAATGAGGCCCAGAATGTTAAAGTGCTAAGCTAAACTTGCTTATATTAAAAAAGCTAGTTAGTGACAGTGCTAGAAGTTTTGCCCAGGTCTGTCTGACATCAGTTTGTGTTTGTTTCCTCTGAGACGTGTTTACTCACTAATTTTTGATAAGTGAGTTATTAGTTTTACATATAACTAACTAATTAACTAGACAAGTACACACTCCTAAATCATTGAGTTTGGTGAAGTCTGGTCTCGGGAAATTTAGATTTTGCCTTTGGTTGTAAATTCTGAAAATACCACCTGTAACTTAAATATTTGCGCATGTAGAAAATGAGTCATGAGTGCAGGAAAATTCTCCCCCATTTACTGTTTGGATTCCATTAACTTAGCATGAAAACCCTTCTGGCTTCCTCATACCCTCATCCATCCACACCGACAGAACTTGAAGTTCTTCCTCTACAAATAAAAGAATGGAGTGTCTGAGAGCCTAGGGAAGAACTTGAGATGCTCACAGAGGGGACAGAATTTGGAAGGACAGAGGACAGAAAAGACAAACTTGACCAACAAAACAATATGGCCTAACAAAAATTATGGACAGACTATGGTAGACTCCTATAAATAATCAGAGTAATGTTCAAGAATATGGAAATTAAAATCCATATAAATGACTATTTCTGTGCCAGATAAACTAAACTACCGATGCAAAAATCAATCTAGAATGGCAATTCTCTGCCAGACCAGTGGTTTGACTTTTCTTGTAAACCACAAAAATGTCCCACCATAAAGATGGGACTGGAAACAATGCTCCCTAAGCCATCCTGCACGTTTTTTCCTACTTCACTCTCAGGTTTCTCTTGACTAAAAAGCCAAAGCCCTTCTGACATTCAGAAGTCTATTGGATTAGGTATTTAGAGAGTCCAGCTGAATCAACATTTCAGTGAATGGACTCTGAGTGAGGGCAGAAGCCCAGGCATTTCCTCATAGACAGCAGTCAAGTGAACTCCTCTGTAAAACCTGCTATTGTCGTCCTCTCTGAAGGTAGCTAGCTGGGCACAATCTTACTGGATGAGAAAACAATGCCTTACGAAAAGTTGAATTGACTTACACACTGGAGATTGATGCAAAAGAAGAATTTAAATTTCCTGCGAGATAGTTATAATTTAAATGTCTTTTTTTTCCTAAGCCTTGTGTCTTGAAGCTAAAAGAATTATGCATTTTCCTTGACTGGATCCTTGAATGGTATCAAAACAAAGTCAGGCAACATTAAACCTTCAATTAAAATATTAGAAGCCCTGTGTTTGGCAAGGCTAAGTATTGCTCTAAATAGCAGGGACGACTTCAACCAACTCAAGAGCAGATAGAAATGGTAAATTAGCCTTTTTAAGAGTATGTTTCCTTCATAATCAACCAACCAACCAACCAGCCAAGTATATTTCTATGCAAACCCTTATAAGGCTCTCAGAAATGTAAGAAGCTAAGGATAAACATCATGCACTGTACTGCCAGTCCCAAAGGAAGCTGAAAACATGCAGCCGCAGAAAGTAAAAAGCAAGGACTTAAGGGAAAGTCATTTCCTCCTGCTTTAACCTTGATTGAAATCCATTTTCATTTCATGTGAAGATGCTCAGATCTGACAATGTCACCCTAAGACTACACCAAGCAGTTATAAAGGAGCCAGAATCAAAGAAGAAAAAATTATACAGAGAACTCTCAATTTGTCTACTCTTCCTACTTTATAAGTAATCCAGATCATGACGACAAACCTATTAAGGCTTAAAAACACTCAGGAAGTAACAATCTATTTTTCTGAAGACGTTTCTGATGAACAGTACAGCAAATCTTATAGATGAGAATTAAATCGTGGGCGCCCGGCTGGCTCAGTCGGTAGAGTGTGCAACTGTTGATCTTGGGGTTGTGAGTTTGAGCCCCATGCTGGGGGTAGAGTTTACCTAAAAAAAAGAATTAAATCTTACTAGTAGCAAATAGTTTAATAATAATAAAGTAATAATTAAATCTAAATTATTAGTAGTAGCATCTAGGGTGAAAGCAACTTATTAAAATGTATGTTTTTCTTCAGATTTTTTAAAATATGAAAGGATCAGGCCAAGAACGTAAGAGTCCTTTTGTTTTTTTTTTAATTATGTTCAGTTAGCCAACATATGGTACATCATTAGTTTTTGATGTAGTGTTCAATGATTCATTAGTTGCCTATAACACCCAGTGCTCATCACAACACTTGCCCTCCTTAATACCCATCACCCAGCTGCCCCATTCCCCCACCTCCCTCCCCTCTGTAACTCTCAGTTTGTTTCCCGGAGTCCAAAGTCTCTCATGGTTTGTCTCCCTCTCTGATTTCTTCCCATTCAGTTTTCCCTCCTTTCCCCTGTGGTCCTCCGCATTATTCCTTATGTACCACATATGAGTGTACATAAGAGTCCTTTCTGAAATTATGCTTCTCTGTTAGGTCTCACCTTTAAGAACAAATTTAAAATTTCTGCTCTTAGTACTACTCGGTTTCCAACATTGCCTCAAGTCCTGTTTGTCCTATGAAGAAGTAGCATGCAAATCATATATGCAACTTATCATGATTTCCAATTGCTAACTTTCCTTAAACTATGGTGCATTCTATTTCATTCTGAATTGAAGTTCCATTCAAACTCCTTGCATACGCAACCTCATCAAGTATGTTTTCTCAGTAAGCATTTATTGACTAGATAAATGCTTAGATATTGACATATCTATTATATGTTTAGCAAGGTACTGGGTACTGCAAATACACATAAACTGAGTTTGAGGGAGTAGACAGGCATATAAGCAAGTGTAATTGATGAGGTATGTTCTGTGCATATATAAAGTATAGATCTAAGTGAGCTTAACTGTTGAAAAGAGTGTCACTGAGAATCTCCCATAAGATTCAATGGCCCTTATCACCTCTTACAACCACTGAAAGGAAATCTAACTAAGAAAGAGTTTGCACAACCCGAAAGAAATCTAAGAAAGTTTCTTCTTCCCATCGTGTGGCAACAAAGCACCCAATTTATGTATGAAAGATGTCCCAAGAGGTCTGTCTCACCATCACAGAAAAATGATATGCTCTATTCTCTTTTACTCACCAGTAATCTTATTTTTTTGTTCATGTCTTATCATTATTCACTTTCCGTTTTTATAAACATTGATCCAGAAAACTAGTTGAGATGATGCATGTGTGTTTATATATATAAACATATATATGTGTACATATATATGTATATTTATGTATATATGATATATATGTCTGTTTATGTGTATATAATATATATGTGTTTATATATATAATATATACGTGTGTGTTTATATACATAAGAGAATGATTTTTGAACAATGTCACTGCATCATCTATTTAAATAAGTAAAAATAATAATAACAGCAGTGCTTAGCATGTACTAAGTTTCTAAAATTGTATCACACAAATTAGGCACTTTACATGTATATTTTTATATTTAATTATTGTGAGTTTTATATACACACACACGGCGAGTTTCGTAGATCAAGTAATTACAGGTTTACACACAATGGTCATTTGTATTTAGAGAGATTACTCTATCATCTAGGGCTTAATTTTGCAAGGAGGAATCTAAAATCTAAGGAGGAAATATACTTTCCCAAAGTCATCTAAAGAATTTGTGGCAAGTTAGAACATAAAATAATTTAGTTTAAGGGAAGTAAGCTTTCCCCAGCCTATACACAGCTCCCTTATCGACCCTCAAACACTTGCAATTCCAGCTTTTTTTTTTTACAAGAATACATGAATGGATAAAAAAAGTCTAAAATACATTCAAATCAATTGTTCTGCATAGATTTATGAATATTCTAAATGAAAGAAAAATCAAAGAAATGAGGAAAACATTTAATTAAGCACTAATTCTATTTATTGTCAATACTATGAGTATCAGTGGTTTTTGTTACAACACAATTGTGAATATATTCAATCAGACAATTTTGAGATTAAATATGAAGGAAAGAAAGTCCGAAAATATTTATGAATGGTAAGAATAAAAGTTAGTATTCTAGAGTTTCAGAGGTGATAAAAATAGTGTTTCATGGGGTAATTGGAAAAGTCTTTATAAACACAATAGGATTTGACCCAGGCTTTAAGAGTTAGGTCTGAATGGGCCTAGAGAGTTGGAATATAGTCCAGGTGAGAAAAACAATTGGAAGAGGAAACAGAGCATGCCGTGGACACAAAAAGATTTGTCCTTCACCAGGAAGCTATCCCATGAACATTTACTGAGTATTGTGTTCATTTTATTCTTTTCAGATTGCAAACAGACACATACCCAGACAGTCTCCTGTAATGGGGTTTGTTTTTATTTTGAGCAGGTTGTTTGGCTGTAGAATTCCTTCGGTGTCACTGTTATCTCTCCAGATACTTATCTCTGTCCCTGATTTTTTATCTCTCTCTCTCCACCCATTCCCACCTTGGAAGGTGGAGATGAGGTTTGGTGAGGGGGCAGCAGAAAGAAAAATAAAATATTGATGACACATCTGTCTATGACCTTGAAGAGTTCACAGTCTCCTAAGAAAGAAAGATGGAGAAAACCCCCCAGGATATATTCTACAATGGAAATCATCAGAGAGTGCTATGGGATCAACAAGAATTGTTCAGTCTGAAAAGTTTAGGAAGGGTTCATGGGTAGTTTTCTGGAGGAGATATCTATGAACCAAGTCTTAAGTATGGGCCAGCAAGATCAAGGTTTATAAGATTGAAGGTAGAGGAAACATTATGGGCAACAGCATGCATGATTCATCATGAGGTGCATTTGAAGAACTATAGTAATCTGGTATTACTAGATAAGACGTGAAAGATGGAGAAGATAAGTAGTAACCAAGTCATAGTTGGGCTTGTGTGCTCTGTAATGGATTTGTGCTTGTCTCACGGCAACGTGTTGCCCTTGGAAGGTTTTAAGCAATAGAGCATAGATTTGCATTTATGCTTTTGGGTAAGTGGAGGATGAGTATGAGACAGGAAAAATGAAGAACTGAGTAATGTAAAACACTATGAAATATTTCTTAATTCTGTAGAGTTCATATTACTTTTCGTTGTAGAGTTTATGTCCTGGAATCATTTGCCAATGCTGTGTTGCATTAGGAAATATGGTGAAAAAAATATTGTCAGAGTAAATAGGAAGATAGAGATATGGGGCAGAGAAAATCTCTTTTCTCTTGACCCCTGAGTGATGCAATACAGAGTGAACCAGATATCTTTCAGTGACAGGCTAGGATAGCAGATTATTTTTTCATCACAGTATTCCCACTCCTGAAGAAAGCTATAGTCAACACCCCTACATTATTGAAAAGGATGAGCTTCCAGTGCACCTAGTGTAAAATGCAATTTAGTTTCATCTTTATGTAGTGGCATGTATCAGCACAGAATACAAAACTTAGCAATACCGCCTAGATCTCAATGCCAAAATGTTGTCGTATTCTGCGCTTGATGATCTACAAGTATCAAATGATTGATTACCCCAGAAAAATCATCTAAAAATCCCCTTTACAATTGCTCAGTTGAGTGGCAGCAGTTTAGAGGGATGAAAGTAACATAGTAGGCAAATGCCAATCAAAGAACCCTTAGCAACCCTGGAAGGATTTGTGAAACCTCACATTTCCTCCTTACTATTTCTCTCCTGATTTGGCACAATTTTGAGGTGGTTGAACTTCTTTGGTTTGCAAATTAGGAGAATATAAGCATAGGCTCTTCATTAAAATAAGTCCAGAATGAGTTTACTAACACAGGAAAGCAGACTCTATTAAGTTTTATTCTTCATAGTAAAAATATAACCTCAGTACAGTTGCATTTTGATATATTCTGATCATGATACAGTAGACGTTAGGATAATGCAGCCAAATCAAACTTGTTAATGAGAAAGAAGAGTGGTAATGGAATTTATTTTTACTTGAATTATTCAGGTTGCTTATTTTCTGAGGATGAATTTACTGGATAACTTTGGAATATTCCATTCAGCTTTGCTTTTCACTGGCTACTTAATGTAGTGCGGGGAATGCCTCAGGCTTTCAAATGTCATTAGTAAAAATGAAGAAAAGGATTGTCTAACTACTAGTGACGACAGACATACGGAGGACAGTCAGTAATGCTGATTCAAGATACTGATTTTGATCCCTCTAAGCAGGATCCTAATGCACATTCCTTATGGCTGCATGTTCTTTCTATTTATCTGTATATTTTCCAACAAGAAAGGGGAGATTATTCTGTTAGAGGATGTCTACTTGGCCAGCATTTCTTATTCCACAGAGAAAGGGTGGGCTGACATAGTGTGAAACTCCACAAGCTCCCACCCCAGCTCTGGTGTCATTGCCATATTGAACTCCAAATAGCTCCTTCCCCAGTGCAGCTGGTGATAAGACAAGAGGCTTTGCGACACTCCAGGTTGAAGGATCAGAATGGGGATCTGGGGAAATGGAGCCCTTCACCTCATCGTAAGCAGTGTTGCATTCCGGTTCATAGGACTAATTAAAGTTGATTTATTATTTTCATGTCAAAATAGCACCAGACTCAGTCTCCACAAAGAGAAAAAGGCCAAATCAATAGTATTTGCCTCACTTTTGTTGAGTTTTTTCTTTTCAACCGTAAATTTAGAAAGACCGTGGAGGATGCCCAATCTAATTACCTGAGTCACTTTTAGCAGAATTCTCTATCTTCCCTTCTCTGCTTCATTGCACAAAGGAATGCCTTCCTCAGAAATCTGTATTTGGCTGTGAATCTTAAACATCAAAAGTCATAAGTGGATCAGATCATCCCTTTTACAACATTTGTTTTTAACCCTTGGTCCCATTTGTTACATTTTCATGCTTAAAACCATGTACATCACACTTACATACATTTATATACATTGCAGGTGTGTGTGTGTGTGTGTATAAATATACATTTACTTTTATAATTCTTTCCAGCATAGGCCTGAAATATAATAGATGCTGAACAATGAATTGGTTAATTAGACAGGAAACATTTGAAGCAATTATCACTATAACAAAAATTAAATCATCTTTCTTTGATCTTACATGTAATTTGCTTAACTTTTTTAGGGTGTATCTGATCTATACATGTTTCTGAAATAACAAATATATTTCTGTGCATGTTAAGCTTTTGAAAAGGGAATGCTTCTTTTCTTGAACTCTCAAATGCTTACGGTGAATCTAGGAGAATAATATTGAAAGCAAACATATATTGTTAAAAAAGAAACTTTAGTTTTTTTTTAACATTCTCAGTTTTTAGTGGGAGCGGGAGCTTTGTCTTAATCTTTCATACTTGCTTGCATTGTTTAGATAAGCACACATGGTTTGCCTCCGGTAGATTTATTCTGGTTTGGGTCATTGCATGGGTGGGGTTTGAAATATTCATAGGGAGGGAAACAGTGGTGCTAATATTACGATAAGGAACAAAAGTGCCAAAGTTCATTTTTAATATTCACAGTTGTGTAGCCACTTATTAAAAATGATCCCCAAAGTTTTATTAGAGGACTGTATTATGTGCTTTTTTTCTTTGTATTTTCACAATACAAGGACAAAAGAAAAAGGCCACAAAAATATTTTGGATTGATCTGTTTCTTCTCGGCTGTGGAAACTTTCATGAAATATTATCTACAGGCAGCCAAATACCACAAAGCTATTACCTTTCAGGACTTGTTTCAGGGTGGTACTGCTTCTCCATGTCTATTACCATGCACAGATTTTATGCAACTTTTATCACGTTGTTTCAATAAAAACAAGATGATCCTATTAGGATGAATGTGTGTAAGGGAAAAGGGCAGCCTCAGGAAACTCCTCCGCTGCAATCCTTCTAGATACAGTCTCCAGCTGCGCTTGACTCATGTGCCGTATCAGGAGGGAAGATAGCCGTTGCACTTAAGATGGTTTTGTTTGAGTCAAATGATCAGGCCTCTACTGTTTTATCTTAAACTTGCTGCGACGGTTTCTGTTTCTGATGAAGGCAACCAAATAATGCACTGGTAACCCAAGCCTATTTATCTTACAGCTATGGCGTATGTTACATTATCCTTTACCTTTCAACCCAGGGGATGATATAAATTATAAGGTGTTATATGCTTCCCCTGAACAGAGGTCCATCTTTCAGATTAGCCTTGGAAACCTCACCTCTGAAATCAGTCTTCCACCTAATGTTTGGAGGAGGTGAGTTTGTGGTAGGGTTCAGTGAGTTACCACAGACACATTGTCCCTCTGTTTTTGTTTTGTTTTTATTTTTGTTTTTGATTGCTTTAATGCACGGTATCAACACCATTAAGCTCATTTAATGTTCCTCTTCAAACTTGTTATCCATTCTGTGGTCTGTGTCTTAGTTGGTGGCACCAATTTTCGATTAACTTTTCAAAACTGGGAATCATGGATTCTTCCCACTCACTAAGAATTTCTACCCTTAGTTCATTTTTCCTCTCGGACTCTATTCCTGTCATCTGTTTCCATTGGCTTGTTCAATACAAAATTCATCAGAAGAGAATTAAGTCTTCTCTGAAAGAAAAGAGGATTTCTATAACAAAGCTATTTCTCATATAAACAGAAGAAAAAAAAGTAAAGCAAAAAGGAAAGGGACCTCAAATCTTCCCAAACATTTATCTAATAGGTTACAACATTGCAAAAAATTCCATCTTCAAGATGATTAAAAAAGAATATTGGGGTGCCTGGGTGCCTCAGGCAGATAAGCATCTGACTCTTGATTTTGGCTCAGGTCATGATCTCAGGGTCATGAGATCAAGCCCAGCCTCGGGCTCCATGCTCAGCGTGGAGTCTGCTTGAGATTCTTTCCCTCTCCCTCCCCCTCTGCCCCTTTCCCCACTTGCACGTGTGCATGCATTCTCTCTCTCTCTCAAATAAATAAATAAAATCTTAAAAAAAGAATATTTTAAAACAATGGATTCAGTATGTTTTTTATTTTTATTTTTTTTAATTTATATTACATACTTGCCTCCTTTATAAAAAACTACTATATATTGTAATGACAGGGTAAATGTTACAGGAAATTTTTAAAAGATCAGAGATAGTTTTTAAAAAATACAGAAACCAGGGCACCTGGGTGGCTCAGTCGTTAAGCATCTGCCTTCAGCTCAGGTCATGATCCCAGGATCCTGGGATCGAGTCCCACATCGGGCTCCCTCCTCGAGGGGAAGCCTGCTTCTCCCTCTCCCACTCCCACTGCTTGAGTTCCTGCTCTCGCTATCTCTGTCTCTGTCAAATAAATAAATAAAATCTTAAAAAAAAAATACAGAAACCAGGGAAGGGAGTTAATTTTACCTTTAATCTGATGTAGAAGAGTGGACATGATTAAAATGTAAATTACATTGGGTTTCCTGGTAGCAAAAAGATGACAGAAAGAAGCATTTTTCAAAAGATATCTATTAGATCTATTCATGTAACTTACCACGGGTAACAGACAAGCCTCAGAGATTTAAGAAATACTCTTCTAAATTCTTTGCAGTTGTGGAATTTGAAACCCCTTATTTATCTGAGACAACCTCTCTCCCGTGGTCCTGCCCCTTCCCTGAATCACATAGTTAACTGATCCTCCAATTGAACTCTTGATTGCTTCTAAAGTTCATCAAGAATAATGACATTAACTTTATTTGTTGATCAATTTTTCCCTTGGATCATAAAAATCATTTGAAGCCATGACTTCTTTTAGAAAGCATATCAATTCCCTCAGGAAATGAAAGCATCATTAACTAAATTAATGTATTTGTGTACCAAATAAGATAATGGCATAGAAGTCATAGACATGATCATCAGGAATTTAGCATAAATATCTGACTAGGAAATTAAATATCATTAGCTATGTAGATTTTAAATTACAGAATTTATATACTTTTAAACTTAGTACTTAAAAAATCATAAAGTGACTTTCCACTATAGCAGGGTAAATTTGCTTAAGCTTCTCTAATAGGAAATGTGTGATGCAGTAGTTACAAAAAGGGAATCAAAATTCTAGAAAACCAAGGTAAGAAATTGTGTCCTTCTTTACTCTTGACTTACACATTTCCTCTAGAGCCTGAATTTTTTATTTAGTTCAGATAACTACTCTATTCCCTTAATATTTAAAACCTTAGAAATTTTTTTTACACTGAGCCCTTTGGGTGACTTGGTACACACTTCTTTGAGGCTTATCCTCTAATTGAGCCTCTGATAAGCAAAGAAAAACATACCCATTTACTCCGGCACATCTGTAAAGATTTGGCACGTCCCATCCAAATTAGCAATTAGAGCTGAAATTACCCTGAAACGAATCAATCTGTCATTCTATAAAGAAACACAAAATGTATATGTTGACTAGCCTCTTCTTTACATGCCTCCAAAATCACTGTGAACAGATTCTTTCCAACAGGGAGTATCTCAACCATGCAGGTGGATGAGACACAGATACAGAGGTTGCAAAAGAATGTAAGTGGGCCAAAGTTCACAAAAGTTCACAATGAATAAACAAAGGTTACAAAAGCTGGAAACACAGACAATCTTAGCAGGCTTCGGATTTCTGCTGAGTCAAGTCTAACAAAAACAAAGCGTGAGGTGTCAGTAACCAAACACGGTGTCGGTGTTCATTCTTGTTTTTTAGTTGTTGGTGCTTTGTTTTGTTTTAATTTAAGCTAATTATATTGTGAAATGTAACTTTTCTGACTGAATCTGTGATTCAGTAAGTATCAAAGATTGTAAAGTTTATGAGAAAGAAATAATGCTTGAGCTCAGTTCCGTTTGGTGCCATTCAATTTAACTGAGTCTCGGTGGTAGATACAGAGATAAGCAAGGGGCTTGTAGTTAGAGGGCATAGTGAAATTCACTTATATGTGGAATATAAAGTCTAATGAGACCAATACTGTAAGATAGTAAAAAGTGCTACAAAAAAGGGGCAGAGATTACTTCTGCTTGACAAGTTCAAATACATTGCCGGAACTTAACAAATGGTTACAATTTTCACAAGCATTGGTCTAGACAATTGATACACTAGTAGCAACATCTTTTGTTGTTGCTTTTCAGTCTTCGCATTTAGCTGGAATTGAAGAGAAGGCGGGACTAATTCTAAGTCTTTCTGTGAGTTTCTACTAAATTCCTTAATTTGGACCTTATAATTTTACAATCCTTCACAAACTGATTGCCACATGATCTCTCTTACTCTCCTACTTATGTTCTATACTCCAGATCTTCTGAACATTTTACAAATTCCCTAATTAGCCATACTTTTTCATGTTTTTTCACCTTTATATGTGCTGCTTCCTCTGCCTAGAGTGCTCTTCTCTTACTCTGTATGTGTTATTCCTTTAAAACTCAATATGAATGGAAAACCTTCAGCAACCTCCAAGGACATCAGTGGTTGCCAGTTGCTCTAATCTTGCTTATCTTTGCTTCTTTTTCCATGTATTTCATTATATATGGTCTGGCTACTCATTAGGCTGTGAACCTATGTTCATCCCCTTGGGGGTGCAAAGGTTCCTAAGTCTATCTGATGCATGAACAAATGAAGGTCAATATCATCCATATCGTCTTTCCCAACTATTTCTTTCAGTCATCTTCTTTGATTTCCTGGTGAATTTATAGCTTTATAAATTTTGGAAAAATAAGCCTTACAAGTGAATTCTCAAAGGTTAAACAACCTGTAACATTTAGAAAATTTTAATAGATTTGTCCTTTACAAATGCTTAAATGCATTTATTCAGCAAGTATTTGTTAAGTGTCTTCTGTGCTAAAATCCTGTACTTTATGAGGTAATACGAGAGATATGGACAGAATATACTCATAGTGTTTAATCAATATTTATAAAATGAGGGGCTCCTGGGTGGCTCAGTCAGTTAAGTGTTCGACTCTTGATTTTGGCTCAGGTTATGGTCTCAGGATGATAAGATCGAGTCCGACTGGGGCTCCGCACTCTGCCCTGGGTCTGCTTGAGATTCTCTCCCTCTGCTCCTCCCCCTCCCAACCCCCGCCTCGAGCTCTCTCTCTCTCAAATACATAATAAATAAAATCTTTTAAAAATATTTATAAAATGAATACATAGTAAAACAATAATAAGACACCAGGAGGAATGGAATAGACATTGTCTTGGGAATTCAGAGTGGAGAGAAGAGCATTATCACTCTTTTTTGTCTTAAAGTTTCAGAACTATTATTATTATGGTAAAAAACATGCAACTGGAAATCTACTCTCAACACATTTTTGAGTGTACAGTATAGAATTGTTTACTAAAGGCACAATATTGTACAGTAGGTCTGTAGAACATTTTCATCTTGCATGACTGAAACTTGATATCCGTTGAACCACATCTCCCCATTTCCCCAGCCCAGTCCCCTGACAACCCTGTTGTACCTTCTGATTTGATAAGTTTGACTATGTTAGAAACTTCATACAAGAGGAATCATGCAGTATCTGTCCTTCTGTGACTGGCTTATTTTACTTTAGTGTAGTGTCTTCAGGTGAATCCTTGCTGTGGCGCATGATAAGATTTCTTTCTTTTGTATTTCTGAATATTCCATTGTATGTATATATCACATTGTCTTTATCCATTCCTCTGTAGGTTGCTTCCATCTCTTGCCTGTTGTGAATAGTACTGCAGTGAACATGGGAGGGCAAATATCTCTTTGAGATCCTGATTTCAATTCTTTTGGATAAAAACCCAGAGGTAGGATTGCTGGATTGTATAGTAGCTTTACTTTTAATTTTTTTGAGGAACCTCCATTACTGTTTTGCCATCACATTGCACCATTTTATGTATCTACCAACAGTGCACAAGGGTTAGAGTTTCTCCACATCCTTTCCAAAATGGGATTGATTGATTGATTGATTGATTTCTATTTATTTATTTTCACTTGTTTGATAATGGCAATACTAACAGGTGTGAGGTGATATTTCATTGTAGTTTTGGTTAGCATTTCCACGAGGATTAGATATCTTGAGCATCTTTTCCTATGCTTATTTGCCTTTTGTATGTTTTCTTTGGAGAAATGTCTAGTCAAGGCCTTGCCCATTTTCTAACTGGGTGATTTCATATTTTGCTAGTGAGGTATAGGAATTACTTATGTATTTTGGATATTAACACCTTATAAATACATAGTTTGCAGCTATTTTCTTACACAACGTTGGTTGCCCTTTCATTCTGTTGATTGTTTACTGGCTGTTCAGAGCACTTGAGTTGGATGAAGTCCCATTTGCCTATTTCTCTTTTGTTGCCTGTGCTTTTGCCATATTCAAGAGATCATTGCCAAGACCAATGTCATGAATGTTTTCTTCTAGGGGTTTTACGTCTCATGTCTTATCTTTAAGTCTTCGGTCTACTTTGAGTTGATGTTTACATATAGTGTAAGATAGGGATCCAATTTTGCGTTTGGCTATTCAGTTTTCCCAACACCATTTTTTGAAGCAGTATGCTTTTCCCATTGCGTATTCTTGACACATTTGTCAAGGACAAGCTGATATATGTGAGGGTTTATTTCAGGGCTCTCTATTCTGTTCTTTTGTTCTGTATGTCTGTTTTTAAGCCAGTAACATACTGTTTTGATTACGTAGCTTTGTAATATGTTTTGAGATCAGGAAATGTAAAGCCTCCAACTTTGCTCTTCTTCTTCAAGATTGTTTTATCTATTCAGGATCCTTAGTGTTTTCGTATGAATTTTTAGATTGTTCTTTCTATTTCTGTAAAAAATGTCATTGGATTTTTGCTAAGGAGTACATTGAATATGGAGATTGCTTTGGTAGTATGGACATTTTAACAATAGTAAGTCCTCCAATCCATGAACATGGGCTATCTTTCCATTTATTTGTGCTTCTTTACTTCTTGCAGCAATGTTTTATAGTTTTCAATGAACAAGTCTTTCAGCTCTTTGCTTAACTTTATTTAGGAATAAATGTTTATTCATTTTATTCTTTTTGATATTTTTGTAAATGAGACTATTTGCTTTTTCAGTTTGTTGTTAATATGTAGAAACACAGAGACACAACAGATTTTTGTATGTTGATTTTGTGTTTTGCAACTTTACTGAATTCATTTATTAGTTTTAACCTTGTGTGTGTGTGTGTTTATGTGTGTGTGTAGTAACTACATATAAGATCATGTGATCTGAAACTAGAGATAATTATACTTCTTTTTTTTTTTCATTTTGCATGCCTTTCATTTCTTTTTCTTGCCGAATTACTCAAAATAGGTCATCCTTGCCTTGTTTCCTATCTTAGAGGAAAACCTTCCAGTTTTTTTTTACCATTGAGTATGTTAACTGTAGGCTTTACATTCATGTCCTTTATTATGTTGAAGTAATTTTTTTGTTACTAGCTTGTGAGTTTTTTTAATCATGAATGAGTGAGTGTTGAATTCTCTCAAATGCTTTTCCCCATCTATTGAGATGATCTTGTGCATTTTATCCTTTACTGAGTTATTGCAGTATATCACATTCATTGATTTTCATGTGTTAAGCCATCTTTGTATCACAGGAATAAATCCTAATTGGCAATGTTGTTTGATCTCTTTAATGTGCTGTTTGATTCAATTTGCTAGATTTTGTTGAAAATTTTTACATGTTCATCAGGTATATCAGCCTGTAGTTTTCTTGTAGTGATTATTTTTCTGGCTTTGGTAATCAGGGTGAGGCTGACTTCATAAAATGAGTTTGAAATGTTTTCTCCTTTTCAATTTTTTGAAAGAGGTCGAAAAGATTCAGTGGTTTTCTTAAACTTTTTAATTTTTTTGTTTTTTTTTTATTAACATATAATGTATTATTTGTTTCAGGGGTACAGCTCTGTGATTCATCAGTCTTACACAATTCACAGCGCTCACCATAGTACATACCCTCCCCAATGTCTATCACCCAGCCACCCCATCCCTCCCACCCACCTCCACTCAGGAAACCTCAGTTTGTTTCCTGAGATTAAAAGTCTCTTATGGTTGTCTCCCTCTCTGGTTTTGTCCTGTTTCATTTTTCTCTCCCTTTCCCTATGATCCTCTGTCTTATTGCTCAAATTCCTCATAGCAGTGAGATCATATGATACTTGTCTTTCTCTGATCGACTTATTTCGCTTAGCATAATACCCTCTAGATCCATCCGTGTCATTGCAAATGGCAAGATTTCATTTTTTTTTTGATGGCTGCATAATATTCCATTCATCTTCTTTATCCATTCATCTGTTGATGGACATCTAGGCTCTTTCCATAGTTTGGCTATTGTGAACATTGCTGCTATAAACATTGGGGTGCATGTGCCCCTTCGGATCACTACATTTGTATCTTTGGGATAAATACCCAGTAGTGCAATTGCTGGGTCATAGAATAGCTCTATTTTCAACTTTTTGAGGAACTACCATACTGTTTTCCAGAGTGGCTGCACCAGCTTGCATTCCCACCAACAGTGTAGGAGGGTTCTCTTTTCTCCACATCCTCACCAATATCTGTCATTTCCTGACTTGTTAATTTTTTTTTAAATTTCATTATGTTATGTTAATCACCATACATTACATCATTAGTTTTTGATGTAGTGTTCCATGATTCACTGTTTGCGTATAACACCCAGTGCTCCATTCAATATGTGCCCTCTTTAATACCCATCACCAGGCTAACCCATCCTCCTAGCCCCTTCCCCTCTAGAACCCTCAGTTTGTTTCTCAGAGTCCATCGTCGCTCATGGTTCATCTCCCCCTTCAATTTGCCCCCCTTCATTTTA
>NC_138382.1:31406150-31434840 GCF_054177405.1 Leptonychotes weddellii | reverse complement strand
GAGGAACCTCCATACAGTTTTCCAGAGTGGCTGCACCAGCTTGCATTCCCACCAACAGTGTAAGAGGGTTCCCCTTTCTCTGCATCCCTGCCAACATCTGTCATTTCCTGACTTGTTAATTTTAGCCATTCTGACTGGTGTGAGGTGGTATCTCATTGAGGTTTTGATTTGGATTTCCCTGATGCCGAGTGATGCTGAGCACTTTTTCATGTGTCTGTTGGCCATTTGGATGTCTTCTTTGGAAAAATGTCTGTTCATGTCTTCTGCCTGTTTCTTCATTGGATCATTTGTTCTTTGGGTGTTGAATTTGATAAGTTCTTTATAGATTTTGGATACTAGCCCTTTATCTGATAAGTCACTTGCAAATATCTTCTCTCATTCTGTCGGTTGTCTTTTGTTTTGTTGACTGTTTCCTTTGCTGTGCAAAAACTTTTTATCTTGATGAAGTCCCAATAGTTCATTTTTGCCCTTGCTTCCCTTGCCTTTGGCGATGTTTCTAGGAAGAGGTTGCTGCGGCTGAGGTCGAAGAGGTTGCTGCCTCTGTTCTCCTTGAGGATTTTGATGGACTCCTGTCTCACATTGAGGTCTTTTGTCCATTTGGAGTCTATTTTTGTGTGTGGTCTAAGGAAATGGTCCAGTTTCATTCTCATGCACATGGCTGTCCAATTTTCCCAACACCATTTGTTGAAGAGACTGTCTTTTTTCCATTGGACATTTCTTCCCGCTTTGTCAAACATTAGTTGACCATAGAGTTGAGGGTCCATTTCTGGGCTCTATTCTGTTCCATTGATCTATGTGTCTGTTTTTGTGCCAGTACCATATTGTCTTGATGATGACAGCTTTGTTATAGAGCTTGATGTCCGGAATTGTGATGCCGCCAGCTTTGCTTTACTTTTTCAACATTCCTCTGGCTATTTGGGGTCTTTTCTGGTTCCATACAAATTTTAGGATTATTTGTT
This sequence comes from Leptonychotes weddellii, assembly GCF_054177405.1. Lineage (NCBI taxonomy): Eukaryota > Metazoa > Chordata > Mammalia > Carnivora > Phocidae > Leptonychotes > Leptonychotes weddellii. The sequence continues at coordinate 31,433,881 of NC_138382.1, read as the reverse complement.
CCATTTCTTTGAAAAAAGTAGATGGTATTTTGATAGGGGTTGCGTTAAATGTGAGGATTGCTCTAGGTAGCATAGACATCTTCACAATATTTGTTCTTCCAATCCATGAGCATGGAACATTTTTCCATTTCTTTGTGTCTTCCTCAATTCTTTAAATGTTAGAATTCATCATTGAGACCCTCTGTCCCTGAGTTTTTCTTTGTTGAAATGTTTTTATTACTGACCAATTATACTAATACTTCTGTTTAGGTTTTCTATTTCTTCATGCTCAGTCTTTGTAGAGTACATCTTTCTAAGATATTATATTTTCTAGGTTATCCCATTTTTTGGTGTATAATATTTCATAGTAGTCTGTTATAATCTTCTTTATTTCTGTGCATCAATTGAAAATTCTCTTTAATTTCTTATTTTATTTATCTAATTTTTTTTCTAATTTAGCCTAAAAAAAAGTTTGTCAATTTTGTTGATTTTTTCAAAACACCAATTCTTAGTTTCATTTATTTTTTCTACTTCTTATTTTGTGTATTTATACTTTAGTCTATATTATGTCTTAATTCTGCTAACTTTGGGCCCAATTTGTTTTTCTGGTTAATTGAAGTGTAAAGTTAGGTTGTTTAGCTGATATCTTCTTTTTTTAATACTTAGGGGTGTAATGCTATGAACTTCCCTCTTAGTACTCTTTTGTTGCATCCATTAAGTTTTGTTTTGGTATGTTGTGTTTTGTTTGATTTGTCCTAAGATATTTTCTAATTTTCATTTTGATTTCTTCTTTGACACATTTTAATTTTCCCTTTGATTTTTTTTGGCCCATGGGCCCAAGAGTATGTTTTCAATTTTCCCATATTTGTGAATTTTCCAATATTTTTTTCAACTGTTGATTCCTAGTTTCATTCCATTCTAGTAAGGAAAGATACTTGGTACGATTTCAATCTTCTCATATGTGGTATGACTTGTTCTGTGACATAACATGTAATCTATCCTAGGTGATATTCCATGTGCCTTGAAAAGAATGTGTTTTTTGTTGCTTCTGGGTGGAATGTTCTGTATATGTCTGTTAGATCCATTTAATTTGTACTGTTTTCTAATTGATCTGTCTGGGTGTTCTACCTGTTATTCAAAGTGGGGTATTGAAATCGCTTACTATTTTTTGTTGCTCTCTACTTTTCAGTTCTGTTAATGTTTGCTTCATGTATTTAGGTGCTTTGATGGTGGGTGCATATATATTTATAATTGTAACATCCTCATGATGAATTGACTATTTTAGCATCTTATAATGTTTTTCTTTGTCTTTTGATAATTTTTGATGTAAAGTCTATATTGTCTGATGTAAGTATGACCACCTCTACCCTGTTTTGGTCATTAATTGAGTGCAATATCTTTTTTTGTCTTTTCATTTTCAGTCTATATGTGTCCTTAAATCAAAAGTGAGTGTTTTGTAGACAGTATATAGTTGGATCCTGTTTTTTTTGTTTTGTTTTGTTTTGTTTTCATTTTGCATTTTATATATATTTAGTCACTCTAGGTCTTTTGTTTAGGGAGTTAATCCATTTAAATTTAATTATTGATTTGGAAGGACTTACTATTGCCATTTTGTTAACTGTTCTGTTTGTCTTCTAGTTCTTTCATTCCTCTTTTCCTCTCACTGTTTTCCTTTGGGTTTCACTTATTTATTATTATTATTATTATTACTATTATTATTTTTTAGGGAGTGCCTTGATTCCTTCCTAGTTTTCTTTTGTGTACCTTCTATGGGTATTTTCTTTGTAATAATCATGGGGCTTACATAAAACCCTTAATAGTTATAATCATCTGTTTTAAGATGATAACTACTTAACTTCAGTCACATACATAGCTTTTTTTTTTTTAAGATTTTTTATTTATGTATTTGACAGAGAGAGACACAGTGAGAGAAGGAACACAAACAGGTGGAGTGAGAGAGGGAGAAGCAGGCTTCCCGCGGAGCAGGGAGCCCGATGTGGGGCTCAATCCCAGGACCCTGGGATCATGACCTGCTTTTTAAAATACTTTTGTCTTTTGACTTTTATAACCGAATTAAAAGTGATTTTTTTAAAGATTTTATTTATTTATTTGAGAGAGTGAGACTGAGAGAGAGAGAGCATGAGAGGGGGGAGGGTCAGAGGGAGAAGCAGACTCCCTGCCAAGCAGGGAGCCCGATGTGGGACTCAATCCAGGGACTCCAGGATCATGACCTGAGCCGAAGGCAGTCGCTTAACCAACTGAGCCACCCAGGCGCCCTAAAAGTGATTAATTCTTCTGCATGTGGCTGTCCAATTTTCCAGCACCATTTGTTGAAGAGACTGTCTTTCTTCCATTGGATATTCTTTCCTGATTTGTCAAAGATTAGATGACCATAGAGTTGAGGGTCCATTTCTGGGTTCTCTTTCTGTTCCATTGCTCTATGTGTCTTTTTGTACCAGTACTGTACTGTCTTGATGATTACAGTTCTGTAATACAGCTTGAAGTTTGTAATTGTGATGCCTCCAGCTTTGGTTTTCTTTTTCAACATTCCTTTGGCTATTCGGGTTTTTTCTGGTTTTATACAAATTTTAGGACTGTTTGTTCCAGCTCTGTGAAAAATGTTGATGGTATTTTGATAGGGATTGCATTGAATGTGTAGATTGCTTTGGGTGACATAGACATTTTAACAATATTTGTTCTTCCAATCCATGAGTATGGAATGTTTTTCCATTTCTTTGTTTCTTCATCAGTTTCTTTCATAAGTGTTCTATAGTTTTCTGAGTACAGATCCTTTACCTCTTTGGTTAGGTTTATTCCTAGGTATCTTATGGTTTTTGGTGCAATTGTAAATGGGATCAATTCCTTGATTTCTCTTTCTTCTGCTTTATTGTTAGTGTATAGAAATGCAACTGACTTTTATGCATTGATTTTATATCCTGCGACTTTGCTGAATTCCTGTATCAGTTCTAGCAATTTTTTGCTGGAGTCTTTTGAGTTTTCTACATAGTGTATCATGTCATATGTGAAGAGTGAAAGCTTGACTTCCTTGTCGATTTGGATCATTTTTTATACCAGACACAAAAAATAAACTCAAAATGGATGAAAGACCTAAATGTGAGACAAGAATCCATCAAAATCCTAGAGGAGAATGCAGGCATCAACCTCTTTGACCTCAGCCATAGCAACTTCTTGCTAGACATGTCTCCAAATCCAAGAGAAACAAAAGCAAAAATGAACTATTGGGACTTCACCAAGATGAAAAGCTTTTGCACAGCAAAGGAAACAGTCAACAAAACTTCCCTTTTAGGAACTGACAGAATAGGAGAAGATATTTGCAAATGTCTTATCAGATAAAGGGCTAGTATCCAAAATCTATCAAGAACTTATCAAACTTAACACCTAAAAGCCAGAAAATCTGGTCAAGAAATGGACAGAAGGCAAAAACAGACATTTCTCCAAGGAAGACATACAAACAGCCAACAGACACATGAAAAAATGTTCAACATTACTTGGCATCAAGGAAATTCAAATCAAAACCTCAATGAGATACCACCTCACACCAGTCAGAATGGCTAAAATTAACAACTCAGGAAACAACAGATATTAGTGAGGATACAGAGAAAAGGGGAACCCTCTTACACTGATGGTGAGAATGCAAACTGGTACAGCCACTCTGACAAACAGTATGGAGGTTCCTCAAAAAGTTAAAAATAGAGCTACTTGATGATTCAGAAATTGCACTACTAGGTATTTATCCAGAGGATACAAACATAGTGATTCGAAGGGGCACACGCACCACAATGTTTATAGCAGCACTATCAACAATAGCCAAATTATGAAAAAAGCCCAAATATACATCAACTGATGAATGGATAAAGAAGATGTGGTATGTGTATACACACACACACACACACACACACAATGGAATATTACTCAGCAATCAAAAAGGATGAAATATTGCCATTTGCAATGACATGGATGGAACTAGAGTGTATTATGCTAAGTGAAATAAGTCAGTCAGAGAAAGACAAATACCATATGATTTCACTCATATGTGGAATTTAAGAAACAAAACAGATGAACATAGGGGAAGGGAAGGAAAAATAAAATAAGATGAAAATAGAGAGGGAGGCAAACCATAGGAGACTCTTAACTATAGAGAATAAACTGAGGGTTACTGGACGGGAGATGGTTGGGGGGGATGGGGTAACTGGGTAATGGGCATTATGGAGGGCACTGGAAGTAATGAGCACTGGGTGTTTTATGCAACTGATGAATCACTAGTAATAATACCTATGAAACTAATAATACAGTATATGTTAATTAAAATGAATTTAAATAAAAAAGTAAAAAGAAAAGAAAGAAAAAAGTGATTTATGCACTACCATTACAATAATATAGTTTTCTGACTTGTCAGAATACATTTTTATATTTTCCTTTACTGTATATATTTACCAAAATATTTACTATATTGCTAAATATATACTAAATATATATATTTAGTATTATGTACAAACTTTATACTTTCGTATGCTTTGTATTGCTGCTTAGCATCTTTTCATTTCAACTTGGACTCCCTTTAGCATTTCTTGTAAGTTGTTGTGGTAAACTCCTTTAGATTTTATTTATCTAAGAAAGTCCAGTTCTCCTTCATTTTTGAAGGACAGTTTTGCTCCACCTAGTATTGTTAGTTGGCAGTTTTTTTTTTTTTAATTTCAGCACTTCAAATATATCATCCCATTCTCTCTTTTTTTAAAGATTTTATTTCAGACAGAGAAAGAGAGAGCACTAACAGGGGGGAGGAGCAGAGGGAGAAGCAGACTTCCCACTGAGCAAGGAGCCTGACCAATCCCAGGACCCCGAGATCAGGACCTGAGCCTAAGGCAGCCACTTAACTGACTGAGCCACCTAGGAACCCCTCATCCCACTATCTCTGACCTGTAAAGTTGCTGCTGACAAATCCACTGATAATCTTATAGGGTTCCCTAGTATGCACTTTTTTCTTATAATTTTTATGATTCTTTTATAATTTTGCTTTTATAATTCTGACAATTTGATTATAATGTGCTTTGGTGTGGATGTCTTTGGGATCAGCCTATTTGAGATTTGTTGGAGATTTCAAATCCTTATGTCCATATCCTTCTTTAGATTTGGGAAGTTTTTAGCCATTATTTCTTTACATAAGGTTTCTGTCTCTTTCTCTCTCTCTCTTTGCTCTTTCTGAGACTCCCAGAATGTATATATTGGTCTATATCATGGTATTCCATTCATCTCTTAGCCTTTCTTCACTCTGACATTCTTTTTTTTTTTTCTTCTTCCTCTTACTGGATAATTTCAAATGACTTATCTTCAAATTTGCTGATTTGTTTTTCTGCTTGATCATGTCTACTGTTGTACCCCTTTAGTGAATTTTTCAGTTCATTTATTGCGTTCTTCAACTACAGAATTTCTGTTTGATTCTTTAAAAAATATATTTTCTTACTCTTTGTTGAAATTCTCATTTTATTCATGTATCATTTTCCAGAGCTCTCTGAGCGTGTTTATGACAGTTTTTAATTCTTTTTACGTGGTTCATATACCTCGATTTCTTTTGGTTGGTTGCTGGGGATTGTCTTATTCCTTTTGATTGGGCTATTTTCCCCTGGTGTGTGTGTGTGTTCCTTGTAATTTGGGTTTGGTATCCACACATGTGAAAAAAAACAGCCACCTCTCCCAGTCTTTAGGGATGGGCTTCATACAAGCAAAAAGACATTATGCCCAGCTATTGATGTTTGCGCCTCTCGAACCTTTTCTGTGGATATGTCTTCTTTGCACTTGTGCATGCAGATTCCTAATTAGAGGGATTTTCTGGTTTCTGGTTTTTTTTTTTTTTTTTCAGGATCTCGTAATCTCTTGTTCTGTTGGTGTCTGTCTGCTGTACCATGGGTCCTCTGGAGCAGTACCACTCAGTTCTTTTTTGTTCTTAGTGGCCCAGGACATTTAGAATCCCATCAGCACTCTGCCACTGGTGAAATGGAAACCAGTCCCTTGGGCAATGTCCTGAAAAGCCAGGACTTTGGGCACATGCTCCATGGTCTCCTGTTTCCTCCAGAAGGAAAGGCTGCTGAGTTGTATTGGCCTCTGTCAACTGTCTGTCTAGAAAGATATAGCTCAAAATATTAAGAAATAGCTAACTCTGAGGGCAAAGTGTGATTATTATATATAAGTTTATATTTCTTCTGTATATTTTTGTCTTCTTACAGTGACAATATATTATATGTGTTATGAGAAATTTTTATGTTCTTCCTGATGTTTAGGTTCTTTTTTGATTTGAAACATCCTTTCTGGGCTTCTCCAACCCATGTACTGATTCCCCTCATTTACTTTACATACATTTCTATATTTTTTACATACATTTCTAAAACGAGTGGAAACTAAGAGGTCTTTTCATCATCGAAGGGTAAACTCATCTTAACAGTAAAGGGCTTGTGGCTCTTTTGTCTCATTTTCATCATTGATAAGGAAAATAAGCATTTTTATTTTTAGCAGTAAGTAAATTACCAAGGCACATCAATATCAGCATTTCACTGAGTGTTCACATCAGAGGCTGTTTGGAACAGGTCACATTGAAAAGAACATTGATTTTAGCCCCAGAACTTAGAGTATATTGGAACACTATATAGCTGACTGCCACAAAATAACCAATCCTATTTACTTGTGTCACCCTGGTACTATGTATAATATGTTATGCGTATTTTTATATTTATATAAACCTCATAAGCTAATTGTTTCACAAAGCCAGTTTTCTGCTAGGCCGGATCTTTGTCCAGGTGGTTTCAGCTATCACATGATCCTTCTTTGTCCCCTAATGTGTCTGGGCCTTCCTAGGTTACAGAGCTTTTCTTTATCCTATTGCTCCTTGCTGTAAACCAGTAAGGTACGGAGGCCTACTAATGACCCAATTTTAGGAGTGAAGAAATATTACAATTATACAGAAGTTTACAATGAAATTTAGTAAGAATGGGATCTATTTATTTTATTTTCACAGATTCCAAGCCTAGTGTTCTTTACCAATGTCCACATTTCCTCCCTGACCATTTACCATGTTCCTATCATGTCAATAATCATCACTCTCATTAAACCAATCTAGTTGACCAAACCATGGAAGCCAGACCCATATCCTACCTGCTCATATACCATGTGGCCTAACACAGATTCTATTTTATCCAAAGACACAACCAGCTGGGCAGTGGCTTATGAAAACGAATGAAAATTGCAGTATCTGGGATTCATATAAACATAGTCACCATATTTACCTCATTTGTACCTCATTTTTTTTTTTCTTCAAAGGCTATCTTTGAGGTTCTCAAAGTAGGCTGGTTTTATATGTCAGGAGAACAGAACGTATAGAGAGAATGTTATTGTTCCTGCCTAAATCAACCTAGTATTGCTCTGAATGGAACAGAGGAGGTGACCACTCCCAGATCTGGGAGACCCTCCAGGCTGTGAAAGATCCAGAAGTTTCCCAGATCCTTGGTATCTTAGCAGGACAGAAGGGAACCTTGCACAGAAGGGTGCAGAGGCTGACCACCTTACTTTTTCTACTATTGCTCTTGACCATTTTGAGCCTGAAGAAGAATGGAACAAAATGCTTCCACAACCACATTTTTGTCCATTTTAGCCAATTCAAAATATTTGGAATATTTGGGTGATAGTTGTCTAGAGTAACTTTTAATCACAAAGACTTGATTTTCCATAATTTCTCTTCCTTTATTTCCATTTTATTTCTTTTGGAAACTGACATTATGGATTTGTTTTTTTTTTAATATGGAATGTAAATTCAGAGTTAAATCTCTGAAAAGTATAATAGTATTGTTATCAAAATATCATTATTGTATTACACGATAGTCACAATTTATATTTATTAAACATAAAGTTGGCTTCTATTGTTCTAGGTCCTTTACACACAAATTTTAACCCACATAACTACCATTTATTGTTTATATTATTATCCATCACTAAAAAATGAGGAAGGTTTTCTTAAAAAATGATGTCTCAGATGTGAATACTCATTATAAGAAAACACTTTTATATACAATATCTCATTTACTCACATAACGTAGACCCCAGTCCATCAGCCGGAACTTAGTCCCATGGCGCCACATAACTGCGAGGAAGCAGGGAAATGTAACCTAGCTGTGTGCCAGGTAGAAAAGGAAACGAGATCTGTGGATGCCACAAGGGTCATGTGACTGCCGTAGCATTGTGTTACGTGCTAAAGAAAGAAAGAATCTCAATATTGGAGAATACAGAGAAAGACAGAAATATCCTTTTCCTCCCCATCCATTTTTTAAAGCTAGCATACCGAACACTAATGCCAAAACAAACAAGGAGAGCATGAATAAAAAAGTTCATGTCCAATTCCCTAATGAACATAATTGTAAAATGCTGAAATGAAATATTAACAAACTGGATCCAGCAGTGTAGAACAAAGGTAATAATACATTATGACCAAGTTGTGTTTTCCCCAAGAATACAAAATTTATTCAAAAATTAGGAAATGATGACTTTTAAAGCTTTATGTAATCTGTGCCGACTGCCTTTGTCCCATTCACTACTACACTCCCAACCCTTGGACTCTGGTGCAAACGCATTCGTTTCTCCAACTGGCCTTTTCAAACCTTTACATCTGATATTCTCTTCACCTGGAATGCCCTTCCCTGGATCTTCCCAGGGATCACTCCCTCATTCATTCAAATGTCACCTCCTCAAAGAGGCTTTCCCTGACCACACTCTCTGAAGCAGATTCCTGTTACTCTCTTTCTCCTTACTTAGCTTGACTGTTTTTTTTTTCTCAAAGTACTTAACATAATATTATTTATTTCTAATGTCATCTGTCTGTCTTTCCTACTAGAATGTGAACTTCCTAAGAACAAGGTTTTTATTTTTTAGCCGGTGTTTCTAGCATGGAAATAGTGATTGGCACATGCTAGACATCAATAAATATTTATTCAATGAACAAATGAATATTTTTTCATGCATTTAAAAATAACATAGCTGGTCAAAGGATACAAACATGCAACTAGAAGAAGAATAAATTCTGGGGACCTAATACATAGTTTAGTGGTTACAGTCAACAATATTGTATTATATACTTTAAAGTTGCTAAAAGATTAGACCTTCCATGTTCTCACCACAAAAAAAAAGAAATAATAATTATGTTATGTGAGAGAGGGGTTAACAAACCTAAGGAGGGAATCATATTGCAATATATAAATGTATCAAATCAATGCATTGTATACCTTAAACTTACACAATGTCAATTACATCTCAATAAGAAAAATAAATAACAGAGATTCACAAAAAAACAAAAAATAAATAAAATTAGGAAATAGAAATGAACAGTTTGGATGTAAAAAAATCATCTTAATATTAGCCCTTCAAAGCCTTTCATACACAGTTCAACATCTATTCATATACAAACGTGATATTTAATAGTAAGTAACCCAAACTCTACTCTTTAGAACCCAAAAAAGACAAAGATGGTTTTTATCACTATTTATATTTAATATTGTACTGGAGGTCTGAGCCAGTTCTGTAAGGCAAAGAAAATAAATAAGAGATGCAAGAATTTAAAAAAAGAAGAAACAAAGGTATCATTAATTGCAGACGACGCATAGTATGTCCAAAAGAATAAAAATCCCCAAAGAATAAATTGTTAGAAATAAATGTTCAAATGTGTAGATAAAAAATCAATGTACAGTAATCTGTTGTTTTTCTAATATGGTAGCAACAGAGTGAAAATGAATATATTTTTTAAAGATACCATTTATATTATCATCAAAACATAAAGTACCTGGAAATAAATCTAACAAAACATTTCCAAATTCTGTATGGAAAGACTTGCAGAACTCTACTGAAATACATTTAAAAAAAATAGATAGATGTATCATATGCATGGAATGGAAGACTCAATATTGTTTCAGTTTTTCCCTAATTGATCTATAGAGCAAAAGCATTTAGAATTTTTATCCTTTCAACGGAATTTGGCAAAATAAATGAAACACTTATGGAACTACAAAGGGCTGAAGACATCAAGACACTCTTGAAGACCAAACTGGGTAACTGACCCTACCACACATGAAGACTTAAGAAAGCCCTAGTAATTAGGACTATATATTGGTGCAGGGATATAAAAATTGTCAAATGAGTGGAAAATTGAACCCAATAAAAGTTAGATGCAAAAGAGACATTTGGAGTTTCACTGAGCAGGTACTGTAGATCAGTGGAGAAAACCTGGACTTTTCAATAAGTGGAACTGGAACAATTGATTATACATATAAGAAAAAATAAAATTAGATCACTACCTCACAAAAAAATCCATTGCAGGTGACTTTGAATTATAAATGTGAAAAGCAAAATTATAAAAATTTTAGCAGTTATTATAAAAGAATATTTTTATATCCTCATGATTTCTGAAACAAAATCCAGACAATAAAGGAAAGACTAATAAATTTAACTACATCAAAATTAAAAACTTCTCTTCACCAAAGAAACCATAAAGAAACTGAAAATAAGAGTCACAAAGAGATTATCGCAACCATGTATAACCATATAAAACCATGTATAATCTATAACCATGAATTATTGAAATATAAAGAAGAACTCATATAAAGGGATAAGAATCAGATAAACAGCCCAACAGAAAACCAATCAAAAGATATAATCGGGTACTTTGTAAAAGGGAAAGTACTAATAGCCAATAAACTAAGGAAATGGTATTCATGTTAGTTAGTAATCAGGGGATGCAAATCAAAAACCATTATAGCATACACCTATATACCCATAGAGCTGGAAAAATTTAAATGCCTAATAACTGGCATCAGATAAAGCATGGCCCTGTAGTTTAGACCAAAGATTTGCGATGTTATTCTGACAGTAAGGGGATCCACTGAAGAGTTGAAAGCAAGGGTGGGATCCAATTAAAGTTCTGAAAAGATTCCTCTACATGGATCTGGATATGGACATGGTATGGATCTGGATAAAAAAATGGTTGACCATATCAGATGTTGTTGAGGAAGTGGAAGATGGAGAATTCTCATCTGCTGCAGTGCCAATTTGGAAAATAGTTTGACATTTTCCAGCAAATTTGAAGATATGCATTCTTTATGACCCTAGAATTCCACTCTTGAACCATACTTTAGAGGAATTCTTATTTACATTTACCTGGAAACTTACACAGAAATTTTCAGAGCAACTCCGATACAATAGCCCTAACTGGAAACAAGGCAAATGTGCTTCTAATACAGATTGGATAAATAAATCATGGTATATGCATACATTGTAATGCTGTATTACAAGGAAAATGAAGAAATTACAGCTACACACATCCACATGGAATTCTATCAACATAGTGTTGAGTGGGAGAAGTAGATAGAAAATATATACAATGTGATTCCATTTTAAAGTTCCAAAGAGGCCAAGCTAAACAATGTATTATTTAAATATTAAAATCCATAAAACCAATGTAAAATGCAGAAATGACTAACATATGAGTTGTGAGTTATTTATATTTTTATAGAAAATAACACGAGTCCATATGAATATTTCTGTTATATAGTTCTGAAATTACTTGTGCCATAATAGAATACCTTTTTGTTGGTAGTATTCACAAGAATGTATCCCACAAGAATATAATAATTAAATAAATATTTATCTGCATGTAAGATAATTATAGCAGTTAAAAAAAGTCTCTCCATCTCTACACTAGAGGTGGTTGATTTAAGTGAACTTCGAAAATTTGATATTTGTAATTTATTATTTAAATGTCATACAGTGAATGATAGCTAAACAAACCAAACACTCCTTACATCTGTGTGGAACATTATTACAAAGCACTCCCATGAGGCGAGAACAACAAATAATATTTATTGAGGAGTTAAGATGTGCATACATGGTGTACTGTGGTAGTCTCACAAGCACTCTAGGGGGATATAGTATTTGTTTTAATTTTTTTTATTTTTATTTATTTGAGACAGAGAGCATGAGAGGGAGGAGGGTCAGAGGGAGAAGCAGACTCCCTGCCGAGCAGGGAGCCTGATGCGGGACTCGATCCAGGGACTCCAGGATCATGACCTGAGCCAAAGGCAGTCGCTTAACCAACTGAGCCACCCAGGCGCCCCTAGGGGGATATAGTATTATTACCATTCCATTTCAGTGTAGAAACATTATGTTACAATGTTATCATTTGGGGGAGATTAAGACTGAAAGATATTAAGTAACTTCCCAAGTCAGGCATCCAAAGACAAATACTGTATGATATCACTCATATGTGGAATCTAAAAAAGACAAACTCAGAGAAACAGAATGGAGTGGTAGTTACCAGGGCCAGGGAGGTGGGGGAAATTGGAGATATTGGTCAGAGGGTACAATCCATTTAAAAAATCAACAAATTAGGGGATCTAATGTACAGCATGGTGATTATAGCTAATGATGTTGTATCATCTACTTGAATGTTGCTAAGAGTAGATCTTTAATGTTCTCACCACAAAAAAAGAAGTGGTATCTATGCGATGGGATGGAGGTGATAGCTAATGCCGTGGTGGTAATCATTTTGCCATTTATAAATGTATCAAATCAACACATTGGCACACCTCAAACTCATACAATGTTCTGTGTCAATTACATATCAATAAAGCTGCGGAAAAGAAGAAATGAAGTAACTTCCCCAAGTTACTTAAGAACCAGGTAGAATCCTGTATTTTGAGGTAATTTCAAACTCTTTAGGCTGTCTGAAACCAGAGCCCATTCTTTTATTAATGCAGAGTATCATTTGGGAAATGTCAGAGACTTACGTATTTTTTTTTCCTTTGGCAAAGTCTTAACAATTTTTTAAGAAATGAAATGAAACACCTTTGTGAGTATACTTGCTCATCCCAAATCTAACTGAGCCCACCCTCCTCTCATCTTGATAATCACATTTCAATGACCTCCTAAATGCCTGTAAATGTTTGAATTTTCCTCTCCTACATCAGCTCTTTTTCTCCCAACAGCTGATCTTTGGAATGATTCTCTAAGGCAGGAAAAACCAGCCACATTTCACAGGTGGGGAAACCAATTCTCAATGATGTTATGAGGGATCAGAGTCAAAAAATTATACAACTTTTTAATTGAAATTGCTTTATTTCTAAATATAAAGATACTCAAATTATAGGGAAATCCATTCAGAATATTAAATCTGACCCCCCCCCCAATTAGAATTAATTTGTCAGATTTCTTTCTCTGCCTAGGAGAAAATAAATGGATGAACTTCATTGCTGTCACAGGCATCCTGGCTTTGCTTTCATATTAATTAGTGGATCTTTTGCCCTCTCTGGAAAAAGAAACTTAACACCATCCCAAAGGAAGGGATTTTTCCTCTCTAGATTTCCTGATGTGGAATCCATTCCTCTAATGTTTTCCATCATTGTAAGGGTGTGACACTTCTATATAACATTTGTTCTCCCACCACTCTAAGAAACAAAGAAAAAAGGATGACTTTTATCTTAGCTCACTGAAAATGATGACTTTATTACTATCAGATTTTTACCTCAGATAATGGAAACAAAATATTCCCTTGTCTGCGAAAGACCCATAATGATTTTCTGTGTACTTTTGTGAAAGCGGGTGGGTGGGAAGAGGGATTGTGTGGGAAGGGAAGAAGGTTTGGTTGAGAAAAGTAATGGAAAAGAGCAAAGTATGAAAGGATAAAATTCTAAAGGATGAAGAATAAAGAGCCTAGCATAATTTTAGTTAAAACATTGAGACATTCTCTATTCCCCTAACCTGCAGATCGTGATTTCAGCTTTTCAGCTTTATGTAAGACCCAAAAATATCCAGTGCTGGCACCATGCTCTGCCTAGCTGCACAAACATAAGGTTTCTCTGTACTTAGAAAACTAAGAAGTGCAACCCTCAGCACGATCAAAGAACCGCTCTCCTATCAGCCTGAGAAAATGCAGGAAAAAATTACTGATAGGTCATTTTCCCAGGGGACTCATTTGAAAACACTTGGCAAACTTACAAAGAAACTGGAAATAGCATATGAAGGCAAACATGCTAAGCAGGTACCATTGAGTATTTTAATATTAACAGTGTCTCTTGGAGAGGATAGCCAAATGACTGTGATTCAAACTGATTTATCTGCAGTTAATTATTATGAACCAGGTACTGGAGTTCAGTTTGAACCAGTGACTTAGAATAGCTAATACAAATTTACAGGCTGGTGAAACCAAATATTTCCTTTAAGAGAATGACATTTTCTTGCAATTAGATTAACACATCATCACAATATGGTAATAATTTTCATCAAGGCACTTTGCCAACTTTAGTGGTTATAGACGGGTTCTGCTTCACTGAATTTTCCCAAAGAAACTTCTAAGAGAAAAGAGCTGAGATCTTTTTAAAAGTGTATCGAGTCACCATCATCAGTAAAGCAGAAAGGAATTATTTATTTATTTGAGTCACTACAGTCTTTACTAACGCGCCTTCATGGTAAGCTGGCTGATAAATGCAAACTTTATAAGGCCCTATATTGGGGATACAGATGGATGCCTGAGCTTACCCTCCCTCTCCCAAATTGTATCACTATTCTGAAGTGGATGGGTAACCCTCTAGTTCTGATTGTCATATTTTTATTACATTAAATATGTTGTATTAATTTATGGGTTTTCAAAACATCTCCCAATGTTCTGATTTTGGAATGTGACCTTTCCCCCCGACTCGAGACCATATTTGTCAATGCTAGTAGGGATATTTAGTGGAGAACAATTTGAATTGTTCATTATGTGATTTCCCCATGATTTGTCCATCCCCCTATCGATGAAAACAAATTATTTCATTATATTTGCTATTGCTATTAGTACTGCATGGAACATTCTTTACGTTTATCATTGTTTACATGTATGTCAGCATTAATTTATTTCTCTTGGATGTGCACAAAAGATAAAACCAAATTGCTCTTTAAAATGTCTGGACCAATTTATACTTCTACCAGGATGAGAGAGATACCATTTCTTCACACCCTCTCCAACACCTGGGATTTCTAGGCTTTTTATAAAGTTTCATAAGTCGGAGGGGTTGGAAATTATCTTTTGTTATTTTATTTCTGTTTCCCTCACTACCAGGAAATATCATTTCACAAGTTTATTGACCATCTTGGTTTCCTATTCTGTCAAGTGGCTGTTCATAGCCTTTGATGATTTTTCTTGTTGCTTGTCTTCTTTTTGTTGATTAGTTAGAATTCTGGTTGCAATACTTTTGTCAGTTATATTTATTTAAATAATCTTGACTCACCACTTTTGCTTGACTCCTAATTTTGCTTATGGGTCTTTTGTTTTGAAGTTTGAAATGTATGTTACTGAAAATGTCATTTTAAATTTGTGATTAGTATTTTTTGTATCTTATGTAGGACAACTTTCCCTAAGCCAAGCTGATAAAAGTATTGTATTATTTTTTTCTTTCATAAGTTTTAAATTTTACTCCTTATAAGAAGGCTTTTTTCCATCATGTATTGAAAAAGTCAGCACTTTCTAATGCTACTCTTTCAGATATAATGTTCTCATTTATGTATGTGTGTGTGTCTGGGCTCTCTATTTTGATCCATTGGTCTATCTGTTTATAACCATGGTTATAATTTATATATTTCCTTCTAACTCCTTGTCCAAACTTTCTTACATTTTGGTTTCTTTATTCTTCCAAATGATTTTAAGGTTAACTTGTACATTCTTTGAAAAACCCTATTGAGATATTGGTTGGTGTTGCTTTAATTTTGATTAATTAAATTCATAGATTAATAGCATCATTAATATTGCCTATGTCTCCATCACTTTGATAGGTCCTCTTTTGTATGCTTTAGTAAATTTTTAAAACCTTTTACATATAGATTTTCCACTCATTTTTTTTGCTATATCCCCAAGTAGTTTAATTTTTGAGTCATTTTTATATAAAACATATTTAATTACTTTTTTGATTGGTTCTTGCTGGTATATAGAAGCACACACACACACACACACACACACACATTGAGTGTTTTATTTATTAAGTGCCTGTTTTGGATTGTGTATGTGGTTCAGCATATTGCCTGCAAATAAAGACAGATGTTTTCGTTTTTGTTTTTCATTTTTTGAACCTCTTCATACTTTTACTTTTCTTATTCTTTTTAAAATAAAAAAAAATTTATTTGAGAGAGAGCAAGCATGAGCAGGGGGAGAGGCAGAGGGAGAGAGAAAAGGAGAAGCAGACTCTCCACTGAGCAGGGAGCCTGAGCGAGCTTGATCCCAGGCCCCTGGGATCATGACCTGAGCTGAAGGCAGACTCCTAACCAACTGAGCCACCCAGGTGCCCCTTTTCATATCATTCTATTTAGAGTCTCTAAATGATAAAATGGAATTGAGAATTCTTATTTTGATCCTGACTTCATATTGAATGCTTCTGCTCTTTTATCATTAAGAGTATGGGCTAGCGGCTCTAAGTGTATGGTGAGTGTTGTGGACCAATGGTATCAACATCTCCTGGGGACTGGTTAGAAATTCAAATTCTTGAGCTCCACACAGGGCCCTTTCCCCTACTGAGGGAAAGGGGACGATCCCAGAAATCTGTGTTTTTATAAGCCCTCCCCCAGGTTATTCTCAGACAAATGATAGTTTGAGAACCACTCCTCTAGGTATATCTTTCATCAGCTTAAGATAAGTCATTTATTGAAATCTAGCTGAGTTTTTGTTATGTAGCGATGATATATTTTATGGATTTTTTTTCTGAATCTCTTAAGATCACATGGTGTTTTGTTTTTAACCCATGAATAAGATGGATTACATTAATGAATTTTTTAGAGATTTTATTTTATTTATTTGTGAGAGAGAGAGAGAGAGAATGAGCGGGGGGGGGTAGGGGTAGAGAGAGAGGGAGAAAGTGGCTCCCCTTGAGCAAGGAATGCAACTTGGGGCTCAATCCCAGGACCTTGGGAATGACCTGAGCTGAAAGCAGATGCTTAACTGACTGAGCCACCCAGGTGCCCTATATTTATTTTTAAAAATAATTTAAAAATATCATTGTACTTATGAGACAGTTTCTACTCACTTATGATATACCTTTTGTGGTTGTGGACAGCATTAATTATCTTTGAAAAGTTAACATGCAAATTGGAAAGCTACAAGGACTGAACATTTATAATCATAACAAAGTGTTATTCAGCATCCTGTTTGCTTTCTTCACGCAACATATCCCAGTTTGTAGTTATTTGCTTATTTTGGTCTGTTTTGCTATTAGTACCTGCTTCACAAGGGCAGTTAGCACCCCCATCATACCTGATTTTGTCTGGTTGCCTGTGTGTCAGCACAGGGCCTCGTACGAAGCTAGTACTTAGTAAATGCGCTGGAGGAATGAGCCCTCTCGAATGGTTTGTGCTATGAGACGGGCCACACGTGCTGGATTCTCCTTTGGTTTTATGGCAGTTTCTGCATACTGTGTTCCTTTATCCTGATGACTTCAGTTCCTCAAGAACAAGTTAATATTCTGTCCACACGGACTCTACATTATGCAATGTCTGAACTGGGCTTAAGTTTCTGAATTTTCAGTGCATACATTTTGTTTAATGACCTGCAAAACCTGGTCCAAGAATTTCTGAAATCATGTGTGGTGAGAGGTAGTTGCTCAAGAGGAGACACACCTGATTTCAGACACATACTGGCTGGGTCCCTTTGGGCAAGTTGCTTCATGCTTCACCTCATGGAGCACTGTGTCCTCCTTTGCACTGTGGGATAATAATACCTACCTTGTAAGATACCATTATATATGTGCAGCCTGAGTGAGAAATTAATAGCCAATATTATTGAGTGCTTATTCTATACCCAGTATAATTTTTAGAACTTTATTTGTATAGACTCATTTAATCAGTGAGTTCATGCAAATGTGGTGCCTGGCACCAAAAAAAAAAAAGGGGGGGTAAATAAAAGTAGATTTTTAAAAAGATTTATTTATTTATTTTAGAGGGAGGGTAAGGGCAGAAGGAGAAGGAGAGAGAGGATCTCAAGCAGACTCTCCACTGACGATGGAGCCCAATGCTGGGCTAGATCTTAGGACCCTGAGATCATGACCTGAGCCAAAACCATGAGTTGGGCACTTAGCTGACTAAGCCACCTAGGTGCCCCTGAAAGTAGATTTTAAAAAGTTGTTCAATGAGAAAATAGGCTGTAGATAGGAAATGAGTGTGTATCAAACACAGTAAAACTGAATTTAAAATAACTTAGTAATGTGTAAGACATAGTTCTTGTCTTCAGGAGCACCCAGTACATGTAATAACAAATAACCTATTTGTTAATAACTTATTCATCAAATAAATGATTAAAAGACATTTTGATTTTATATAGATCTTGCTGGTATTTATTATTTATTATATATGAAAGGCAGCAAAGAATACCAATTAACAAAATAAATGTTTTTATTTTATTTATTTATTTTTAACAAAATTAATATTTCAAATTATACTGTGTTCACTTAGAAACAGCAAGATTGGATGGTTCAAACAGGAAATTCTCATTTAAGTGATTATAAAGTCTGAAAGCAAACAATAATTTAAATAGGGTTCCAATTTCTCTTTTCTTTCAATTGCAAGGACTGAAGTCACTCAGAAAATTGACTCTGTGGGTGGGGCAATTCTTTAGTGGAGACAATGGAATCATAGAAAAGAAAAGGGGACAATCCTGAATCACTCATCAACATGAGTTTGTGTTAGGCTTTAAGTTTCTGTCCAAGTTAAACAATTCAGCAAAGTGATTTAAGAATTATGCAAATCCAAAACTCTGTCTTGGTCAGTGGTCAGCCTACGTTAGACTGAAAGGAAATAAAAGAAAAACTTGTCTATCTAAGTCTTAACCATTCATAAGCAATGCCTGAGACAGTTTACTCAGAGGTAAATGGAATTACTATGATTGAGCTGGTTTATATAAAGGATGATCCATTACTTAGAGTCGCATAGCATCTATGTGGGTGATATACAACTTTTTAAACTGTTCACTTCTTTAATGTATGGGCTGTGAAAAGCTGCTGGACTCTGAAGATTGTGGTTATGAGCAGGAATGGTTCAAGCTGTTTCAGACCTTAGTACTTGATTAATGGTGCTTTTCACACCATTTCTTGAAATTTATTTCCACGTGTATTTGTTAGTGACTACAATCTGCTTAGTCTTTGAAGGCTTGCTTCTAACATGAACCTTTCGGCTTAGGGTTTTTCCAACTATCCTAGAACATATCATTCAATCATTCATTCATCCAGTAAATATTTATTGAGTATCTACTATGTGCCTGGCACTATCCTAGGTGGTAAGATACAACAGGAAACAAAGGAAATGTGCCTGAAATGCTTCCTTAATTCCTTTACCTCATGCCTGGCTAACCCCTATTCATCTCAACCTGAATGCCACTTATTTAGGAAGCCTCCTAGTAGATTAGGCTTCCAATATATACATTTTTATAACTCATTATATATTCTTCAAAGCAGTTACTACAATTTTAATAAGGTAGTTACTTGTATAAGTAGGCTCTCTTTGGACTGGTACTATGTTCTGTCTTGTTTACCACCAAATTCCCAGAGTCTATGACAGTATCTGGCACAAAGAAAAGGTTATAATATAACCCAGTTTTTAAGAAAAATTTGCATGGGGTAGATTTATTTCAGGTTGGATTTTTGACATTTTAATGCAGCAGCATTATGTAATATAAAAACGCTTTAATTTACTCTTTCACCCCTCCCCTGAGCTCATCCGGGTCATTGATTCCGATGTACCATAGGTGCCCCAGGTCTCATTCTTTGAAGGAGGAAACACTGAAAACCCCTGTCCCTCGCACATGTACTCTCCCAGCTTCAGTGTTCACATTTATTTCCCGTATTGGTTTTGCATATTTGTTTACATTTTTCTCTATGCCATGGGGTCTGGAAGAACTAGGAGAGTGTCACAGATAAGCCTCATTGAACACTTAATTAATGACAATGAAATAGCATCAGATATCCTGTGGTTCTCCATCTCTCCCCATCACACACAACTCAGTATTGCACCATATCCACCAAGCACCTGCTGTGTGAAGTCCATTTCACCTCCAGTTTCTTTATTCTTAACCAGAGCAAAATAAATTTTATGTTTCTTTCTTTCCATTCCAGCTTTTCTTCTTTACCTGTCTGCCCCAGGACCAGCTATATAACTTGTGGGGCTTAGTGCAAATGAAAGTGGGGGCCCTTCGTTACAAAATGAAAAATGTTAAGCCCCTGACAGCTGGGCATTAAACCCAACTTGGAATCTCTCTAAGTGCAGGCCCTTGCAGCTGCACAATGCACATGTCCAGAGATCTAGCCTTGTCCCTCTTTAATTTTATTCTGCCCCTTCTTTTCCTCAGTCTCCTTCTATCTACCCCCTATTTCCTTCTCTCTCTGACAGACAGCACCATATTTTCTTTCCCCATGAATATTTCCATTTCCTGTATCAGGCAAATTGAGATCAATCACTGAAAGTTAAAAATGGAAATAAAAAATTGTGTGGTCTTGTCTGATTTTGTTTGTAAAACCAACATCAATTTCACTGAGTACTTGTTATTTGATTTTAAAACTGTGTTCTTTGAATGAACTTCGGAGTGATGATGACCAGCCTAACACCATTTGCAGTTTCTAGCTTTGTTTTTCAAAATAAATTGCAACAGGAAATTCTTCTAGGACCGCTGTTGTGTATTTCTGGTTTTGCTTTACAAAACTGGCAGATTATAAGGTAATGGGGAGAGAAGAGTAATGCATCTCTGGGGAAAGATCTTGAAAGTATACGTTATTCCCAGCATATGAAGCCAAAATGTTTGCTACCATCCCCAAACTGGATATTCCAGCTCCAAAATCATGACCTCGAAGTCTTCTTTCAGGACCATTTTAAATGTCTTACCTGGTTTCTCCAGAAAACAGAGTTTGAGGCGAAGTCTCGTGTGGACTATTTTCATTAGGAAGTACAATTCCAGGGAGGAGGAATAAAGAGAAAAGAAAGTGAAGCTGGTGGAGCTAATATAAAATTTTCAATTTAGTCTCATGGAAACATTGGCCAAGGAGCCGATGAACTATGTCATGGGATTGTTAATCATGTGGGAGAAGGGGGAAAGAGTTTATCCAGCAGCTACTCCTTCCTCCAGGTCCACAGTTTGTCCTACAGGATAGTCACTCCCTTGCACACGTGGAAGTGTGAGCAGGTCTTGTGGTGAGCCGTGTCTCTTGCAGAAGGCAAGAGGTGCTGTACTGACATGAAACAAACTGTGTTAACTTGAGCTTAAGAGAATCAGTTGGAATTTAGGCAAAGCTGGTCATGATAGCAGAGACGAATTAGAAAAAAGGCAATAGGCGAATATGACTTCAAGTATGGCATGAAGTAATTTGATACATCATGTTATTGAAGACTCTTTAACAGTTCCATGGATCTATAATATATAATTTTTCATTTCATTGTTTCATTGATGTACCCCCGATCTAGTGAAACATTTCCCAGTTATTCAGCAATTAGGTTATTTCTCTTTCATTAGTAATATATTGTTATGGTAATTAAGTTTAGCTTGAATGCCTTATTAATTCTTCATATTTAACTCAGGCTTAACTCTGGGATTTTGACTTCAAGTACCCTTGTAAGTGTCACTGTTTAATGGGAGAACAGTAAAGGGTCTCCTCTTCCCGTATGATGCTTCATTTGGTATCTACTTGTTTTCAGTATTTGTTGAGCTCTTACTGTATGTCACGTGCTTGGCTAGAGGTTGGAGATACGAAAATAAATGAGACATAACTGTCCCTCACAAAGTACTCTTAATTCGGTGCAGAAGCCAGTTGCTACAAATACCAATAGTCTTGGGTGGCTCAGCTGGTTAAGCGACTGCCTTCGGCTCAGGTCATGATCCTGGAGTCCCGGGATCGAGTCCCACATCGGGCTCCCTGCTCAGCAGGGAGTCTGCTTCTCCCTCTGACCCTCCTTTCTCTCATGCTTTCTGTCTCTCATTCTCTCTCTCTCAAATAAATAAAAAAATCTTAAAAAAAAAATACCAATAGTCTTCTAAAAATTGTTTCTTAACATTTCCCATCTACATAATAATTTGTGCATTAGGAAAATAGAACAGTCTGTTTGCATCTGAAGCAGTGGTATAGCCCATAACAAGGATTCTGGTTCTAAAACATCCAGGTCAGGTAGGAAGATGGTACAGATTTTGTGGCAGAATGTTTTCTTCAGAGCTTGGGAAGATTGGATCCAATGTGATCTCCCAGCAGTAATAACACCACATAGAAGAAAGATAAAATGTTATTGTCGAAACCTCTCATTTTACCATTGTTTCACTGGGAATTAATTCTCTGTGCCAGGATAGAGTGGAGTCAGTTCTCCTTCATGTTGTCAGGAGTGAGGTCGTTCGGGTAGAGGGAAGGATATTAGCTTCTTTACACTGGACTTTAAAATATTTAAACATTGTCCTTGATGTAAAGCTGAAATTTCCTATGAGCTAAAAAATCGGTATTTTATACCTCAGTGGTGACAGTGACAGAATTGTAGGATGAAAGACATGGGTAGAATGTAATTTGAAGGGGCGCCTGGGTGGCTCAGTTGGTTAAGCGACTGCCTTCAACTCAGGTCATGATCCCAGAGTCCTGGGATCGAGTCCCGCATCGGGCTCCCTGCTCTGCGGGGAGCCTGCTTCTCCCTCTCCCACTCCCCCTGCTTGTGTTCCCTCTCTCGCTGTGTCTCTCTCTGTCAAATAAATAAAATCTTTAAAAAAAAAAAAAAAGAATGTAATTTGAATTAAATATCCTAATTTGAGTCTGCATGACTGCCAAAGCACATATTAAACACTGTTCATTTTGTGGTTTAGCACCTTGATACCTTCTGGCACAATGTAATGCTGGTCATAATAATCAAAGTAACAAATGAACTCTCTTTAGTGGATACTTTTCATAAAGTAGTTACGATCTCTATTCCAAAATCCTGAGACAGATCTCATAGGAATTACTGGAGTCTGTGTATTTAGAAAATCACACTGCTTTTTTTATTGTGCTTCCTTCCCTAAAGTGATTAAAGCCATAAAATCTTATAAAATGGGACAGAGTAAATGTAGAAGCAGCCAGATTGATATTGGTTGTGGGACTCCTCATAGCAATAAGGCAAAATTTTCACTACTCCTTTCTCCTTCTCTTAAGTCCTTTCTATTCTCCTTTCCTTCCTCCTTTCCTTCCTCCCTCCCTCCCTCCTTTCATCTCCCTTTCCTTCTCTCTCTCTTTTTTTAAAGATCTATTTATTTATTTGCGTGGGGAGAGGCAGAGAGAGAAAGAGAGAGAGTCTCAAGCAAACTCCCTGCTGAGCACAGAGCCCAACACGGGCTTGGTCCCATGACCCATGAGATCATGACCTGAGCTGAAATCATGAGTTGAATGTCCAAACGACAGAGCCACCCAGGCGCCCTCCCCCTTCTCTTTTTAAAGTATTATGATACTGCGATCTTCTTCCCCCATTGGTAAAATTTCAGATATTTCTTTCAATTTTTTCCTACTGCCATCCATTCCCCATCTTCTAAATGGTGCTATACAAAAAAGAGAATACTTTGCTGGAAAACATCTGGTAAATTTGAAATCATAGGAGAGATGATTTTCTTAAATTTATCCTGTTGCTCATATGACATAAAAATTTTAATCCATCGAAATATGTTTGCTCTAAATGTGCTGGGTTTTTTTAAGCAGTGGATCCAAAACCAAGCTTTTTCGGTAGGATTACTTTTCTGTACTGATGACTGACATCATCTTTCTGAATTTTATACCTTTCAACTATAGATTTTTATAAAAATTAGGAAAAAGTTCAAGAGGATAATCTTTCTAGTGTCTGTTTTCTGTACTATATGTCTTGTCAATGTCTCTTGCCACTAATTAAATTCATCTCTGGCTTTGTTCTTCTCTGTAAATCTTAGTTTTCCTTTACTGCCCAAATACCTTCTTGTCTTTTTGGTCCCATAAGGAGATCTTCTGAAGTTTCACATCAGATAATCTGGGACTGATGGAATTGTGTGTTCTCTCTTCAGGCTGCTTTG
Organism: Leptonychotes weddellii; assembly: GCF_054177405.1. NCBI lineage: Eukaryota > Metazoa > Chordata > Mammalia > Carnivora > Phocidae > Leptonychotes > Leptonychotes weddellii. Next base: position 31,409,817 of record NC_138382.1, on the reverse strand, counting down.
TGAGAAAGCTCTCCTGAAAAAGCCTCGTGTTTGTTCCTAAGACAGTGCCACCTGTCCAACAATGTGTCCAATTTGTCAAGAGCGTCTGATTGAAGCCCTTCATTATCATACATTGGTGAAATAATTTGCCTGAAGGGGAAGTGCCTCATTAATAAGAGGAATGAATTGCACATTGTGTTTGCCTAATAGTCGCGCAGCTTTCTTGTAACATACATTCTTGGCATTTGCTTCAAATTGTCTCCCTGCTCAGTGAGCTTGTGCGTGAGAATTGAAGCAGCAGTCTTGAACAGCCACCCGTTGTACACGCCAAAGTTACCTGAGGGAAGCGAATCGCAGAAGGGATCACAAAGTCTTTTGTATTTTCTCCTAAAGGAACCAATTATTACAAAATACATCTATTTAGGCTCCCATCTCGGACTCTAGACCTGGATTCAAATTGAGGCCAAATGTAGTACTAACAGTGCAGATATGTATTTGAAGAACCAAAAGGCCCATTTTCTGTCAGGCAGCTTATAGTTAAATATATTTAATAAATATATAAAGTATTTGGCCTTTCTATAAAACCATTTCCGGTGCTTTCCAACAGGAAAGTTTTGTCTTGACTCCGTGTAATGACCAGCATTTAACACCGGGAAGGGATTGGGGTAACCACTTTCCCTCTCTTGAAAAATGAGAATAGAAACAAAGAAACAATAAATTCAATTCTGCATGACCTCAGGAGTATCCATATTCTCTTATGTGCATTTTGAAACAGAGAAAGCCAGTTTTCACAGAGAGATGTTCTTAAAGAAAGTTAAGAATTCCATCAAAGTTCTTGATGTCTTTCCTGTCCTCTGAGGATTGCCTGAAATCCTTTTTTCTTTCTTTTTTTTTTTTTTCTTTGCTTGAGCTAGACTGAATAACTGCCAATTATTTGAAGTCAAAGACTCTGGGCTAATATTAATACATAAGTAAATCCAGGTAGATACTTTTTTATATTCCCATTTAGAGATTGGAATTGATTTACAACTTTGGACAGAAAACAGCCAGAGGCAAAGCATTATACTTTAATAATATACAGCGGATGAAACACAATAATTGAGAATTGACAAATCCCTTGGACTGTGCACTAGCTCATGCAACAGTCAGGGACCTAGAGAACAGAGACATATCAAAAACTGAAGTTTCTAAGCAGCACACATCAATGGAAGCTTTAGTGGGAGTAACTCAGGGGTTGGAACAAATATTTACATAGAAGAAAATTCAGTAATGCAATGTTATTACAATCATTATTTGTGAAAACAGATGTATCGCTACAAATCATCGTCTCTGGAGGGATAATTTATAAGCAAAGCAATTTTAATTGCTTTGCACCAACCTCCTTTATGATTGTTTTCCTGGGAAAAGATATTAAAAACAAAGTATCTGAAAATGAAAGACTCTTTATTCCTTTCTTTAATCAATAAAAAATTTATGTAGCTAAAATATAAATACCCAAGATTTTAAAAATGTATTCACAGCTTTTTGTTTTTGTTTTTGCTTTGTGCTGTGGAGTCTCTTTTTCTTTCTTTCTTTCTTTCTTTCTTTCTTTCTTTCTTTCTTTCTTTCTTTCAATTCAATTAGCCAACACAGAGCACACAATTAGTTTCAGATGCAGTGTTCAACAATTCATCAGTTGCATATAACTCCCAGTGCTCATCACATCACGTGACCTCCTTAATGCCCATCACCCAGTTACCCCATCCCCCCACCCCACCTCCCCTTCAGCAACTCTCAGTTTATTCCCCATAGTTAAGAGTGTCTCATGGTTTGTGTCCCTCTCTGATTTCTTTCCATTCAGTTTTCCCTCCCTTCCCCTGTGGTCCTCCACGCTATTCCTTATGTTCCACATATGAGTGAAACCATATGATAATTGTCTTTCTCTGATTGACTTATTTCACTTAGCATAATACCCTCCAGTTCCATGTTGATGCAAATGGCAAGTATTCATCCTTTCTGATGGCTGAGTCTCTTCATTCTTAAGGGAAAGGAAAATGATATCTATGAGTCATCACAACTAATGAATAGAACATTTTAGGCCATTGGAAATTACTCTGATTTTTCTCATCTCTTGTCAAGCAATTATACTCCAATGGTGTATTTCAAAGATAAGTTTTATTAAATATCTAGGCAAGTATGATTTCGTTTCTCCTGAAAAATGAAAATAGATTTTTTTATTTAAAAATTATGCAATACTTGGTAATTCCAACACATATTTATTTCATTTTCCATCACTTCTAGGAGTAATGATGTTAATATTTTTAACATAAAACTGGGAAAGAAAAGTGATTATATTAATTCTTTACATATATAGCAGCTGATTTTCATCTCCATGTTTATTTGTTAAATAAGTATCATTTCTATTCTTAAAGTTGGAAATGCAGGTACAAATAAATCATGAAACTTGTCCACACTTTGCACAGCCAGGCTTACTGAGAAGGCATGGCACATATTAGCTGGAGCGCAGGCCTAGATCACAGGGTGGTCAGGGGGATGAGGACATATTGTCCTGAAAGGCAAACTATATTCAGTGTTGGATTCCATGGGTCCTATTAGGGACACGGAACTGGGGATGGAATGTGGAGGCAGGAAATCTGAATTATGCAGTTGTAATATGAAAGGCTCAACTACCTTAGGGCTTTTGCTGGGATAGGAACAAAGAAAACAACAGCACACAGGGACCAAAGCAGGACTCTAGTCTTAGCAACCAGAATAGATAGGAGTTGGTGGATTGAAAATTCTGTGGGGCTGGAAAGTGGATTTATGAAACTGCTCTCAGTCCTGGAAGCAGGCAATTACTGAAGTTGGTTCAACCCTGCCTGCTCTACATCCCGATGGTTCAGGGTTATTGGGATGATACTGATTTTGCATATGGGGCAGAAGGAAAGCAAAGGATTAATCCAGGTTTGTTACTCACATAAAACACCATTACCTTATTCCCATTGTTGTAACCAATTTGCTTAGTGTTCAGGGACTGCTTCTTTTTTTTTTTTTTTTAAAGATTTTATTTATTTGACAGAGAGAGAGAGTGTGCACAAGTAGGGGGAATGGCAGGGAGAGGGAGAAGCAGGCTCCCCACTGAGCTGGGAGGTGGTTACAAGGCTTGATCCCAGGACTCTGGGATCATGACCTGAGCTGAAGGCAGACACCCAACGACTGAGCCACCCAGGCGCCCCTGTTCAGGGGCTTCTTGAGTCTGTCATGCTTCCACTTAATTTCTCTATTCTCCTTCATATACTCATCAATATAGCCAATCTTGTCTGTTTTGTTACCCTACATCTTCCTTTTTGGCCATTCAGTTTCATATCTTTGGAAATTCCTTTCATCCCATCTTTACTTGTGTTAATTCTATCTATTCTTCAAGTCCCAGTTCAATTTTTATTTTCTGCTAATCCCCTAGGGTTGAAAAAAAATAGGTATTCTGAATTCCTTTTAAAAACACTTATTACTAAAAAAAGAAGAAGAAGAAGGTAGCGGGAGGGGAAGAATGAAGCGGGGGAAATCGGAGGGGTGGACGAACCATGAGAGACGATGGACTCTGAAAAACAAACTGAGGGTTCTAGAGGGGAGGGGGGTGGGAGGATGGGTTAGCCTGGTGGTGGGTATTGAGGAGGGCACATTCTGCATGGAGCACTGGGTGTTATGCACA
>NC_138382.1:31400175-31406050 GCF_054177405.1 Leptonychotes weddellii | reverse complement strand
CAATAAATAAATAAATAAATAAATAAAAATCAATTGGTAAAAAAAATAGTAAAAAAAAAATAAAAACACTTATTACTATAAAATATATCACATCAGATATAAAAGCATGGAAAACAATTAATTTAAAAAGACCTGTCACTTACCCACAGCCCAGGTGAAGAAATGGGCTACTGTTAACCTACTAGAAGAACTTCATGTGATTTACCTCCTTGATTGTTTCTTCTTTGATCTTCTTTGGCGGTAATCACGGTCTCGACATTGTAATAATCATGTCTTTCCTTCTACCTTTTTATTTGGACTCCTACTGTTTAGGCAAATCTCCAAGTAACATTGTTGTTTAACTTTATATAATTGCATCTTACTATATGCATTTTGTACTTCTTTTGCTTAACATTATACTAGTAAGTTGTATCTATTTTATTGCTTGTAACTACAGTTGGTTTACATTTTTGCATATGATTCCCTTGTCTAAATATGCCACAATTTATTTATTCATTATACTGTTCATGGACCTTTGGGCTGTTTTCAGTTTCGGAGAATTATGAGCATTATAATGTACGTTTCCCAGTGTGTATATGGGGTGAATTCTTTAACTATTTAACTGTATATTTGTGTTTAACCTTATGGGCTAATATTTATCCCATTTTTTAAAATTTTATCATGAAAACAATTTCAATTATAGTATACTACTCTAGCTGTGTTTGTAGCAAAGTGTACATAACTGTTATTCTATTTTAAGACTATTTGATTATTCCAAATTTATTTCTATTATAAATAACACTATCAGGAATACTTTCAGAAATATATTTTCTCCCTACATTAGGTTATTTGTACAAACAAAAATTCATCTATTGGGATTCTCCAGTCAAAGAGAATGAATATTTAAAGATTCTTGATTTAAAAGAGACAAATGACTTGCCAAAGTTGTTGCACACATTTATATTGACTGCTTGTTTTTAGGAGAAAATTGTTTTTGGAAGGAAGACCCAACATATTCTGACATTAGGATGATATGATTTTCATATAACCATTTACCTATGTGTTCTTTCTTGCACAAGTCAGGAAAGAGATAACTCTTCTTCTTGGTTGCTAAAGACTGCCTAATTTTCTACCTCTGACTAGATTTTGGTAGGCTATCCTTGATATTTTATGACAATCAGCTTTTGATGGAAGGTAAGAACATTAGATTGATATTAAATAGTAGCCACCCAACAATTTAATGATCTGAGTGAGGAAAAAAATGTATTAGTGTAAGTATATATGACAATTGTCTGTTAAACAATTAAATGTACTTTATTTTCAGTACTATCTCCAAACCAGAACTTCTGCTACAGATTGATACACCTGCGTGCACACACACACACAATTATACATAAAGAACATAAGTGGGCAAATGTTTCAAAATTAATGTGAAGTTGGAGTCTTTTTGTCCTTTTTACCAACTCATTACATTCTTCCCAAATGCATTTGCCTGTTTACAGCATCATATACCGGGCTTCTCAGCCTGACTGTGACCATGTTTCTTGTTTACTTCCCTCAGTGATTGGAATCAGTGGTTGTCATATGTGAAAATAAAAGATGATGAATGGCTCTGCTTGTTCCCCCAAATTAAACAATTGTGAGTATCATGAATCTGTGCAACTGTGATATTTGTAGAGAGAGGCAATGAGACAATAATTATAAAATGAAGTGCCAAGTCCACTCCTAATAAGGCAAACTGGGGGAGTTCAGCAGTTGTGCCTCTAACTCTTCTGTAGGATTCACACAAGAAGAGCCCATTTATTTTATGTTTGCACCTCCCAATTAAAGCATGTCCTACTTTCTGTACAAATCTTTAACTCTGTCTTTTGCTTGTTTTAGCAAAGGGACAAAATGTGTGTGTGTGTGTATGCACTTTTAGTATACTATACTTTTCATATATTTTTCTATATTAATATATGTTAGTATATACTCATTATATTTATAAATATTCATATACTAAATATTTATTTAATTTTATTTTTGTACTTGTTATTAATATTTAATATTAAATATTTATATATACTTTTTATATGTACTATATAAAAGTGTTGATATATATTAACTATTGATATTTATAAATATTAAATATTATTAATATTAAGTTATATGTCAAATATTAATATAATATACATTAAATATGTATGCATTTATATATGCTTTTGTATTAAATATTTAAATATACTTTTATATATAATACAAAGTACAGATAGTTTTTTAAAAATACATAATACAAGTAAGATTTCATTTTTTGAAAATTTGGAAATGTGTTTTTTGTGAATTTTAACCATAACATCATGCATACTACCCTCTAAGACTCATAAGTTGATGTTAAAAACACAAGTTCCACCCTTTTAGCTTCTTTTTTTTTTTAAAGATTTTTTTTTAACTTATTTGACAGAGAGAGACACAGCGAGAGAGGGAACACAAGCAGGGGGAGTGGGAGAGAGGGAGAAACAGGTTTCCCGCAGAGCAGGGAGCCTGATGCGGGGCTCGATCCCAGACTCCGGGATCATGACCTGAGCCGAACGCAGACTGTTAACAACTGAGCCACCCAGGTGCCCCTAGCTTCTTAAAAGGGATTCTTTCTCACAAATGAAACCTTCAGTCTTATATCTGGAGCTCTTCACTTCTCACACAACTGGTATGGCTTTTTTCAATGAAGAATGTAGCTTGGTTATTTCCATAGGGGCTTCTTGGAGTTCCTGGGAGGTAAGGGGCTCATAGGACTGTAGATAGGCTTTCTAAATTGTAAAATCAGGAGTCATTATCTTGACACTACTCTCATCCCAGTAGAGGCCATGAATGATTTGTTTTTCTCCTTTCTTCTTTTCAGGACAACTTCTAGATTCTCTTGTGGTTTTAACAGTTTTCTTCCTTGTCTCACCTGAGGACAAGAATCAAAGGAATTAGGGGGGATTAAATAAGAATATTACATATATTTAAAGCCACTTGGTGGATCAGAAAACCCAAGTGAGTCACATGTTAGATATGGATTAACTCTTTGATTCCTCAAATACTATCTTTAATATTGCCCATAAACTGTTAGTAGTGGCATTTTAGGTTAAAGATTGTATGATCCTCTTCACTTCATACAAGCCACTCTTCAAATTGTATGGAAGATGAGACTCTAATTGTTTTACTGTTTTATTATTATTTCAATATCTCAAATTCTTAATGGTCATGGACCCCCATTAGGCTATAATACTTTTCATAATCTTGTTCCAGCCAAATTCTTCAGCCTCCCACCACTTGTACCTCAAGAGAGTACCTAAACGTATCGAATGTCTCCCATTTCACTAAAATTGTCATCTTATTCTGCTCAAATTCATTCTGACAGACCCTAACATCCATTCCTAATCATGCAAGAATAAATGCCTTATCACCTATTTGTAACCATGTAATAATCATTTCAGGGGTAATCTCCATCTTAGATGTTATCTCTAATACTTTTAACTATCTTTTTAATGTTATCCCACATTCCCTGTGCTTGTTGTAAATATAGCACATATGATATAATTGTCACAGTGTATTTGGTCATCTGTTTTTTTCTTGTTGCTTAAATACTACACTAGGTTGAAGAATTTCTGACATTTCAGAATGGGTGTTGAAAATCATAAAATACATAAATGAATAAAAGTTGCCAGCCAGATATGATAGAATATATAGCTCTAACCTCACAATTTATGGTATAGGGCTAGATAGTTTGAAAACAAAGAACCAATACATTTGTTTGCCTGTTTATAATTAAGTAAACTCTTTAAAATCCAATTACTAAATAATATGGATTTAATGTGCGCTGTCTATATAGCTAGTTCTAAACCTGGACTGATTCTTTCAGGTTTAAAATTGAATTGAGAGGTCTTATCTAGGGAGATTAAAATGAATCTTATACATAATCTTTGAAGGAAACACTAAATATGTTCCATTCCATTCTGGTGAATCAGACTAAACATATTACATCTAAGGCCTAAAGTCAACTAGTAAAACTTAGATTTTATTATCACTATGTCACCATGTACATAAAGGAGATTCTCATATCTTTTAATGTAGAACTCTGACCATTTCTTTTTCTTTTTCTTTTTTTTTTGAGCATAAGAGACTAGGATGCAGAATCCAAACTTGTGTATTTTTTTTCCATACACATTCTTGGAACAGAGATGAATAAAAATATACATATTGACATTCAGATAATAAAAAATAAGGAGAGATTGCAACTTTGAGGACAATTATGCTTTTTCCCTCATTTGGTTTAAAATTTTAGGGAAATTTGTCAGTTAAAAATAGTTTTAAATCCTCTTGAATTATCTGTAAATGAACAACTAAAGCTACTTGAGCAGCATCATTTTAATGAAATGTGAAAGCATATCTAGAATCTAACTCTTGGTAAGGCTATGGTTCTTAATCTTTCTCTGTGTCACAAACCTCACTGAGAATCTGAAGGAAATAGTGGTCCCTCTCCTCTTAATGTGATTACACATAATTTTCATCAATTAAAAAAATTCACAAACCTACTCTCCTCCAAGCCAACACATGACTCCTCTTTGTGTCTCATATTAAGACTTTGATCAAAACAACATCTGGTAATGGTGATGGAAAGTTGTGGACCCCTCCACATATAGTAGTATTATATTAAATATTAAATACAACTATTAAATATTAAATTATTAAATATTAAATACAACTATTAAAAGGTATTGGAAAGAGTCTAACATCAGACAGAAGCTGAACAGAGTGCACCCTTAAAAACTTGAAACTGGAAGGAATAATAATTATGAGTGTTTGACCTTCTTGCCCAAGAAGACTGTCATACTCACATGGCTACAGTGGATGAAAACTTCAGCTTTACTTTTTTAGCTCATTGTAGCAAAGAACAAGGCCAATATTGAAAAATTAGCTACAAAATTAAGAGAGAATCCTGGAAGCAAGAGAACCAAAAAATAAAACCCCAAATTGGAATATAATCTATACAAAACTCTAGCTGACTGGTAGCCTTGTAGTGTGGGTTAAGAATCAAAGAGACCCAGAAGAAAAGACAGAGACCAGAGAGGAACCTAACCCTGAAAGAGATTGCTGCACCAAGTAATTTTTAAAAATTTTTTTTACTAATTTAATTGAGTGCATGTCTCAGACTCTGCAGGTCAAATGGCACAAAGCTAATGCCATAAAATTTTTAGATGTCCAAAGGCAGAAACCAAGAATAGTGAGAATTGAAAACTGTAGGGGAGATTTCCTAGAAAATGACCCACAGAGAAAATGAACCCCCAAATCTAATGTAAATTCTGGCCAAATCCTTGGCTGCATGCTAAAGTATGCAAACCCAGGAGATATCACCAGGAAACTAAAAAAGAAAAACAACACAGAAATTGAAACAGGTAAGTCAGCTACTGTACACAACAGAAGAGATGCAGTTTACATTTTAAGTCTAGGCACGTTAACACCCTACTCAAGTGAAAAAAAAAAAAAGTGAACAATATTCAAAAGAATGCAGGAGAATCCAAAGTTGCTACAAAGAATTATATATAATGTCCAATTTTCAACTAAACATAATTGGACATACAAAGAAAGAGGAGACTGTGATACAAGCTCAGGAAAAATAAAAATCAGTAACTATAAATTAACTCAGAGTAGGTGTAGATATTGTATTTAGCAGAAGAAAAAGACAACCAACAGAATGGGAGAAGATATTTGCAAATGACATATCAGATAAAGGGTTGGTATCCAAAATCTATAAAGAACTTATCAAACTCAACACACAAAGAACAAATGATCCAATGAAGAAACGGGCAGAAGACATGAACAGACATTTTTCCAAAGACGACATCCAAATGGCCAACAGACACATGAAAAAGTGCTC
>NC_138382.1:31329325-31399675 GCF_054177405.1 Leptonychotes weddellii | reverse complement strand
ATTTGTTTATTTATTTAACAGAGAGAGACACAGCGAGAGAGGGAACACAAGCAGGGGAGTGGGAGAGAGAGAAACAGGCCTCCCACTGAGCAGAGAGCCTGACTAGGGGCTCGATCCCAGGACCCTGGATCATGACCTGAGCTGAAGGCAGACGCTTAACGACTGAGCCACCCAGGTGCCCCAGCAAATTCTTCCTTAATACCATGAAGCTTTCAAGCACTCACTGCCTGGTGTGTGTGGCAGAAATCATTGCTATTGTTTGTATGTATTTCTTCCCTACCAGCCTGTGAGCTACTTGAAGGAAAAGACTGGGTTTCTAAATTTGCAACCTGGAGCCTTGTGGGGAAACTAGAAACCTACAGAATTAATATTTATTGAATGAATGATAAAGAAAATATTGATAGCAAAGCAGTGGTCATTTTATGGATTTAGTGCAAGAGATTTCTGACTCCTTCTCTCCTGGAGGCCCTAACTGTGAACATAAACATTCAGGGACTACATTGGAATTGCCATGGATACTTTCTGAACTATTTCATGGCTTCTTTCTCAAGACGAGACATGATCCTCTTTCTTTCCCCAAGCACATTACACCCCAACTTTTATCTTCAAACTTGAGAGTGAGAAGGTAGAGTACTGGGTGAAACCCAAGTTTCTCTTTTATCTATCTTTATTCTATATATTTCATTTCATATTTTTTCTTTTACATATATTTTATTTTATATTTTTACTTCATTTCCGTTCTGTCCATTTCATTAATGTTATTGTTTCTGAAGATCTACTCACTCCGTCAGAGGCAGGTCTCCCTCAGAGAAACGAACTTTGTCGTAAAGAGTCAAATGGGTAATATAGTGAACTAAGAATGGCTCCCAACAATATGTCTGTATACTTATCCCAAGAATATGTGAACATTGTCTTATTTGGGGAAAATAAAAAGGCTTTTACGGATATAATAAGTTAGGGATTTTAAGGTGAGGAGACTCTCCTGGATTATCTGGGTGGCCCTAAATGCCATGACAAGGCTCCCTATAAGACAGGCGGAAGGAGATTAGACACACACAGAAGAGAAGGTGATGTGAAGATGGAGGCAGAAATTGGAGTGATGTCTACAACCACCAGAAGATGAAAGAGGCATGGCATGGAATCTTCCCCAGAGCCTTCAGAGGGAGCATGATCCTGCTGACACCCCTGACTCTGGCCTCCTTAATTGTGAGATAATAAGCTTCTTTGGTTTTAAGCCCCCAAGTTTGTGGTCATTTCTTACAGCAGCTACAGGAAACTAATATTAATAGGAACGGACCTGAAGCAGCCAAGCGATCAATGATCTGGGCAGCTTCAGAGATTGCTAACTTCCCCCTATTTTTCTTATGCAAGTGCCCTGCTTTTTCTAATTCCTGCTCTCCTCTTTTTCTCAATGGAGTTTTTCTCCTCTATCTAGTTTCCACTTACTCTGAGCTTGTGTTACCTCATAATTTTAGCTTCCCATTATTTCTCACATAATTGACTCTACATCATGGAATCACTCTTTTCATCTTTCTGTGTTAATTCCTGTCCCCAGCTGCCAAGTGATTTCATCAATTTCTAGTTCAAATCCTAAAAGGGTGAAAATAATTGGCCCAGCATATCATAGGTTCCTTTGGATTTGTTTCTCTTGGGTCAGATCTCAGCTCTAGCTTGGGTCTCATGGTACCAACATGGCTGCCTATGGATAGTCCTTCAGTAAGGAACCCATAAGTATATAATTACTCTTAAATACTGCTGTGGGTGTGATCTTCTGTAACAGACAACCTACCATATTTCTTATGTTCAGAAAGTTATAAGCACGGGGAAGGATGTATAATCCAGCCACCATCATGAGCACTCTACATGACCTTTCTCTTACTACTGGGAAAGCCACATGGATATTTTGTAGCCTCATGCTATCATAATGAAGTACAATTTTCTTCGACCTTAGGGCAAGAATTTTGCATGTGCATCACTGCAGTAGTTTTAACGATAAAATAACATTGCTTTGGCAAATCTGTTCTGAGTAGCTTTGAGCATCCTTAAAAAGTAAATGGACATATCTGGTCAGCTTACAAACAGACTTAAGTGTGATACATGAAAGACTCATAGTTACTGTGAAAATAAAATGGCTGAATACCTATTGGTAGCTACATATTAAATCACAATCTTACATTGTTATGCTTTCATGAGGTCATTTTAAAGACTGAACAAGCAGCAAACCTATCTGGGTCAGGACAGGATAAGAAGAGGTCCTAAGGATTCTTCTTTTCTCAAGATATCCTAAGTAAAATTGCACTCAGGATGTAGGAAGTTACAAAAATACTTTTGGGGGATTTCCTGAAGACGGTTATTGAGAACCAATTTTAATTTAAAAAACAGAGCCTTTGGCACAGGAGGACAGGAGCAACAGGATATAATGCTATACACAAAAGCTCAGGCACATTCAATAGCACTAAATATGGGCAATGGAACAAAGACCATTGTTCTTCCTTTCCAACTCCATCTGCTTATGCTCAGAAGGTAATTTGAAATGCCTTACATATGATACCTGTAGGCAACAAAGACAATGAAGCAAGGATGGAAAATATAAGATTATTTAAAATTTAAATTCCCCAGTGTTTTGGTCACATTCCCAAACTTGCACATTTAATCACCAGTTGTTAAATATGTAAACACATCTTTTCCTGTGACATATCATTCATTGCTGTTTAACTTTGTCATAAATAAATCGTGCATCAGAAAAGCTATAAGCACCATAGTAAATTATTTTTAAAACCTATCAACATAAGAATAGATGATCAGAAATTATATACAAATAATGAAATATTAATGGTTTCTTTGAAAAAATATTAACATTTCCCTTCCATATTTACTCTGCTAAACTAAGTTAATCCAAGTTGTCTTTTTTGTGTGTGCATGTGGGTGTGAGGCTACTCTGGATCTTTGTTAACCTTTAGGTAGGTGGTCTGGTCATGAGGTTGAACTTTGATTTGATGTAAGTACATCTGCAGCTCCAAAGTGTAGAAACAAGCTCTGTGCAGCCCTGGAACTTTAGAATCACAGGAGCTGATCTGACCTCCCAGTCTCCTTATTAAGGGAATGAAATTAGACACTCACTTCCCAAGAAGCTTTCTTCTAGACATCTTGGCACCTCCATGGGTAAGACTGAGAATTAGACATTCCCCTAGAACTCCCATTAGAACTTTCCATCTCACATCTGTTTTCCCATCTGAATAAACCTTTCCTACCAGGTGATTGTCCCAGCAAGGACCTCATTTTGAAGGTGAGCCCCCAACACTTTCATAGGCGGGCATCACATTGTGATTCAGGCATAATCTTATATATTTGCAGCCTAACTCAGCACACCTGTGGTCTCACTCATTCAGGTGGCAGAGCATCTGGAAGTGATGGATATTTTAACAATACTCCACAGAACATTTATACGTGGTTAAAATAAGCAAATGTATTGTTTCACTCTAAATGAGTTGCAACCTCGCAACAGATATGTGGTAGCAGACATTAAAGGTCTGAAAAACTCATAGGAGAAAAATCCAAAGTTAAGAAAAATCTATACATGAATTTACTATATTATTTCCCTGAGTATAAGACTCCTGTTGCAGAATTTTATTTCAAGGAACACAAGTACCAAAGGTGAACACAGAGTGTGAATAACTACAATTCAATAAACACAGTGTAACACACATGGTAATGCAGGCTGAAAGTGGCATCTGTGAGATTAACTGAGATATTGCAGAAGAGAAAGTTGTCTTTTGTCCATAGGGACACTGAATATGGATCTATCTTACAAAACATTTTTTTTTCCTCAGCCTCAAAGTTGGACCCCAAATCTACTACCCAATGAAATCTAGTTCATCTGTTTGGCTTTAGTAAAATGAGGCCCTACCACCCTATTTAGAGACATTACACAATGGTGCCATGCAGAAAATGTGTGGTAATTAGGATAATAGGAACTGTGAGTCTCAAGATACAAAGCCTCTTCAGTTCAGTTGAAGCCATAGAGCTTGACCGGATTTTGAAGGAAAGGTGTGGCCGGGGTAAATCAGTTTGATAATTCTGATAATGGAAATATTACAACTAGTTTTGTTATATTATTATTAGGATGAAATGTATTAGTCCGCATTAATGCGCTCATTTTTTAAATTTTTTTTAACATTTTTTAAAAGATTTTATTTATTTATTTGATAGAGAGAAATAGCAAGAGCAGGAACACAAGCAGGGGGAGTGGGAGAGGGAGAAGCAGGCTTCCCGCCGAGCAGGGAGCCCGACGACGTGGAGCTCGATCCCAGGACGCTGGGATCATGACCTGAGGACAGATGCTTAACGACTGAGCCACCCAGGCGCCCCTAATGCGCTCATTTTTAAGTGAATCTAGACTCTCTTCCCCCTAGAGATCCTTTAAGAATCTTAACCCTGTGGTTACACATAGGTAAGTGGCACCTGCTGCTCATTTTTACATCTTTGTAATGGGGTTGTTCCAGCTCTTAACAATAGAATAAGATCATCTCTGGGCACCTAGCTGGCTCAGTCAGCTGAGTCTGGCTCTTGGTTTTGGCTCAGGTCATGATCTCAGAGTTGTGAGATTAAGCCATGTGTCAGGCCCAGCCTGGAGCCTGCTAAAGATTCTCTCTCTCCCTCTGCTTTTCCCTTCCCCCAGTTCCTCTCTTTAAAAAAGATCATCTCATTTGTAGCCTTGGTCTTCAATAAGACTCTTTTAAAAAGAATGTTTGAAAGTATTCTTGGGGCGCCCACTCTGGGTGGCTCAGTCGGATAAGCATCGGCCTTCAGCTCAGGTCATGTTCCCAGGGTCCTGGGATCAAGTCCTGCTTCAGGTTCCTTGCTCAGCGGGGAGTCTGCTTCTCCCTCTCCCTCTGCCCCTCCCTCCACTTGTGCTGTCTCATTCTTACTCTCTCTCTCTCAAATAAATAAATAAAATCTTCTTTTAAAAAATACTCGAATTATTTGTTTTATTTAAAAAAAAGACTGCAGCTCTGCCTCATATTCAGGTATGAGCCGAATGAGGAATGTCATGAACCAATTTGGGGATAATGTCATTGTCTTTTCAGGTAGTAGTTTGGGGGTTCATCTTCTCACAAAATCTGTGAAGAAAGAGGAGAGCCCTTTTATTTCAGGACTGCCGTAGGTCTTTTTAAAATTACGTTTATCATAGGGAGAATATTCTGAAGCAAGACCAACTTGCTGGAAAGCTGTGCTCCCCCCAGGTCACTGCCCTGTCTCCGGCCACACTGGCCTCACACACACCTGGATGAGGAAAGGCTGGTGCCTCATGACAATTATTGCTGGGCTTGCAATGTTTCCTGCAAGTGTGGTCCACCGAAACCTGCATCAGAATCACTTGGGGGTGCTTGCTAAAAATACAAAGTATTGGCTTTCAACCAATTCAGTTCTCCTGAGTCAGTCTCTGAGAGTGCTTCCCAGGAATCTACTTTTTGCAAGGCTCCCAAGTGAATCTTAGAAGCGTTCATTTGAGAACAGTGGAGAAAAAGTAGGATGATAATATTACAGCCCAGAGATACACTAGTTATCTAAACGTGGTGTCTAGTGGTCCTTAGGAGACAAACTTGGAGAAAATAAATTTAAACGGAGAGGGTTTTATATTTCTCTCTGTGGGTTTAGAAACTCTCTACCTCAATGAAAGCCATGTCTTCATAGTAGATTTAAATCTAGCAGACTGAGTACTGGTCCATCTGAGTTTTATGATTTCAATGTTCCCATTTAAAAGTGACATCAGTTTGACTGCATCAGAAATCTATGAAGGCATTCAATGTCCAACTATAATATTAAATCTGTTGTGTAACAGGATAGCCAATAGGAACATCTGGGATCGAAGCTTTATTACAAGTCAAGTTTTAAGTTTGTTGGCATTGGCATCAAGGAACTAGTTTTATGCTGCTCTAGGAAGCTATGAGAAAAATGTGAGTAGAGAGGATGCTTTAGTGGTGATACATGATTATGTGCGTGTTTTATAGCTTTCAGTACAATTACTTGATTATTTGTGGGGAATTACACTACTTTTGCTTAGCAACCATTTTTCTTGTTTGGTCATTTTCATGTTAATAAAATGCAGCTGGTTAAATATTTCTTTAACTACCAGTAAAAAATAAACACTTGATACAGTGAGATTATAGCCTGGATAAATTAAAGAGAGAGCAGGAAGGAATGAGAAAGAGAATGAATGGACTAGACCTCTCTTTTGACACTTGGCTCGGAAATCTGGTCTCTCACCCCATTTCAAAGGCACTGGACCACAGGACAAGACACTAGTCCATTAAATCTACTCTGCTACTATTTGTGTGATTAGATAAATAGTTTAAACCTCTCACTTACCATTTCCTTTTCTATAATATAAAGGAATTAAACCAAAGTACCTCAAGGATTCCTTTAATTTCTAACTTTCCAGTACTAAATATAGAAAAATTTATCCTCCTCAGTAGAAAGGTTAAATATATGACAAGAATGAATTAAGTTAATTTTATTAATTTGTAACAATATGGAACAGTGGTTTAAAACTTTTAATGGATGGGAAGCTCTTTTGTTAAAGATAACACTATGAATCCCATGTGATAGTACTTTTATTTTGGTTATAGATTGATTAAAAATAATTTCAAGTTCTACTAGAAATCCAGGAATATACTTAAATGAATTTTTATTTTATTAGTCATAACATCATCTACATACTCTTGAAAAACAGCATCCACATACACAAAATAGAACTGATTGGATGTAAAAGCAATTCTTGGTTTATATAAAGATTCTTGGATCCCTTGCAATAACTCCAAAAATAACTCCCAAAATATTTGGGAAACTACTGAAATAAGAGTATGAAAAGAGAAACTTGAGCATCCCTAAATAGAAGCTAGATCTTATTCCTCTAAAGAAGATAACATAAAGCATTAGAACAGAAAAAAACTGGGCACACATTACTAGGGAGAGAGCATTCCAGAGAGCATGGCCTGTGAAAGCCTGAAAGGCAGAGCATGCTGGACTTGGGTGGCATGGCTTCAGCGAGGTTAGATGTGTGCTGGAGACTCTTCCAATTGATCTAAAGAGTGTGGATTAAGGCTAAGCACAAGGAGAGAACAATGAAAGATTTTAAGCAAGGTAGGGACATAATGCAGCTACATTTTGAGAAAAATCACTTCTGCTGTTACATAGGTAACAGACTGGAATAGGAAGAGAAACAATAATAAGACAAGTAAAGAGACTTGTGCAGTGGTCCAGGCACAAGATGATGATGGACTGGAATAAAGGCAAAGACAGTAGATAGAGATGGAAGAATGTGAGAACATTTAGAATTACCAAGACAACGATGGGTTGAATACCTGGGGTAAGGGAAATTGGGCAGCTAGAAATTAGTCTGAGTTTTCTGGCTTGTGTAACTGTGTAGCTGATAATTCTGAGATACAGGAGACTATGAATTAGGAAATAAGTGGGATGGGGGAAAATACATGAATGATACTGACAATTTTCTAAAAAGTTGTCTATGCAATCTATTACTTGGGAAATAAGAGAATGAGTGGGAAATACTAGATGCTAAAGGAAATTTGACTGCAATATCTTTTCTTTTTTCAGGTTAAAAGCATTCTGTAACATTTCTATTAACTTTCTATTAACTTGGCCATGTTAGTCTTTAGTGAAAACCTTCTTCCTACGGTTTGTTAGCAGAATCTTCAACTTCAACTGTCCATACTGGCCTGATTCTTGTCCTTCCACTTGAAGTCTGTGTTCCCAATGGGGACTTGTGTTTTGCTTAACTGTCAGTCCTAAGCCCTGAGGCAGCATGCTGGAATGTGGAGTGACAAGAGGCTGCTTATTAACTAGTCATGACAATATCCACCCACCCTGTGACTTCATTTCTGGGTAAGGAAGGGTAAGTGGGTGGATATGGCTCTAGAGCTGTCTGCCTAAGAATTGTGAGACTCAATTAGTATTCTCAACCTACCATATGCTGGAAAAATGTGAGAAGTAGTATTTTCCACATTTTTATTATGAAAATGTTCAATATACAGCAAAATTGAAAAATCATTCACCATCTAAATTCTATCAGTAATATTTTAGAAAAGGTGCTTTATAATGTATCTATCCACTTATGCATCCCTCTATCCATCCCTTAATTCGTCTTAATTTTGGGTGCATTTCAAACTAAGCTGTCAATAGTACACATCCCACCATGCATACTTTGGCATGCATATCATTAAATAGGATTAATATTTGGGTTTTTTTCATTTGTGAAAAAGAATTATATGTGTAATGTGCAATTCTTAAGGGAGCATTCACTGAATTTTGACAAATCTTTGCATCTATGGAAGCCAAAACCTCTTAAAATAGATATCATCATCCCAGAAATATTTTCATATTTCTTTCCATGTAATCTATTTCCACTTCCCCAGAGTCAACCAATATTCTGATTTCTTCCATTCTAGAACTTAATAGAAATGAATTTATATAGCACATACTCTTCTGTGTGCATTTTAACTCAGCTAAGTGTTTTTGAAATTCATCCATATTGCTGTGTGTATCAGTATTTCATTCCTTTTTTATTGATGAGTAGTATTCCAACGTATGGATGCACCATTATTTTTTTACCCATTCTTGTGCTGATGGATTCCTGAACTGTTCCAGTTTTTGCTATTATGAATAAAATTGCTATGATTATTCTTAAACATCTTTTATAGATATATATTTTTTTTATTCTCTTGGGTACATATCTAAGAGTAGAATCACAGGGTTATAATGTAGGTTCCTGTTTAGATTTATTAGTAACTTCCAGAAGTTTTTCCAAATTAGGTGTACCATTTTATCTTCCAACCAGTAAGAGTTCCAGTTGCTCCACTCTCTTACCAACATTAGGTTTATCTGTTTAAAAAATTCTAGACTTATCAGTGAGTGTATAATTGTATTTCATTGTAGTTTTAGTTTGAATTTCCCTGATGACTAATGATGTTGATTATTTTTTCCTGTGTTTATTACTTTCTTGTAACTTCGTTTTATAAAACATCTGTTCAAATATTGTGCCTATTTTCAAATTGAGTTGTTTGTTTTTATTATTGAGTTGTAAGAGTTTCTTATACATTTTTAACACCAGTCCTTTGTCAGATATATGTCTTACAGATACTTTTCTCAAACCGGTGACTATTTTTCTAATGATGTCTGCTAATAACCAGAAGTTTTACATTTCAACAAAGTCTGATTTATCTTGTTTTTTCTTTTCTGGTTATTATTTTCTATGACACAAATAACCTTTGCTTACCACTGAATCAAAAATATTCCTCTGTGTTTTCTTCCAAAAGTTCTATAGTTTTAGCTTTAGATTGTGAATTTATTTGGGGGCATGGAGTAAGGCAAAGATCAAGGTTCTTTCTTAAAAAAAAAAAAAAATGGATATCCAGTTTTTTGTTACCATTTGTTGAAAAGATTTCCCTTCCCTGAGCAAGCAATTACCTTCCCACTATGTATTGCTTACTTAGAACTGTACTTCTTTAAGATATATATATATATTTTTTTTTTGGTGGCAAATTTTATGCACCTATTTATTTTTTTATTTATTTTTAAAGTAGGCTCCGTGCCCAGCATGGAGCCCAAACTGGGCTCAAACTTACAACCATGAGATCAAGACCTGAGCTGAGATCAAGAGCCCAACACTCAACCGGCTAAGCCTCTGAGGCGCCCTTGCACTTATTTATTTTTAAGAGAAATGTAGAGTAAGCAGTTTTTACTTTGTATCGATGCTATAAAACCTGCCTCATACACCACAGCAAAAGCCAGTCATAATAAACTGGGTGAGTCTGGCCCAAGTTTGCATTTCCCTCTCATTGACAAAGGCTGTTTATTACATGGAATAAGGCAACTCTGTAACACTCGGATGATTCAGAGGTCCAGGAAAATGATGAGTTAGCTTTGATTCATATGGCAATTCCTTTAGTGCTGCTTACTAGATGTGGTCTGTGGCTCCTCTCCTACCTAATTTCTTGACAGACACTCTGTCCTCGACAATTCTGAAATACCTATTCCCAGAAAAGCCCAGGCTTTCCTCACTTCCATAGATCTGCATATGCTATGATCCTTGCTCATAATGCCCTTCTCCTGATGTCTGAGAAACTATTCATCTCAGAGGAGACTTGACTCGGTCTCCTCATAGGTGTTTAATATCCCCTCCTAAATGTTCCCATGGCACATTGGTCATAAATGTATTACATTACTATCCGTATTCCTCTAATTATTCCACCCATATTTTTCTCTCCTCCTTGCACACAGGCTCCTTAACATAAGCCTCTGGAAAGCATTAATATATTCTTTCTTTGCACCTCAGTAAGGTAAAACAACAAACACAACAATAGATTTTCTGAATGAAAGAATTCAAATTTTATGATGTAGTTTAAATTTCAAATCTCTTCCACCTTATGCAGAAGTATATTTATATTTTATTATTTTATGTTTTTTACAAGATCTCACAGCCTAATCATTTGCTTTAACCTTCTTCCTATATCATCTAATGGAGGAAAACAACTCCCTTGAAAGAATGACAAACATCTGTAATTTCACCTAGTGTATATGCTTAAGTTTCCTTTTATACGGAGATTGAAATAATGATTGCACTAGGACATTTGAGGTATATCATCTCAAAGAAGTTTATTATGTGCAGCCTACTGTTTTCTAAATTAAATTTCTTCTAGCATGCTATTTGAGATTCTGGAAAGAAAGTAAACTAATAAGTAAGTGGAGTCCCAATTCTGCTAATTAGTAGCTGTGTGAAAGTATCAGGGAGGACAGGCTGGAGTAATAGTGATCTTGAAAATTGCAGTGGTCTTACTCACATTACAAGACTCATCATGGATCGGCCACAGCCCTATTTGATGTTGTCATCGTTCTGGGAATCAGGTTAGAGAAATAGCCTGTATTTGGAACATTGCCAATCATTGAGACAAAGAGAAAAGAGACGTGTCAAACCATACCCTGACTCTTGAAGCTTCTTCCTCTGAATATTACCCACATTACTGATGGTCACTCCTGAGTTTATCAGAGCAGAATGCATAATCTTCAGTTAGAAAGAGAATTTGGAATAGTGTTTGGCAAAAGTAATTCGATCTACCAAATAAGGGGTAATCTTGAGGAAAACATATAGTCTGTCTGTATCTCAGTTTCCTCATCTATAAAATGATAATGCAGTGATAATAGTGATTACTACAGAGGGTTATACGGATTAATGGAAATAATAATACAAAACACTTAGCATAGTACCTGGCATATAATTATTACTCAACAAATGTTTGTTTATAAAATTGAAAAGAAAGAACCTAGTTTCTCTGTTAAATAAGTAATAGACTAATAGAGTTTCATGATATCTGGAGTTTTACCTGGATGGTTTGAATAGCTAGAGATGACTGGGATGATGGCTTAATTTGGGACATATGCTTAGGGTCCTAGTGGAGTTTTCGGACTAAAATATGCAAGACAACTCCTTCACTCACATGTCTAAACCTAGGCTAGGACAGCTGTAACTTCTCGGAGCTGGTCACCATCACCCTCTAGCCACACATGGTAAACTCAAGTAGCCTTACAAGTTAGGTGACAGCTGGCTTCTCACTGAACAAAAATGACAAAAGTGTATATTTTAGATTCAGTTTATCTAAAGGTACAAAAACCGTGTTGGTATTTTGATTTGTATTGCATTAAAACTATAAATCAATCTGGGAAGAATTGGTATCTTAACTATGTTGAATATTCTAATCCATGAACCATAAATGTCTCCCTATTTATTTGGGTGGGTTTTTTTCTTCTTTTTAAAAATCAGTATTTTGTAGTTTTTAGCATACAGGTCCTGCACATTTTGTTAGATTTATCCTTGAGTATTTTCCTACTTGGAGCTACCACATAAGGTATTTTTTATTGTAATTGTCAATTATTCATTGACAGTTATAAAGAAATATGATTGATTTTTTTATGTTGACAGTGCATAATAAGACTTGTTAAATTTGGGGCACCTGGGTGGCTCAGATGGTTAAGGGTCTGCCTTCGGCTCAGGTCATGATCTCAGGGTCCTGGGATTGAGCCCTGCATTGGGCTCCCTGATCAGCAGGGAGCCCCCTTCTCCGTCTCCCTCTGCCCTTCGCCTCGCTCCTGCTTTCTCTCTCTCTCAAATAAGTAAGTAATCTTAAAAAATAAGTTCCCTTCTTTTCCTAGTTTCCTCAGTTTTTTTCATGAATACGTGTTAAATTTTGTCAAATGCTGTTTCTGCATGACAAATAGTTATAAACATGTGGTTTACCTTTTTAGTCTATTAATATGGTTAATTACATAAAATGTTTTTCAAATGTTGAATTAGTCTTAGATCCCAGGGTAAAGCTCACTTGATTGTTACCTACTATTCTTTTTATATGTGCTAAATTTGAATTGCTAATATTGTAAGGATTTTTGTGACTAAGTTCAAGAGGGAAATGGGTTCTAGTTTTCTTTTTTTATACTGTCTTTTGGCGTCAGGGTAATTCTGTCCTCATAAAATAAGTTGGGAAGTATTTCCTCTTCCTTAATTTCCTAGAAAATACTGCTGTAGAATTGGTGCTATTGTTTCTTCAGAAGTTTGGTAGAATTCACCACTGAAACCATCCGGGACTGGAGATTTCCTTTTTGGAAAATGTTATACTATAAATTCAATTTCTCTAATAGACATAGATTTATTCGTGTTATCTGCTTTGTTGGTGAATTCAGTGTTTTCTGGCTTTTAAGGAATTGATCCACTTCATCCTCATTGTTGAATGTATGTTCTTGGTATTTCCTTATTACCATTTTAAAGATTTTATTTATTTATTTGACAGAGAGAGACACAGCGAGAGAGGGAACACAAGCAGGGGGAGTGGGAGAGGGAGAAGCAGGCTTCCCACCGAGCAGGGAGCCCTATGCGGGACTCGATCCCAGGACCCTGGGATCATGACCTGAGCCGAAGGCAGGCGCTTAACGACTGAGCCACCCAGGCGCCCCTCCCTATTACCATTTTAATGTCTGTAATGACATGCCTCTTTTTGTTGCTGATGGTGATAATTTTGTCTCTTTTCTTACTGGGTCATTTCAGATGGAGGTTTAACAACTTTCTTAATCCTTTATAAGAAACAGCTTTTGATTTCATTGATTTTCCTCTATATTTTTTTGTTTTCTATTTATTTATTTCTGACCTTACCTTTATTATTTATTTCTTTATGATTTCTTTGAACTAATATTGCTCTTCATTTTCTAGTTTTTTAAGGTTAAACTTAAATTGCTGACTAAAGACTTTTCTTCTTTTTTAATATAAGCATTTATTGCTATAAATTTCCTTCAGAGTACTTGATATAGCTTCATTCCATACATTTTCACCTATAATATTTACATTTTAGTTCAGGCCAAAACATTTTCTAATTTCCGTTAAGCCTTCATCTTTGATCTCATGAATTATTTATAAGAATGTTTTTGTTTGGGGATTTTCCAGATTTTCTGTTATTGATCTCTAGATTAATCATATTGTCAGAGAATATACCCTAGATGAATTCAATCCTTTAACATTTGTTAAGGTTTATTTTATGACATGGGCTTTGGTCTATCTTGATGAATGTTTCATGGACACTTAAAAAAAGAACGTATATTCTAATGTTGGGTAGAACATCATATGACTATCGAGTACCTCCAACTGGATGATTGCATTGTTCAGTTTTTTATACTTGCTGATTTACTGTTAACTTTTTCATCAAACACTGAGAAAAGTATTGAAATCTTGGATTTGTCTATTTCTTGTTTCAGTTCTATCAGTTTTTGCCTCGTGTATCTGTAAGTTTTATTAAGACCATACACATTTAGAACTGTTAGAGGTCTTCTTGGTGAATTGACCCTTTTATCATTACATCATACCCCTCTTTATTCTTGGCACTTTTCCTTGCTCTGAAGCCTATTTCATCTGATATAATCTATCCCCTCCAGCTTTTTTTATTGGTGTTTGAATTGCATCTTTCTCTCTCCTTTTACTTTTAACCTATATTATCTGCTTAAGTCCGCTGGAGAATGTCGATTTGTTGCAGTTGTTTGTGCTGTTGTTTAATAGACCGGCTAGGTTCTTTGCATATTTTTACTCACATTCTGTGGACTGTGGTTCCAATATCAGTTCACCATCCAAAACCTTTACCATGCCATCTATACTTTTCCTGTGACACCATCACCCAGGGGCCACTCTGGGACCGGGGTTATTGTCTACCCTGTAAGCTTAGTTCTCAAAGTATTTGATATGCTGTTTAGGATCCAATCCATGCCTGGTTTAGGATTGAACCCAAGAGTTCATATGCATTTTATGGGATTGTTTTCACAGGCTGTCTCCTCCATTCGGTCTCTGCACCGCTCTCCTGCTCTCAGAGGCACTCCTCTCTGGTCTTGTGCCTACAGAGTCAGGGCTGGACTTCCCCTGCTCTACTGCATACTTCCCATGACTGAGTCAGTTGTCAGGACCTGGTTCTTTGGCATATATATATATATATATATACACACACACACACACACACACACACACACACATACACACACATTACATCATTTTCTTTCTTCTTTCTATTTTTTTTTTTTTGGATGAGTGCCCCCTTATAATCATCAACTTTGTGTCACCAGGGATCCAAAGAGTATTAAGAATCTTCTATCAGAGACAACATAGAATAGAGGCAGGAACACAGACAGAGACCTTTTTTTCCTGGCTCAACTGTCCATGTAGCTTTAGACAAGTTGTCTTTCTAGGCTCCCAGTTTCTCTTCTGGAAGACCTGAAAATCTCCGATTCTGTGGTTCCGATACTTCACCTATTTTCAGTCTTCTCTGTCCAAACTAGGACCTGTAGCCAATCCTTTGAACCTTACTTTTGCCAATACTCCTAACTTCTTTACTTATTTCTTGAAATTTAATCCCACCAAACTGGCAAAACATCAAACTAACCATCCTTGTTCCTCACTCAACTTTACTTCTACCGAGGCTGTTAGATAAAGTCACCCAAACTCCTAGATCTGTGCTTCATGGTCCCCCACTCAATTCCACCCTCACTGTCTCTTTGGGATTTATTAAATGTTTCCTCTTTCCATTTCTCACTCCAGAAATGTCCAAACAAGACAAGACATTTCTCTCCTGGCCCAGTGACTATTCTTTATCTATTACCTATCTATCTTCTGACAATAGTGATTATTGTCTAACTATGCTTTGATCTTGCTTTCTAAATCAAGTCCATCAGAGGAAAATGACTTAAACACTCAACTGGACAGCCTTTCACCTTTTCATAAACAGTGAGCTATGTTATTCTTTGTCCACATTATAACTAAAGAACCCACCATCTGAATACTAGAACTGGTCTGGTCCTAAATCAGTGTTTAAGTAGAAGATGTATCTTCAGTTGCCTGCCTCACTCTGCCTCTGAGGGCAGGTCCTCTTCCTGTCCTCTTCAACACTTAGTTCAAGCTATTTAACTGACCAGAATTCTCAGATCCTCGGGCTTGTGGGCTCTCTTGCATTAGCGGGTGGGGGGTCATTAGGAAAAATGAAATCATACTGAACTGCTAAAGTCATTCTCCTTCACGGAGCATTCGCACTTAAATAAGCTTGTCAAAACAGGTTGCTCCTTTATCTTAATTCTAGATTTTCTAGCATGCTGACACTTGAAAGGAAGGACTAGTATGAGGCAGAGGCACCCCTAAGAAAATCCCTTCTGCTAATATAAAGGACCTAAAGTGAGACAGTATTTTGTCTTAATTGGGGAAGGGGCCTGCATGAGTGTGTGACAGACAAAATTTGTACATTTTGTTGCTGCCCACATATTTTAAGCTTCAAGCTACTTATAAAATCAGAGAAATGAGTGACAAAAGATTTATTACAAAAAAAAATTTATTACATTTCCTTAAAATGCATCTCTGATTTACCTACTCAAACTGAATACACAGAAACTCTTCACAAACTGTGTGTAATGATAATATAATAATGATATTCAGTATTTTGTAAAACATTTCCTATTCTTCAGTCTTATTAATAGTCTTACAAGTACACAGAAAAGATCCATTTCACCCACATATAGCAATCATAACTGATTACATATGAGTGTTATACATTTTTACTTCAACTTTAGAAAAGTATTTCACAAAGTGTTTTATGTACAATAATAGTCTTACAAAGGTTTCTTTTATTTAATTTTTATTGTTATGTTAATCCCCATACATTACATCGTTAGCTTTAGATGTAGTGTTCCATGATTCATTGTTTGTGCATAACACCCAGTGCTCTCCATGCAGAACGTGCCCTCTTTAATACCCATCACTAAGCTAACCCATCCCCCTCCCCCCCTCCCCTCTAGAACCCTCAGTTTGTTTCTCAGAAAAGAGAGCCCATGGCGATATAAGTTTAGGAAAAGCTATAAACTATATCCCCCTTGGAAATTTAAAATGTATTTAACCACATAAAAGGCTCTGAGTAGCTCTGCAGTAAGGAAATCTAACCATTTTAAGCAAAATTTTCCCCAAATTGATTAGACTACTAAACTCTTCTTTTCACATAATATCCATTAATATTGTGAGCTAGTGTACTGCACAGCATATTTTGGGAAACATTTTAGTGGATTCTTGTCAGTTGGGAGGAATATATTCTGTAGCTTTTATAAATCCTCACATACATGAATAACATTGTATCATATAATTTCTGTCATAAAATGCACAAACATTGATCCTTATTGTAAAAGGCACTGGAAGAGTTTGTTGAATCATTTTTCCTGTTCCTGTGAGGGGTACATGGTAAATTCATTTGTGTCATAAATTCCAAATACCTTCCACAGAATTAGGCTTTAAACTGCATTTACCTCAAACTTTTTTTGTTTAAAAACACCAGTTTTTAAAACTCCTTTATTTGTTTCTTCACTTCTATCACAAGGATAGCAGAGGATAATTTTGGGGACAATTTCTGTCTCTCTCCATCCTCTGTTCACACACATATATACATACACACAATTTTTGTGTTTTTATTCTGTTTTGTATTCTGTGGAGTAATAAAGAGTGGAATAAACTGTGGCCTTACATACTACATGTATATAAGCAGAAAAAATATGTAAGCAAATATATATAATCAGCCTTACTCTTTAAGCAATATGACCTACCCATAAAACAGGAATTTGGGGGAACCATTTGTGTCATATTTGAGATGGTTTTGGATTCAAACAGAACTGGGTGGATTCTAGGTGACCCTCTTCAAGTTACTTTATCTCTCTGGGATGTGCTGTTCTCATTTGTTAAATGGTATTATAGTAACTATTTGAAGAACAATTGGGATAAGATATGTAAATGTCTGGAACCTTGTAAGTTATCATAAGGCAGTAGCAATCATGTGAGGAAAAGCCTCATGGCAGAAATGTCATTAAAATCTAAGTCTTTAAAAAATACACGTATGCCCGTGTATATAGAAATCAAAGCTAAGAGCACATTTGATTTTTTTTAAGATCTTTTTTTTTATTATTATGTTATGTTAATCACCATACATTACATCATTAGTTTTTGACGTAGTGTTCCATGATTCATTGTTTGCGTATAACACCCAGTGCTCCATGCAGAACGTGCCCTCCTCAATACCCATCACCAGGCTAACCCATCCTCCCACCCCCCTCCCCTCTAGAACCCTCAGTTTGTTTCTCAGAGTCCATAGTCTCTCACGGTTTGTCTCCCCCTCCGATTTCCCCCCCTTCATTCTTCCCCTCCTGCTATCTTCTTCTTTTTTTTTTTTTTGTACCTCTGAAACAAATAATACGTTAAATGTTAAAAAAAAAAAAACAAGCACGTTTGATTTTGTCAATATGTTTTGCAAGCTAGTTCAGATTTATGCTTATTGAAGATTCAGTAAAAATCTACTGGAACACTCTTTTCCATCCCTAAATAGAGAGGATGATATTCTTTGACACAAATTCTGGAAGCAAATAACCTCCCATACCAGTCTTCCTTTCTGAAACATGACTTTTCTGAGTAGCTGCAAATTGGACACTAATTTTATTTATTTATTATTTATTGATTTATTTACTTTATCTTTCTATCTAATTGAGAGATAGAGAGGGAGAGAGTACGAGTGGTGGGGGTGGGGAGGCAGAGGGAGAAGGAGAGAGAATCTTAAGCAGGCTCCACACTGAGGGCAGACCTGAGATCATGACCTGAGCTGAAATCAAGAATAGGATGCTTAACCGAATGAGCCACTCAGACCCACTGGACACTGATTTTACATACATCTCCGTAGCTTGTATTTCTCCAGGATTTAGTAATCTTTTTCTTTGCAAAGATACTCAGATGCCAACTTTTCTACCTATTCCTCTTCAGGTCAGCACTCAGTATATTTTTAGTAAAGAAATGAATAATAGATAAAATTACTAACTATAAAGAGCAAGGATGACTGACTGAGGAAGAAAAAATCGTACCCATATACCCATTTTCCTAAATACAAGTTATTCTTTTTTTTCTTTTCATATCCTCTATTTTACCTCTCAAACACTCTCTATATAACCTGAAACAAAACAAGGTGTGAATCAAAGCATGATAGTAGAAAACCTTCATATTTAATCTCCTTCTGTTTAATTTCCCAATCCTGTGGCAGTGAAATGGGACGGAATCTCTCTGACGCAGTGTCACAAACGGCCAAAATATAATGCTTAATGCACTATCATTTCTCTCAGTCTTACACACACACACACACACACACACACACACACACACGGAAACTCATCGCATAGTAG
Source organism: Leptonychotes weddellii (assembly GCF_054177405.1). Taxonomy (NCBI): domain Eukaryota; kingdom Metazoa; phylum Chordata; class Mammalia; order Carnivora; family Phocidae; genus Leptonychotes; species Leptonychotes weddellii. The sequence continues at coordinate 31,380,892 of NC_138382.1, read as the reverse complement.
ATAGTGGTTCGTCTGACTGAAATCAAACAAAACACAAACAGTGGCTAGATTACTATGACAACAGAGTTCATGCCATGGTTTCTGAGAACCTTTGGCAACTGTCTTCAATTTTAAGTATTTGCTCTGCTACCTTATATCATGTTATCAGCTCTATGGGACTCAGACTGTGTGCCTTGCCCATTTAAAGTTTCATTCATTCTGTGTGTTTCTAAAAGTACAGAAATAAGACCAGAGCTAATGGGTCATATTATGAGCGAGCCACTTCCCAAACCTCACTCAAAGAGAACCTAGAAGTTCTTCTCATTGTCCTTTACATTGTGGAAAAACTGCAGTGGTGAGACTGTGTTTGTCATTTTTTTTTTAAATTAATTACCACAGAATTCCTAATTTCAGAGGGGGACAGTGGGGGTTTTACATGTTATTATCTTTTCTTTCATGGAGAAAAAAATTCTGATATGACATAAGAAGTCACCTTTCTTAAACAAGATCATTAAGTAAAATCAATTTAACTCTCCAAACAATCCTATAAGGTAGGTATTATTAGCTTGATTTTATGAATAATGAAAATTGGATTCAGAGATGTTAAAAAATTTGTAACAAACCCACAGTTTAGAAACAAGAGAGCCTAAGTTAAAACACAGTTACTCTGAAATCCTATTCAATTCTTCCCAATTTGGACCTTTCTCTTCCTTTTACTGTGTTCGTGAGTATTGCTCAGACAATAACGTTTCAGGACCATCTTTGCCTAAGAAATATTTAATGAAGGCAAACAGTGCAACCAAGAATAGGGCTATTGTTTTCAGCCTCCACTAGGTCTGCGTGTATATGTGAGGAGGAAAAAAAAAAAAAATTCAGTGAATGCTTTTGAAAGCTGATAGATGTATTTAAAAAACAAATAATCTTTTTTCACAGACATCTCCAAAGAATCTTAATGGAAAATAGGAAGATGTGAGTGTTTTGATCCTAGGTCACATTGAGAATTCTTCTAACACTACCAAAAGATAGTTGATAGGTTATTTTATTCATTTACCCATTGGTCGTCCCAACTGTACACTCAAAATTGTACAACTTGGGTGAGATGTAAAAAGAATGAGTAACTCGGTGGTGATAAACTTAATTTCACAATATTATTGCCTGTATAATACAATGCTTATACACAATCTACTTTCAATCCTTTATTGCCCAAGTTATTCTATATGCTGTAGGAGATATAAACAAACACAGGACACACACGCCATCCTGGAGGAGCCTACCAGGAAGTTGGTGAGTCAGAATTCACAGACATAAAGGAATTAGAATGCCCTGGAAGACAATACAGAATCAAATGATATGAAACATCTTGCTCCCATCGAGCTACTATTGTCCGTCGCATTTTATTTTTTTTTCAAAACAAACAAACAAACAAACTGAAGCCCCATTTATTCTGTGAAGTCTTCCCTGAATTTTCTTTTTTCTTAATTTTTTTATTTTTTAAAAAAAATTTTTTTAAGATTTTATTTATTTCCTTGACAGAGAGAGAGAGAGTGCACACAAGCAGGGGGAGGAGCAGAGAGAGAGGGAGAAGTAGGCTTCCCACTGAGCAGGGAGCGCAACCATGCAGGGCTCGATCCCAGGACCCCAGGATCATGACTCCAGCCAAAGACAGACACTCAACCGACTGAGCCACCCAGGCACCCCCTTCCCGAATTTTCTAGCCCATAGTTTCCTCCCTTGATCACTTTTAATTTGAGTCACATTTTGTCAATTATCATATATATGTTTGAATTTCAAAATTTGTTAAGATATTACCTGCTTTCCCAAATAAATTGGAAGTGATCAGGAATGATCAGGAATCATATGTGATTCTCTCTTAGATTTTCAAAGCCAGACACTTTGTTTTGCACAAATGGATAATCAGTTTAGATTCAACTGTGATAATGTAACCATGGAATGATTTGTTTTCCTGATTATCATTAAAATTATGACAATCGTTAGTGGAGTATGAATTCACAGAATGGAGCAACCACAGGGCAACACTTGTATGAGGCTATGGTGCAGGCATTCTGGATGCACTTGACTATGAGTTCCTTAAGCACAAGGATTATGTCTTTTTCACATATGTCCCTTGTGTTTGTCCTAGCATGATACCTAACACAGAAATAGCAATGTTTGATGAAGGAAAGTAGAAAGGGAAGGTGAATTGAAAGGAGGGAGGGATGGCTCTCGATACTGACGAATGGACTCATATATAAGAAAAAAGTGGGGAATTCTAGACAAGAAGGACATCATCAGCAAAGGCAGAGTGGTTGAAATTGGTGGTGTGTGAGTATGTGTATGTGTGTGAAACTATGTGGAAGCTATTCTAACTGGAACAAGAAATTTGCTTTACGATGGCACAAGACATTATGTTGAATAGGAAAGATATTTTTCATGCTGTGGAGATCATAGTGTGAAAAGTTAGAATGAATAATTTAGAATCGGGTTGGAGGCAATGGAGCCATTTCAGGTTCCTAAGATGATTGAAAGCATTTTTAGGAAAACTACTTGGAAGGAGCATCATGCAAGGCAGATGAGAAAGGAAACATAAGGAAAATCAGTTTAGATTCAACTGTGATAATGTAACCATGGAATGATGAATCCTAACAATATAGCAGTTTTACCAAAATACAACATATTTTTTTTTAAAGATTTTATTTATTTATTTGACAGAGACAGAGACAGTGAGAGCAGGAACACAAGCAGGGGGAGTGGGAGAGGGAGAAGCAGGCTTCCTGCTGAGCCGGGAGCCCGATGTGGGACTCGATCCCAGGACCCTGGGATCATGACCTGAGCCGAAGGCAGTAGCTTAACCAACTGAGCCACCCAGGCGCCCAAAATACAACATATTTTTATTGAAAAAAAAAATCGGTGGGCTTTGATGATTAACTTAACTTAGAAGTGAAAAAGATAGAGGCATAGTAAATATTTCTAAACTTCTAACTAGTGAGAGAGGTTGACCTTACAAGTTGTGGTGCCATAAATTAAAATAAGGAAGTACGGAAAATAGCTATTTGAGGAAAATGTCAAATTTAATTTTAGACATGATTTTATGTAGCATGAAGTTGTAAAAAGAACCTTATATTGGAGATAAGCAAACCTTGAGTTCTATTCAGAGCATAGGAAAGGTACTTAAGATGTTGAATTATTATTTTCTTTTTTTTTTTTAAGATTTTATTTATTTATTTGACAGAGAGAGACACAGCGAGAGAGGGAACACAAGCAGGGGGAGTGGGAGAGGGAGAAGCAGGCTTCCCGCCGAGCAGGGAGCCTGATGCAGGGCTCGATCCCAGGACCCCGGGACCATGACCTGAGCTGAAGGCAGACGCTTAACGACTGAGCCACCCAGGCGCCCGAATTATTATTTTCATTAAGTCACTTAACATCTTTAGGTACTTAGGTTTCGTAAATGCTAAAAGGGCACATAAACTCCTGGTATAATTACTACCACATTGTGAGAATAAAATAAGATGGTGGTTGTTAGAATTTTTGGTTATTGTCAAATCTTACATTAAGTTAAAAATTGGCAATCAGAGGCAGAGGTATACATTTTTGCCTGATCCATATAGAGGTGGTTTATCTGCTCGTTTTAGGATCTTACAGAAGACTAGGGGAAGATTACCTATATCCACTTCCACATGGATGGAGGATAACAAAACTGGAGAGAACATAGGATTTAATTTCCGAAAAATAAATCCTAGGATTGGCTGAGCTTTCTTCTGTCAATGAAGAGCCTCTATTTTCCTTACTATAAAATAAGAATAAGACATCCCCTATTTGATTTAACTGATTTGTTCTACAAGCTTCAGCAAACACAAGAGCAGGACTCTGAATAGGTAGAAAAGGGAGAAAGTCATGCTGAGTGACAAGGATATATGGCTCTCTGGATTATAGCAGATCAGCAAAGAGCTAGAACCAAGTAGAAGGAAAGGACCTGATCACAGGGACTTTAATTGGGGGCGGGGGGGGGGAGAAAATATTTGATAATGATTAAGCATCTGGACTCCAGGGTCAGACAGAAGAATGTTTATCTTGAGATAAAACACAACTCCTAGCTGTGTGGCTATGGGAAAATTGCTGAAGTTAGCTAAGCCACAAATTGTAATATGAGCATGTTGAGAGGACCCACCTCCTAGAGTTGTGAAGACATGATGACATGCAGAGTAAGTACTCAGTGAGCGCTAGCTAACATTATTTTATTTTTTTTTAGCTAACATTATTAAAAGGAAGCAGCGTTAAATCTACTTTAGTCAGCACAAGGACATCACTCATTTCTAGAACAAAAAAAAAGAGAGAGAGAGAGAAAATGGAGGAAGGGAAGGGAAGAGAGAAAATGGAGGAAGGGAAGCAGCAAAAATAATTCAAGAAGGAGAAATGGGACAAAAATGAAGGGAAAAAGTGACAGGAAAAAATTTGTTAGAAGAGTGATGGCAAAGGGAACAGGGAAAGGATTCTTAAAATTAATACTTACGTCTGAAATTTCCATATATTGTTCCTTTATCATTGAAATAGAAGCAGAACAAAATAAAATACAATTCTGAATGGAACTGAAAACAAATGTGCACAGGAAACTCATTGGAAAGCTTAGTTGGAGAGCAGAAGTGTAAGGAAGGAAGGAGCCCTGGTGTTGGACAGAGAGAAATGGAATAAAAGCATGAAATATGACTTTATCTAATCCTTTTCTGTGTCTTCTTTTTCTTATTTCTATAGCTATATATAAAAATGCTTGTTTAAATGACGTGCAATGTCAGCCTTCTTAGTCAAATACGGCTTGGCCTTTATACACTGTTTTAAACAAATTATGCTTATATAATTAGGAATGGTGCTATAATACAAAGCAAAGATACTGCATTACACCAGGAAACTTAAGTTCTATAAAACGGAGGCTACATTCCAGCCAACTAGCAAACCTTTTTTTATAATCCCTATTCATACCCAATTCAGAATGATGTAATGCCAGGTTATAGATCAACTAAACCTTTCTTTTACTGAATCTCTGACCCAAATGCCTGAAAAATCTGTCTGGCATTATGGCATGTTGAAGAAATGAATTAACTCTGTGGTCTATCTATTATATATCACTATAGTTCTTACACAAGGACCAAAAATAATCCAATTTAAGATGCTCTTATAATGCTTAGGAAATGAATATTAACAAGGGATACAAGTTCACTGAGTTAGGACTTAATGCAATTTTCTCATGGGTTAAGAAATCCTTCACACAAACTGGAATATCGAGATTTAGTCACCAAGAGATTTTTGGCAAAATTTTCATGTGTAAGACATGTACATTTAGGGTTGGCCACAGGGAAAATTATGTAGTACCTACAGTTATATTTAATGATCCACCACCTCTAAACCTTGTCTCTCTCCCACACACACACAAGCCCAGATACACATAGCCAGAGACTCGTCTCTCCCTACACAGGGCTTCCAACTGAGTCCCTACACTCTAGCTTTGGCTTTGACCCCTTCCCATAATACTGTCTTTTATCTCGGTAACCCTACCCAGCTATTTGCGATCCAACATGGCATAACACAAATCAGGCTAAAGTGTTCCTGAACATTCATGTATTGAATTCTTTTCTAGTTAATATATTTGAAATTGAAAGGTAAAGTTTAAAAAGTAAAGAAGTTCAGCAGTAGTGCTGTGGAGAAGATAATTTTGCTAGATCATTTATGAAAAATATAGAGGACTCATTTCATAAAAGTCACATGTAGTTTGCTTTGACTATTTTATTCCACTTTGCATCAGGCAATAATTCTGCCCAGTCTTTAGAGTTAGTCTTTGCTCTCTGCTTAAAGGCGTTATTCTAAAATTATATGTGCCACAAACTTCATTATGGGGGAAGTATAACACAAATCTGCCACAAGTTAGCCAGAGAATGATAATATTATGGGCATTATATAGAAATTATATAGGTTTTAATATTTAGTATTCACAAAGGCTCCTTAGAAAATTCCCTATAATGAAGATACAGACATACTCAGTAAATGACGTTTTTACTTCTTAAAACACCCAGGATTCCGCTTCAAAAATATTCTTAATTTCTTTCTTTAGGGTTAAAAAGACCCTACTTGTGCAAAAAAAAAAGACCTTACTTGTTATAAATAGTTTGCATAAACAGTTAAGAATAAAATGGAAAGTACTCAAAAGAAATTTTAAAAGCAATATTCTGAGTTATTTTTATAATTAATTAAGGTTAATAGAAATGCAGACATTAAATTAAAACCCCTCACAATCTCATTCCACAGTATAGCTTCATCATTTGATAATTATACATATATATTTTATAACTAGTATATATATATCTCTATACATGTATATGCATGCATATGTATATACATATATGTGTATATACAAATATTTTTTTTTGCTGAAACCTGCATTTTTTAGCTTATTTTTTTCAGTTAACAATATATTGGCAATATTACCCTCTCCACTAAGTATTCTTCTATCACCTCTCTTTTATTGATTGCGGAGTTGTCCAAGCATGGCTATACATAATTTATTTAACTAGTTCCTTATCACCAGACTTTTATGTAGCATCTTCTGCTTGCTTGGTTGTTTTCTCTTTGGATTTTGTATTGAACATAATTATAAATAAATCTTTCCGCATATTGCTGATTACCTTTTTAGAGATAAATTCCTAGAAAATTAATTGCTGAGTCTAATATATGCCTAATTTTAAAACGTCATCACTGGCCCTCTAAAATGTTACCAATTCACAGATACGCCAACAGGATATTGAATTCACCCCAGATGTAATCACATCAGTTGTTTTGAAATTTGAGGTAAGTTAGTAAAGGAACACTTTGCTTTCTGTTTTTCTTGCAAAGGAGTTGTAACAACCTGCATAGAAATGATCAAAATTCATCTTTTCAGGATCCCACTATTCCCATAAATCATCACTAGCACAAAACCAAAATGGACCGAGAAAATGAGAATGAGAATAAGAGGTGTATCTGCTCCAAATTTCTACACAGCTGTCAAGTGAAATTGCTGTTTAGCAGTGACCACACCTGTCTGGGTATGCTCTTGCATCTCAGATATTTACGATCACATCTCTTCAACTGACCCCTCAGAGCCAGCATCGACTCACAAACTCAAAACAAACATGAAAGGTTTCTCATAGAACATGATGAAATTTAAGTAGAATTAGCAATGTCCTTAAAACACACACTGAAGTGTTTGAACTACCACAGCCAAAGGTTATTATGGAACTGCGGGTCAGCTACCACGAAATCAGCTCTCACACATGCTTGGATATAGGAAAATCACAAAAAGAGAGAAGAGGTTGTGCAATCACACTTTCAGCCCAGCTGCTTTTTATCTTCTGGAATGACAGGTTGCGTTGGGCTTTTTCCCCCAGTGAATTTGCCATGCCCTTGGCACTGGCATGGAGCAGTCTCACTGGCCAAAAGGTCATAAACCTTTCTGCCCAGCTGTGATTATTGCACAAACTTTCATACAGCCCCCTTTCGTGACTGCTTTGCTCCCCCATTTCCACTATGTTTTTTAGAACCATCACCTTGTGAACCAAAGAATAAATTTCCACTTCTTTTCAGATCTGGGCTCCACCAAGGGCCAGATTTGGTCTCAAATACCGGCCCCATGCTGGAGGGGAGTGATAATTCACACGAAACCAAAGGCAGAGAATGGGACCTGCCTTCTAGAACATCCTAATGTCCCTTAATGATTTATTGTGAATGAATCCTCCTTGAATGCATTTATCTTTTTTTTAAAAAAGAAAAACCTCTATTTTATTTTTTATCACTACCTCACTTGCAGTTGAATTTCCCAAAAACATCAGAAGCAGTAACTCAGTGTTGGCTTATCAAAAATATATGTTCGTCAGTGAAAACTCTTAACAGCCCATCTATAAGTATGAAACAATAGGACTTGGGGGCAAAATATAACTCCCTCTCTCTATATATCATATATATAATATATATATAATATATAACATATATAATATAATATATAACATATATAATATATAATATAATATAACATAGAATATATATTATAAAGTTATATAACTATATAACTATAACTATATGAATATATATGTGAATATATAACTATAACTGGCAAACCCCAGGTTCCCCACTTGATGCCAGCAGAACATTAGGCAAGCAGCTTCACTTCTTGGAGCTTCAAATTAATCCCATGAGAGCAGGACCAGTAACATTTGTTTCTTTGGGCTGTTATGAGGATTCAATGATATAAAACATGTAAAGAATCCGTCATAAAATAATGTTTAATACATAACAGGTCCCCTTGTAGCCAGCGTTTTCAGAGTTTTCCCCACTTTATTTTATCACTCTGATTTGTGCTGTTCTGATTTAAAAGTGTTTTTCTGTTTCAAAAGTGTTCTTGCTGATTCATCAAATGGATATAATAACCAGTAACTATCTGCCTTAATATTCTGAGGACATCATTATAGTATTTATCTTTTTTTTTTTTAAAGATTTTATTTATTTATTTATTTGAGAGAGAGAGAGAGAGAGAGAGAGAGAAACAGCATGAGAGGGAAGAGGATCAGAGGGAGAAGCAGGCTCCCCGCTGAGCCGGGAGCCCGATGTGGGACTCGATCCCAGGATTCCGGGATCATGACCTGAGCCGAAGGCAGTCGCTTAACCAACTGAGCCACCCAGGCGCCCTATAGTATTTATCTTTTATATAAGGTGCACATACTCAATATGTCTCTTTATGGTCACAAAAGTATTCTTATGGAGTCATACCTACTTCTGAAAGAAAATCACATTCTCAATCTCTCTCTTCCACTCTCTCTCTCCAATGCAGCAATGCTAGTTATTAGCTTAAGAAGGCTAACTTTCAACTGTACAGTAATGCTCTTAAGTCATAAGATTAAGATCTGCAATTCTAATAAGGGCAGTTCTTGAGTTTTAATGCCCAAATAATGCTAACTAATTCATGTGTGCCTTTACATAGAATCTTTGTGATCTTTTTAAAATTAAAAAACATATAAAAACTTTCCTTCCTCATTCTCTGCCTCCCAAGACTTCTGAAAGGCAGTTCAACCTTTCCTTCTATACCTATAACACCAAGAATAAGGAGAAATTAGAAGCCTAACATATGGACAGGAAAGGAGCTATTCATAAGACATCACCAGAAATGGGCATTGATCACGAAGCCATGATATTCAGGTGGGAACCCAAAGCATATTCTATAACTGTCTGTCAAAACCCTTGTGGAAAATCATAGTTCTCTCTATCCTCCTTAGGTACTATCTTCTCTGTGAGTCTTCAGCCTTGCTTTCCCCTACCCTCACTGGGGTTATAGTTCAATATGCTTGGCTTCCACGCTGTCTAAAACTAATACTTCAAGTAAAATCTGTCAGATCTTCTTCAAAGCAAATTCGTAAGATTACCTCTAAACCAAGACATAGAAATAGCATATTCCTTTGGGCTTTTCATGTTTGTCTTAATGTTATATATATACAGATATAGAGAGAGATAGATAGATAGATAGACAGATAGACAGATAGATAGACAGGGCAATCTACATGGCATATACATGTAAAAGTTTCTCTAGTTGGTAACAAACTAGATGATTTTACTTAGTAAAACAGATCCAACCCACCTACAAAATTATAGGTGAATTAAATGACTATAAATATATACTATATATAAGTGAATTAAATGACTATAAATATATACTATATATCATTAGAACCCACCACAAATTCAATTTTAGAAATCATCAGGATATTTGGTGAAGGATATCAAAGGTTGATTATATGAATTATGTCCATGACTATGCCCCTGGATTGCAGGATAAGGGGGTTTCTGTGATCAAAGTTTTCTAGGCTATAAAAACATACTTAAAAAAAAAAAGCTAACATCTAGTATCATATAACTCACAGGTGATTATTTTTTTTTTTAAAGATTTTATTTATTTATTTGACAGAGAGAGAGACACAGTGAGAGAGGGAACACAAGCAGGGGGAGTGGGAGAGGGAGAAGCAGGCTTCCCGCCGAGCAGGGAGCCCGATGCGGGACTCGATCCCAGGACCCTGGGATCATGACCTGAGCCGAAGGCAGATGCTTAACGACTGCGCCACCCAGGTGCCCCTCACAGGTGATTATTAATAAAGGGGTAAACTAGACTGTCATTTTTAATACATGTCGCCTGACTGAGACAGTCTGTTGTCTATTTCTTCCCTGTGGCTTTAAGCCTTCAAGCCTACCTCTATAGCTCACTGCTAAATATAAGAAGGGTAACAACCAAAAAGAAGACACCAATTCTCTCCTTTTATTCACAGCCTCATGTCTGGGTGAGCCCCCAAGACCGAACACCAGTCCACAATGTTATGAGTTGAATCGTCCCTATGCAGAAAGATATGTTGAAATCCTGACTCTATGCTCCCTCAGAATGTGACTTCATTTGGGAATGGGGTTCTTGTTGTTTTAATATGGTAAGTTAAACTATATTGGAGGAGAGGTGGCCTTAACATAATACGACTACTGTCCTTAGGAGAAGAGGAAAATCTGAACTCAGACACAGAGGGAAGACAGCCATGTGAGGACACAAGCAGAGGGGAACTATGCCGCCACAAGCCAAGGAACACTTGGGCAACGAAAGCTGGAAGGGGTAAGGCAGGATCCTTCCCTAAAGCTTTCGAGAGAGCTTGGCCCTGTCAACATCTTGATTTTGGACTTCTCATCTCCAGAACTGCATTTCTGTTGTTTTAAGTCACTCAGTTTGTGGTATTTTGTTATGACGGCCCCCAGGAAATGACCACACACACTTTCATGAGTTCCCTAATCTTCCTGCTTCTGAATTTGGAACTCATTTCCCCAAGCATCACTTTGCCCAACCTTTAGACCTTAACCTGCATGCTTTTTCTGACTTTGAATTTTTTGTTTCCTTTCTTAACTGTAATTAATGATCATCCTCCAATATTTTATGAACCAGACATGCACTGGAAGCATCCCATACCAGTTTGCAGGAGCAGATTGTTAAATTTTTAGGAATTTTGCAACTTGATTGCTAGACACAGCCATTATTTCAAAAACTACACCGTACAAGCTTCAAATTAGGTAACTTACTCTAAAATAAAGGCAATAAGTAATCAAAATGCATCACTTCCTAATTATTTGACTACATTTTACTACGATTTGTGCTCTTGAAGCTACTTATGTCTAATGTATCTATATGGTGGGAATACTATTATAATGCTGGGCTAGTGCCCATCCTTTCTCAAATCATACTGGAAATTTGAAATCAGCCATGGTGGGAATATTTACACCATGAAAACTGTCAAAAGCTATAAATCAGTTATTTTTATGTTTTCAGAGAGGCAGTTGCAAACAAATACCAGCACACCATTGAAATAACCTCTAAGTCCATTCCATGAGCCAAACTGGAATGGCTACAGAGGAACTGACCAAGGTTAACTTCACCTAAGAGATCACTTTTCTGAGCCCTGCTCTGCACCTTTCAGTAGGAATTCAGAAAAGCAAGTAAAAGCAAATAAAGGACTCTATTACAAATAATGAAGACAGAGAGATTTGACAGGGATTGTGAAGAGGGGATAAGGCAGACTTAGATGCTGGTGACCTACTTTTAGTATTGTCTACTAAATCTCCCAGGGAAGTGTTTAGCTGTGATTATAAATATTAATTAGATTCCAATCAGGGTACTATTTAAAGGATCTGTGCTCCTTAGGGAGAGACATTTCAGATAGATAGATGATAGATGAATAGATAGATAGATAGATAGATAGACAGATAGACAGGGCAATCTACACGGCATACACATGTAAATGTTTCTCTAGTTGGTAACAAACTAGATGATTTTACTTAGTAAAACAGATCCAACCCACCTACAAAATTATAGGTGAATTAAATGACTATAAACAGGCAGGGTAAAGTCTTCATAGCTTTAGCACATCTATAATTCTACTCTGTATGGATAGGATCAACATTCTTTAGTTTTGCGATGACATCGTCCTTGTCAAGCAGTTCATCAGATGAACAAAAACATTTATAAGAACAGCAGTTCTACACATTTAAAACACAAATTCAAAGAATCTGATACCCATGAAATAGTTACTTCCTAAAATTCTTAGGCGTAATTTGAGGCTGTGAGCTGCTTGCTATTATTCTGCACTGTGGGAAGTGCAGTCTCAGATTAGAGACTCTGCCCTCCTGCTTGAACTCTCTGCCCGCCAGAGTTGGGAATGCTGCAAACTTTCAACCAGGGCCAGAGGGAAGGTGGAAGGCCTTTCTTCTTTTAACCACAATGCCAGCAGCAGATTAAGCAGTGGCATGACTCACGTCACACAGAGTCTTGCTGAGTCTACTTTTGCTGAAAGTACTGTATCTCGTACCAGGAAGCGTTCTAAGGGTGGAATGTGTGAAGTGTGCATCACATCAACTGTTTCTGCTACTGAGGCATTCTTTTCAAACCTGTCATCTGAGTCCAACCATGTTCCTGTTTAATTAGCCACTATGTTTCTTTTTAGTTTTGTTTTGTTTTTTGTAATGATAAGTAAGAGGCTCTCTTGCCTTTTCTGTGAACACAATCCAACTGGGAAGGAAAATCAGTCTCTTATTCTCCATAGTTGAACACTCATGCTTAGATTTCTTAGGCATTCTAAGTAGAAAAATAAAGGGCAAATCCAGTTCACAGTTGAGGCAGTCAGAAAAGGAAGCAGATAATAAAGTAGTCTGGATCTAAAAAGTTATAGCACAAACAAATAATATAAGAATTATTTTTTATAATTTTACTTTTCAATAGGTTAGTCTTGGGGAAACAGGAGGTGTTTGGAGATGGACAAGAAGGGTAGGAGCAGGGAGGGAATGCTGTTAAGAGTGAGAGCTGGGGAAATACGAAAAGGTTATTGAGAAGAGTTTTTCCCTATTTCTCTCTGTTCTTCCTCTTTCTTATGTGTGATGACCTCACTCTCACCCCAGGCCCCCATCTTAAACCCACTACTACAAGTTCTTGACAGCTAATTTCTCAAATCAAGATGTGTAATTAACATAAAGGCTAACATACAAGGTTAGCAAGCAGTTAAATCTCTCACACTTTTTTTTTTTTTTTAAATGACAGGAGAAGTATTCTCAAGACTCAAAGGTAAAAAACAATAGACCCTTATTTTTTAACATTTTGTGTAAGGAATGTCCTAGACCAGACCATATAAAGCATTAATGACAGAGTTAACACAATCTATAAGAAGCCTAATAACAGTTCTGTGATTCTAATATGTTTTGAAAATTAACATTTTGGCATTCAAAATGTCTCTACTTTATTTTTTAAAGATTTTATTGATTGATTGATTTGAGAGAGAGAGAGAGAAATAGCATGAGCAGGTCCGGGGGGTGGGCGGGTGGGGATGGGCAGAGGGAGAGGGAGAAGCCATGTCGGGCTTAATCCCAGGACCCTGAGATCATGACCTGAGCCGAAGGCAGAAGCTTAACCAACTGAGCCACCCAGGTGCCCCCAAATGTCTCTACTTTTAAATGACATAAACCATTAAACTGAGAAATTTTGAAAGGCTCAACAAAACAGCTTTTCTTAAAATTTTTGCATTTGTTTTATATTGCACTGGCACAAAGTGTTACTTTACATACAGGCCTTTTTCTTAATGAGACCAGATCTATTTTGTAAACAAGAATCAAAAAGGAGGGTGACTAAGGAAAGAAATTTCATGTTTCATAAACTATAGGAAATATTTGTTTCATAAATTACAAGAAAACTCCAGCCTACCTTTGTGAGTTATCAGATTCTGGTCCTGCTCTTCGTCTTTGAGGGTTTTTATCTATCTGTAAACTGGATCCCGCTGCCTTTCATATTTTGTCGGTCCTTACCAAAGTTTCAATTCTTCCAGTTCCTCCAGTATCTGGCTCTAACTCTCCAAATTAATGTTTTCAATTTTTGTCCCACCCTCCTGCCTTCAAGGTACTGAGAACAAAAAGCTGACCACCCAGATCCTTAAGGGCATTCTAGGTTATCTTGAATCTAACAAAGCCCTGTAAGCTGACGCTGGATACATTGGGGCTTTATTTTTATTTTCTGAGGAGTTTTCTCAGCAGACATTCAAAATGAAAAAAAAAAAAAAACTTTTATATTTTTGAGTTCTCAACTTCAGTATCAAGTACTAACTTTACTGTCTGTGACTCACAGCAAAGGAGGTATTCCCTTTTTAGACATTTACACTGATAATTTGACAATACACATTTTTTTTATTGACCAAGTGCAAGCCAGCTATTGTGTTTGTGAGCTCCTCTTCTCAGCCAGCCCTATGCTGAACTTTGTAAGGGTTTAAAACACACACACACACACACACACACACACACACAACCTGCTCTTGACTGAAATGCAAGCCTTCCATGTTAGATGTCACAGAGTGATTCTTATCCAACGAGTTTGTGGTTTTTCCAAATTTAGGACAAAGTATGTTTTATCAGTGAGTTGAGATTTAGCATTGTTCTCCTTCAGTTCTATAAGTGGTTCTTCCAACTTTAAAATGGGCCACTTAATTTACAACTATTTTCTTCATTAATTTCTAAGAGTGAGAAATAACACACAAATTTCTGGCATGTTGATAAGAGAATTTTAGCAATTTTCTCCCTGACATGAAACATTTCATTCTGAAGGCCTATGTTCTCTATCCTTATAATTCTTAGATGAAGCTATACTAAGAACAGACTCTGAAATGTATTTGCCCATGTGCTCAGTATAAAACCTGAGTGATGTTTGGGAATGGAGCCGAGGAAGGAACAAGAACACAAATATTTATTTGTCCCAAAAATAGAGGAGCCCGTATTTTCAAACATTCCAATGGAACCCCAAAATGAGAGTTTACTGAATTGAAAACAGTATCCTCTACTTGAAGATTATTAACACAAATTCAATGTTGAGTCAAACCTATAATCCGTGTAGCTCATAGTAACTTACTTGGTAAAAGTATCTCATAAATTGTATGCTTTAAGTCTCTTCCAAATAGTTAAAAAATATATAGATAAATTATCAAAGACAACTTTTTCACTAGCTCCGTTCAATATTTTTTCTCCATAATGAAAAGTAGCTCAGCAACTTCCCTCCTTTAAAATCCACTCCTACCGCAGTAGTCATATAAATTATTCTGACTATATAATTCTTCACTTCTTGCAGTGAAGTACTGTAACATTTGATAAGATAATTCATTCTAGCTATACATTCCTACTGAACTTTTGGTGAAATAATTTCATTTTTTACTAGTGTAAAAGTTGGAAAGCCTTCTAAAGCTAGACTTTTGCTTTATAGGAAGATAGGGGGTGGGAAATGACACTACATTTAAAGTCAGTCTTCTTCCTCCAACTTCTGTTAACTGTTTTAAAGGTTGTGGCTATCATTGGGCAATTTCGCTGGGAAAACTGAAACTCTAACACCCATATTAGCGTACTTCCAACTAAAGTAGTTCGCCGAACTGGGCTAGCAACAGGGTGGGAAAATTTCTGTTGCTCTTCTTTCCTGTGACATACGGTAGAAGGGTTGGCCCTGGTTTGGTCCACCTGCCAGTGGAGTTTAAAGTTTCCAAGGCTCGGAGGAACACAATGACTTGGATCAAACTGCCTAAATGAGAAGAAGGGCATTTCTGCTACAACAAGGAAGCCGTTAAACTCCTGCTAAGCTAACCATCTCTTTTATGCGTCCATGCACAAGACCGACCTCCTCTATCACTGACCAGGGATTATTTCTGACAATCCAGAATATTCCGAAAGCTTGGAGACATATGGCTGGAAAATGAAACGACCCTGGAGTGTGGCCACATCATTACTTTGTGTCGCGTGGTACCAGATGGGCAACCAGTGAATGATGCGGAGATGTGAACGGACAGTTTTATAGTGTGAATTTTCCCCCCATAAAGCCAAAGCAGACTTCATTTCCCTCTCTTTTCTTTTGGTTTGTAATACTCGGATTTTGTCCTCTCTGCAGTATCAATTAACTCCGTTTGGCAGTGGGGTAGCCAAAAAGGAAGAGGATGAAGCGATCTCTAAAATCTTAGTAAGTGTCGAAGGAGCCACAGCACCCAGGAAACTGCGGCTGCGAGCCGCCTCGTCCTGCGCGGATTTCAGGGTTGAATAGCGCAAGCGGTTATGGAGCGGACGGTGCACTCCATCCGCCGAGGATAGACCCCGGCGCCGGGAGGGGTCCGCTCATTTCGCCGCAGCCTTGGAGGCCGCGGCTGCCTCTCATCCGCTGCTTCTCATTACCATTATCCTCGTTCTTGAAAAGTCATGGAAGACGGCCCGCTGCCAGACCTCAGAGACATCGAGCTGAAGCTGGGGCGCAAAGTACCCGAGAGCCTAGTGCGCTCGCTCCGTGGGGAGGAGCCGGTTCCCCTGGAAAGGGACAGGGACCCCTGCGGGGGGAGCGGCGACGGTGGAGGCGGCTGCAGTGGTAGCAGCAGCAGCTGCAGCTTCCCTCCCTCCTTGTCGTCCTCCTCTTCGTCCTCTCCAACCTCTGGCTCCCCACGTCGTAGCCACTGCAGCGCCCTGGAGAGGCTGGAAACCAAGCTGCACTTCCTCAGGCAAGAAATGGTGAGTGCGGTGCGCCCGCTGTGGGAATGAGGGCCCTGCCGAAAGGTGGGGCGATCGGAAGATGGGCCCGCAGAGACAGGGCGGCTGAGGCTGCAGAGCTGAGAGCGGGGCGCGTGGGAAATGCGGGGTAGGGAAAGCGCGCGTCTGGACGCTGGTTTACCCCGGACTTTGCTCGGTCAGGGTTTGCCAGGATAGCAGAGCCTGTTTTGCTCTGTGTACTTTCTGATAGCGCCGACTCGGTGCTTCCGACTCTGACCATTTAGCTGCCAGCCCGCAGCCCCCGCCCGGGCACCCTGCCCGCCGAGGGTTTGCAGTCACTAAGCCCATCTGGGGCCTGCTGTGTGCCGTTCACACTTTCGGTTCAAAAGGCGGCTCAGTCCTTTGCACTTAAGCAGAACTACTTCCTGGTTTGCCGAGAGGTGGCGAGGCAGGGTCCCTGCCAGCAAGCCTTCCTAGCTCACTCTTCCACCACTACCGCCCCCGCCCCTTGGTGCAGCCGCCGCAGCTGTTCCGAGGCCACTCTTAGGCTGATTCTCCACAGCTGGTTCTGAAAACAATGGCCCACTCGTCCTTGAGGTCCTTAGGAATAGCTGGTTTCACTGTTTTGATCCTAGAGAGCAGGTGACCCCCAGGCCCAGGGATTTGCTAATGACCGCTTCCTACCCTTCCCCCCTCAGTCCTCAATCTGCAATTGTTTTCTGTGTCGCTGGTAAACATTACCTTAAGGGTAGGACAATGAGACTGGTACAGGGTCTGAGAATCCTTGTTATTCCGGATGTACTTAAACGGAAAAACTTATTTACTGGCCATGAGTTCTGGGGCAAGTCACTTGGCCTCTGTGAACCTCAGTTTATTTGCACAGTGAAGTAGGGGGAGGAAATAATTCCTTCCTAAATCCTTTGAAGAAACTAACCACAAAGCACCAGGATTTTCAACCGGCCTGGAGCAGAGGAAAGTTGCAAGGGTGGTCCCAGTCAACCCAGAGGATGGTGAGGATTTTCTACATACTAGAGGATCCTGTCTACTAGGGTTTTGCATTAAAAAGAAGGAACCAGAGGTGTTTCCCTAGTTCCCCTCTTTCTGCATTTGGAACACTTGGGAGGTAATAAATTCCACAGCATAATCTTGGCAAATATGTAAGTGTAAAAAACCGGCCTTCAGTGATCATGTCCTGTGTTCAGAATTTTCACTGTGTTATCTACATAAAGGTCCCAGGATATCACCCTAAAAAACCTATCTCAAGATCTTTAAAGTTGGTCTACCTAAGGACTTTAGTTTTATATCTCGGATCTATTTTCTTCCTACTTGGAATGTTCAGATATTGAAGGCAAATTACACACACATAGCACCTCTATATGTATGGGTCTATATATATGTGTGCACATGTGCATTTGTGTGTATATATTCATGCACCGCGTATATTGCAAATTATTTTATTCATGTTTCACTGTCTAAATACACACAGGTTATATATCTTAGTTATTCAAAAAGTACTTATTAAGCATTTACTATGGGTGCTGAAAATACAAAATGAAAAAGGCAAGAAGTTTGTTTAGGGCTCTCAAGTCTCTTGCACTCATTTGCCATTTATTACTTGTAGTAAATCAAACCAAGTGTGTTGAAGAACTCCATGGGAGGGTGGAAACTGGTTCTTTTCAACTAAGAACACTTTCTAGACTTATCTGTTTTTCTTAATGAAAATATCATAGATGTAATAAAACTCTGTCTCCCCTAGCCAGATCTTGCTGTGTGTGATTAGGATATATTAATAAATACATTTTATTTTATTTTATTTTTATTTGAGAGAGAGAATGAGATAGAGAGAGAGAGCATGAGAGGGGGGAGGGTCAGAGGGAGAAGCAGACCCCCCGCCGAGCAGGGAGCCCGATGCGGGACTCGATGTGGGACTCGATCCCGGGACTCCAGGATCATGACCTGAGCCGAAGGCAGTCGCTTAACCAACTGAGCCACCCAGGCGCCCTAAATACATTTTTAAAAAACAAACAGAAACCCCAACAATAGCAGCTGCAAATTGCTAAATTGACTGTTTGTTATATCTTCTGTATGAAGCATCAGTAGCTCCAGGAGAATTTATGCCAGAACAGATGTTTTGTATTACAACTTTGTGCTCCAATGAAGGTCTCCAGGAAGAAAATAAGAACATTAGCCATGAGACATTAGAGAAGAGATGAAGACAGGTATATTCCCCTGCCAGTGAGACCCATTTACCCCATTTTACACAACTCTTTTGGGTGCTAAAACCCCCAGCTTCAGCATGACTGGGAAGCAACAGATTTGTTTTTATGTAGACTTGGCAGTTTTGTTATAAACACTGAATAGATGCAGTTCTTCCTGTCCCCTCCTCGGCTCCCCATGCAGAGAAGTAAGAGAACCAGAGTGGAATAGGACTTCTTCATTGTGATTTTCCTATTCTTCTCTGCCCTGTACTATGGGCACTGAGTTAACCTCCTTTGTATTATGCATGACCCCACATTTCATGCTTATTACTTTTAGTTGTCCACAGATTGTTCTTCTGGATTGTCTGGAATTACCAGGCTTTGGGCCTGCCCTCGGAACTCCTTCCTAAGAAACACCTGAGCCAGGCACAAACCTTTCTAGAGACTTCCAGGAATTAAGCCTTCCTTCTTTTCCTCTGAGATAGATGTGTATACCATTGACACAGGATTGCATAGACTTGCAGGGAGGCAGTCTTAACACAAACTTCTTTACATACACACGATTTCATCATTGTCTCTCATCTCCTTTTATGCCTTCATGGAGAATTCCCTTCACTTTTTTTTTCCCCCTCCCTACTATCTTCTTCTTCTTCTTCTTTTTTTTTTTTTTTAACATAATGTATTATTTGTTTCAGAGGTACAGGTCTGTGATTCATCAGTCTTACACAGTTCACAGCACTCACCATAGCACATACCCTCCCCAATGTCTATCACCCTCCCACCCCATCCCACCCACCCCTTCACTCTTATTTGTGATGTTACAATCAGTGCTCTTAGAGGTCTGAGAGATGCAGTTGTAAAAAAGGCAACTTGAAAGAGATTGAAGAGGGGGGAGAAACTTTCTGTTGCCAGACTTCTTAATGGTGAAACCCTTATTAACAACATAAATAGCACCACACATAATAAAGCTTGTGGGAGGGAAAATATTAGAAAAGAAAATTTGCAGGCATGCATTTGGTACAGGAGGCCAATTTAAGGTAATGATCAAGCGCCCGGCTAGCTCAGTCGGTAGAGCATGAGACTCTTAAGGTAATGATCAGGATGTTTGGGGGAGGAGGCAGATTTTCCCAGTATGTAAGCATTTTTATTGTGAATTTAGAGATAAGGAAATTTGATAATACAATAAACAGACGCAGAGATGTACATATGAAATTTATAATGAAATTGGAAAGAGATGTCAGGCCTCTTGTGCAAAGTCTGCCCAGTACGTGTTCACTACTTTTCTGTTCAGAGTGTTTTAATAATTGTCATCATTTGAGTCTAAAGTCATACTGGGAAAGAGGAAGTATTTTCATCTACGTTTTGCAAATGAGATCATTGTGGCTTAGCTGGCCAAGGTCACGCAGCTAATTAGTGAATAGAATCACAACTTGAACTCTTATCTGACTCCCTGTACTGTACTTTCCCCCTCATTCCAGTCTGCATATGAGCTGTGATAGCTCAGCACCCCCTAGAGTACTAAGGGATGAAGAAAAGAAGTCCTCAGGATGCATGTGGGGGGTTGTTTCAGATATAGGTTCGTTCAATAATCAGTGATTTATTGAGTACCTACTATGTGCCAGATCTATCTCCAGACCTTGGTAATATACAACAAAATGGCTACTTTAAACGTCAATTTTTTTATCCCATGTTCCCAATAGCTTTCATCCATGCAAAGACCCCTTTTACAAATGTTCTTAAGAATGGGACTTTCAGCATTGCTTATGAAAAATTACTCTAAGTTTTCTAAAATCTCCAAAATATATCCAAAATATCCAAATATTTTCCAATAAATGTGAATAATCTCTGTCAAAAACATTTAGTAATAATTTTACACTGCGCTTTTACAAGATGTTCAAAGAGTTTTACTGTTATCAGTATATCTGTGAAAATTATTTTCATCAGTTTTTCTCTGAGAGAAATGTCAAATTTGCCTAAGACAGAGACAATCGCTAAAGAATCAAAATCTGGAATTGGAAGGGGTCTAATGCACCCTCTCTAGTTTGCCTTCCCAGATAATTATTGTTCAAAAAATCAAAGAGTAGTTTGGAATGCAGTATATACTACCTGTTGATGCCACATTGTGGTTCCAATCAGTTCTGTATTATGTCGGGATGATTACTAATCTTTAGGTAATACAATGCCATTATGAAAACTACCATGGAAATACTATGTTCTGATTTCCATATTTTTGGCAACTGTTTGCACAGAAGCTGTATAATATATCTAATAGAATAAACAATCTAAAGCTAGTTAATCATCCTTTCTTACTATTAATGCATTCAAATACCCCACCCAATTCCTCAACTCTTGCTTTTAAAAAGTTTTCTAGGCAATTCCCAAGATGAGACACAAACACACATACCCTCAGACATGTCCGTATATGATACTAACAACATAAATCAAAATGTCACAGTTTTTATGAGTGGTAGATTTATACTTGGTTTTTGGTACTTTCATTGATCTTTTCTATATTTTGCCCCCATGTTAAATGGCTTGCTGACTTTGTAATAAAAATAAAAGTTATTTTAAATTCCCTCAAAAAATAATTTTAACTTCACTGTTGCTTTGGATATGCTTCAGAATAGGCTAGGAGATTTCTATCACTTGTTCTATCATTCATTCATTTTTCATAACTAGATAGTTTCAATATTTTTACTATTTTATCATTTAGCGATTTCTTTTTAAGTTGGACAAAAATCTAAGAAAAACCCTTAGGCATATAATTGAGAAGCTATAAAGCAGAAAGTACCTTCTTTGATGAGTTCACAAGATAGTGGAAAAGATAAAATGGGAATATAATTTGGCCAGAGAAAGATTACAAACTAACACGTCAGCAGGTGCGCAATGTCATAGCAGAGATCAGACATCAGTGTTGAGACGAACAGGTAAAGCTGAGGAAATTTTTGACAGCGCCCTGGACAAGGACTTAAAAGTGCTGATAATGATGCAAAGTAGGAGCTTAATATTAGTGATAAAGACATCAAGGAGATGAGGAAACGGATTCCTAATAATGGTTTCTTCTGTTATTACACACATGGAGTGTTATTATGCTTACTTAAATCTGACAAAAATCTTGTTGAAACAGGTTTCCTTGCACAGTGGCTCAAGAATTGCGGGTAGTGCACACAAAGGTAGTAATGTCATTTTGCTAGAAGCACAGAGACACAATTTAAGAATTTATACCTAACTTGAAAACAGTGACATTTCCAAAACCTTATGGAGCCCTGCCCTGTACCTAGGAATGTACATTGAACTATCGTATCGGTACATACTTGAAGAACACTTCTTGACCAAAAAGAATTCCCTTCCAGTCCAGTCAAGTTGCACAACCATGCTGGCCTGATCTTGAGAGGCCACAAATATTGTGAGATTTTTTTAGACTGATTATGTTCATTTCCATGACAGCACAAAAAAACATATCTTTAACCTTCCATTTTGTAGTTAATAAATCACAATTAAACGAATTTGTCACATGTTAGGACTTTAGGGTTTGTTTGTTTGTTTTTAATACTACTTATGAAACTGGGATTTATGGCTAGAGTCTCTGGAGTCCCTGAGAACTTGTTATTTTTTGTTGTTGTTGTTTTTCTTTGAAGGATGGTCCTTTTGTTCTTCTTTAAAGGTTATTCTTCACTACTCAAGGGGCAGGCTTCTGGTTTGGTGGAACCTTCATGGGTTTGGAGCTAGACAAGCTGAGATTCCAGTCAGGTCTAGAGCAAGTCAAGATACAAACCAGCAGGGCCCGGTGCCCCCTCCCTATGGAGACTCTTAGCCCACCTTCCTGACAGGAGGCCTGCCTGGCTCTCAGTGGCCCTCTTTCTAATCTTGGCTTCTTCACTCCCCACTGTCTGGCATTGAGCAAGTTATATAACTGCTCTAGGACTCAGCTTTCTTGTTAACATAGGGATACAAGCATCTCTATTAAGGCATTGTAAGCATTCAGTGAAATTATATAAGAAAATCGACTATTACATGGGCATTCAGAAATAGTAAGGACAATGGCAATAAGAGGTGTTATGTCAATGACATGGCTGTTCTTTGATCTTACACGAGTAGCCACAGATGGGCAATGTGGTTTTGGGACTGATTCAGATTTTTTTTTTTTAAAAGATTTTATTTATTTGTTTGAGACAGAGAGAATGAGAGAGAGAGAGCACATGAGAGGGGAGAGGGTCAGAGGGAGAAGCAGGCTCCCCGCCGAGCAGGGAGCCCGATGCGGGACTCGATCCCGGGACTCCAGGATCATGACCTGAGCCGAAGGCAGTCGCCCAACCGACTGAGCCACCCAGGCGTCCCTGCATTTTTTTTTTTTTAAGATTTTATTTATTTATTTGAAAGCGAGAATGAGAGACAGCATGAGAGGGAGGAGGGTCAGAGGGGGAAGCAGGTTCCCCGCCGAGCAGGGAGCCCGATGCGGGACTCGATCCTGGGACTCCGGGATCATGACCTGAGCCAAAAGCAGTCGCTTAACCGACTGAGCCACCCAGGTGCCTGAGTTTTTTTTTTTTTTTTAAGATTTTATTTATTTATTTGAAAGAGAATGAGAGAGGGCATGAGAGGGAGGAGGGTCAGAGGGAGAAGCAGGCTCCCTGCCGAGCAGGGAGCCCGATGCGGGACTCGATCCAGGGACTCCAGGATCATGACCTGAGCCGAAGGCAGTCGCTTAACCAACTGAGCCACCCAGGCGCCCGGGACTGATTCAGATTTAAGCATTTCCTCTACTTGACTATCCTAGCACCTCCCATGTGATCACATGTTCTACAGAGACTATGTTTCTATACAAAAGTAAAAAAGAAATATTCATGGGCTTTGCCTAGCTTTAGTGCAACTGGAAATCTTGATTTTGATTTCAGGCTTCGCATTTATGAAACAGATACTATGAGCTAAGCATTCTGCAGAGTATAGTAGCCTAGATTAAAGAGCTGTGGAACCAAATTTTTGGTTTAGCCTAGGAAGTCTGCCAACTGAGACTAGTATTTAGGTGTTTTTTTGTTTTTTTTTTTTTTTTTTTACAATGAAAGCTTTCTATGGGAAAAGCACTATGTTAGTTAAACATTTCAGTGCATTACCCTACTGAAACCTTAAAATAATCCTAACTAAATATAATTTTAATATCTCCTTTATAGATAAAACATTGCAGGATTGTTAATGCTCAAGACTACCTACACAGTAAGGGGATGAGCAAAGTTGAAGTCAGAATCTGAGCTTTCAACCATGACTGTACAATTACTTCTCATGCTTTAGAATATCTTGATGCACATGTTGACACCCAAGATTAAAGGAAATATCTGCTCTTCCAGATTTTCAAAACATTAAACATGTTAAACTGTATGTTTATTTACTATAAACCCTCCAGGAGGAAAAGGATGTAAAGACAATCTCTGTCTTAGGAACACTCAAGATGTGAATGAACGTATCCAAAAGTCACCTGGTCCCCAGCAACTGTACCCTTTCTTTTTTGCCACTGTATTCAAGATCTTCATAAATACTGGCCGCCTGGGTGGCTCAGTCATTAAGTGTCTGCCTTCAGCTCAGGTCATGATCCCGGGGTCCTGGGATCAAGCCCGGCTCCCCGCTCAGCGGGAAGCCTTCTTCTCCCTCTCCCACTCCCCTGCTTGTGTTCCTTCTCTCGCTTTGTCTCTCTCTGTCAGATAAAAATAATAATAATAATAATAAAGATCTTCATAAATACTTTTTCCCACTCCACAAAAGCTGCTGATGGATTCTCTGCCCAGACCGGCTCAAGGCTCAGAACTCAGTACTGGAGCTCAGTAGTGTTCATGACCCAGAGTTTTATAAGCTTGCAACTGGTAGCATTTTGTTCCCTGAGAAATTCTGTTCCAGATAAGCTTGGAACTTAGATAACTCATAGAACTAGAAAACTGGGAATCTGACACCATCTTGTATCCATTTTAACAGCACCTTCAAGTTGCTGTTCTTCTAACAAAAGCTCTATTATCTCATTTTTCGGTTCTGATACCAGTTGCATAGTACTGTGCTGGGACTTCCCAGATTGTGTGGTTGAAACACATTGATTCAAATTGAGCCCAATGTAAATTGTATTTCTCAAATTCACAAAAAAAGTTAAATTTTCAAACATACATTTCAAACATCTCAGTCTAAGCATTAAAAATAAAATCTGAATAATTCATTTTTTAAAAAAATTTTATTTATTTATTTGACAGAGAGAGAGAGACAGCTAGAGAGCGAACACAAGCAGGGGGAGTGGGAGAGGGAGAAGCAGGCTTCCCGCTGAGCAGGGAGCCCGATGCAGGGCTCGATCCCAGGACCCTGGGATCATGACCTGAGCCGAAGGCAGACGCTTAACTGACTGAGCCACCCAGGCGCCCCTAACTCATTTTTTAAAGGGATTAAGCAAGGGCGCCTGGGTGGCTCAGTTGTTAAGCGTCTGCCTTCGGCTCAGGTCATGATCCTGGGGTCCTGGGATCAAGCCCCGCATCGGGCTCCCTGCTTCTCTCTCTCCCACTCCCCCTGCTTGTGTTCCCTCTCTCTCTGTCAAATAAATAAATAAAATCTTTAAAAAAAATAAAATAAAGGAATTAAACATTGAGCTAGATTTTTATACATAGCTATTATTTTGTTCATCTTACAGATAAGAAAACTATGGCTTATAGGGGTTAGATAATTTGACTAAGTCTCTGTAAGTGGTTTCCCAACTATTCACTCAAACAACAACTTCTGTGAGCCTGGCTATATGCTGGATCCAATTCACTCCCAAACCATACTACATGGACATATCATGGGGCATACCCAGTTATTATGAATGAACATTTTTACAGTAATTTCATCACACTTACCAATGGATCTTTTGGTATTCCTTTAAAAACGTTATTGTTTTCTTTTTGGAAGTTAAACATATGCTTTCTCATTATAAAACTTCCAGAAATGTAGACCTATTATAAAAAGAAAAGCAAAAGTCCCCCTTCACCTACTCCTGACACCACACCTGCTCCATATTACTCCGTACCCCAAAGGAATCATTTGCTGACAGTTTGGTGTGAATCCTGTGAGGTCTTTTGCTGCATTTTGCTGGCCTATATATGGCACATACACATTTACGTAAATTGGGCATGTTTGGATTTCATTTTCCTTATTTTACACAATAACATTTTATTTGTTACCTGACAATTATTAGATTGTCATGCCAGTTAGTATCCTAAACAGTTTTCATGTATTCTTTCTCCCTCCTCACCCACCTATGACCTAGGCACTATGGGATGTTGGGTTATATAAACAGATTCCTGATATATCTTGAGAAATGTTTACCTAGTCCATTTTTATCTTATTCTGTCACTTTTCCTATGTGCAGCCTAATTAGTTACCAATTAAAAAGAAAGGTGATTACTTCACTTTTCATAATAAGAGATTGTCCAACTTTTAACAGTTCTTTTAGAAAGTAAATTCTGTTCACAAATATTGGACTTAATCAGACCATTCTTCAATTCAAGAAATAACTAAGTCTTCAAATTGGAATATGCTCTTCCTCAATCACATACCACTTTAACATAATCTTCTTATTGAGTTTTTTTTTTTTCTGGTAATAATAATATAAATAAAAATGGAAAGTTGGACCAAAAGACTAACATGGCACAAGGTGATCCATGCCATGTGGAGAAGGCAGAATGGCACCCCACGGATTTAGTGTGCCTTCAGTCTTCATGGCTCAAAAACATCTTAGATTTTCAGATTTGGGAATGCTCATGATAACAAAACAGCTTCTGTTCCTAGAGATTAGACGTAATCAGATTGTTTGAGCTTTCAGTTAAAGAAATATTGTCTTTCAAATCGACTCTTACAAGAAAGCGATGTATAAAAGTAGAACTATAATATATCACTGACGAATAAGTCCTCTCTCTGTGGGTCTGTGCAGTGGGAAGCTAGAAGACTGGAGAAGCAAAGAATCAGGACAGGAGTGAGATGAGAATGTGATGGTGTCGTGGTTCTGCTGGACCCAGCGCTTCATTTGGCAGCTTCCGGACAGCGTCCTCTTTTAACTGCCTTGGTTGCGTCGACCAGCATGGCCATTGCAGTTCAGCCTATGTTCTGATACATTTTATTATTCAAAATGTTAATTCCTTTCAATCAGGAGAGAGTCATATTGGACTGATTTTAGGGGTGAGTTCTCAACCTGACCTCTGATGTCTTATAATTGACTTCAGATTTTTAGAGGATAATCATTTCCTTCATTTCTAAGTTCTAGGTGGCATGTCACATTCACAGGCGTGTCCCCACCCCTCTACCATCAGCATAGCATTGCTTTTGTAGAATAATTTTTATTTATTTATTTTTAAAGATTTTATTTATTTGAGAACGAGAGAGAGACGGAGCATGAGCGGGTGTGGGGGGGTGGGCAGAGGGAGAAGCAGGGAGCCTGACATGGGACTTGAACCCAGGACCCCGGGATCATGATCTGAGCCAAAGGCAGGCACTTAACCCACTGAGCCACCCAGGTGCCCTGTAGAATTATTTTGAATTAAAACATTTTTGCTAGATAATATGGCTTGCTCATGTGTGAACTAAAAATTATTAGCATTACTACTTTTTCTTTAAGATTGATTGATTGATTGATTTAATAGACAGAGCTAGCACAGGCAGGGGGAGTGGCAGAAGGAGAAGCACGCTCCCCATGGAGCAGGGAGCCAGATGCGGGACTCGATCCCAGGACCCTGTGATCAGGACCTGAGCGAAAAGCAGATGCTTAACCGACTGAGCCACCCAGGCACCCCAGCATTACTACTTGTAATTAAAATTATGGAATGTTCTGGGGCGCCTGGGTGGCTCAGTTGGTTAAGCGACTGCCTTTGGCTCAGGTCATGATCCTGGAGTCCCGGGATCGAGTCCCGCATCGGGGTCCCTGCTCAGCAGGGAGTCTGCTTCTCCCTCTGACCCTCCCCCCTCTCATGTGCTCTCTCTCTCCTCTCATCCTCTCTCTCAAATAAATAAATAAAATCTTTAAAAAAAAAATTATGGAATGTTCTTTTTTTCCTTTGTATTTTAAATTAGGCCACCTGAAGTGAGCTAGAATTAAGTCTTTGACTTTCCATATATTTGATGAGCAGAATAAAATTATTGCTATGTTAATACCCAACCATCAGTAAATTCATAAAAATATTGTAATACCAGCATCCCAAACAGTGAGCTATGTCTGTTACAACTCTGATTTCTGGCACAGGCTATTATTCTAACATGTTCCCTGATCTTCTTCTGTTGCAAAACTTGTCTACATCATTGTTGTTTTAGTGTCAACTAAACAAAGCTTGAGATCAAAGTTGAGAAGGAAATTTCTCTCCGCATGGTGATGAAGTTCAACTTTCAAGGCTGCTTAATTCAGAGAGCTACCTCCCCTTTGCCAATTTTCACTCCCTAAAGATGACCACTATGAATATTTTATGTGTCCTAAAAATTTTCTCAACATATGCAAGCATACCTAGAGTTTCTTTAATACCTTTAGCTGTAACTATAGACATATATTTGGAAAATGTGTGTAGAATTTTAAAATTGAGACTCTTAGGAGCTCATGTTGCAGCTAGTTTTCTAGATACAGCATTGGTATATATATATATATGTACTATATATGATACATTGATATATCTATGTACTATATATGATATATATATATATATATATATATATATATATATCATATGTATGTATACACACACACACACACACACACTGCTTGAAAGCACAATTTACTGTGCTGCCACTTTGGACAGATTACTGGCAAAGACCGAAGTTAGAGTTACTCTATTTGTATAAAAAGATGGCTGTTGATGAGGTAGAGGCAAAGTCAATAATCTCTAGAAATAGAAGAGAGCATCGTAGCATCCTAGGGTGGGAAGAAACTTCAGAGGTCCTCTGGACCAATTCCAGATGTCCTCCTAGCTAGCTGATCATGCATCCTTTGCTTAAATTTCCTCAGTGGTGCGTCCTTCACTGGATCCCAAGGCAGAACATTCCATTTTCAGACATGTCTATTCATTTATATTTGTTAATTAACAATTCCAGTTATTCATCAAAAGACACACTCTATAATCATTCACCATGGGGAGAAATGCTCCAGCATGTCTGCCTACAAGCCATGGATTTATAATTTAAGATGAAAGCTCTATCAGGTATGAAGTACAACAAAAGGGCAGTGGATTTCTCATAGGTTTATATGCATGTGGCTAAAATAAAAGACTTTCTTGCCTTTCTTGCAAAATGAAAAAACAGCAATGCAGAGCATTGGTGAGGCAGGAGAGAAATGGGACTCTCTTGCATGGCAGGTGGGAGTGGATGTTGAAGGAACCTTTAGAGGTAAACTTGACGCCATATTAAAAGAAGAAGAAAACAGATTCTTCTTGACATGGCAGTTCTGATGCCTGTAATACTTAGGATAGATATAGAAATCTACTGCAAGGAAACAATGAATTTGTACAAAAATATAATTTAAGTTTATACATTTGGTATTATGTATGACTGAAAAAACTTGAATAATCTGAATGACAAATAATGACAGGTTATTTATGTGCGAATGATAGAACTTTTTGTAGCTTCAAAATTATGTTGCAAAAATATTTACAGAAGAGAGAAAATGGTTATGGATATATTCACATATGGAACAAAAGGCTGAAATAAAAAAAAATAACACAGTGTTAACAGTGCTATCATACGATAGTAGGGTTATACGTGGCTTTTTCTGTTTCTCTGTTGAGATCTTCTGTTTTATCCAGTTTCTCTGCATGAAGTATATATTGTGTTTTGATAAGAAAAAAATTATAGTTAGATTGAACTTTTTAAAAACTAAAAGTCAAAGAGTATGGGCCTTAGAATAAGGTAGAGCTGAATTCAAGGAATCACAGATCTTCCTTTAACCAGCTATGTGTCTTTAAGCACATAATAAGTTTAATATATGTAAACTAGCTGGGATTCTGCCTGCTAAATAGTAGGCACTTGTTAAACATTGATTTTTTTTTTGTCCTTCCATTTGATTAATGACTTAACTCTTTGATTCTTTTAGGAAAGGATGAGACTAGAATTTTTCCTGCTATTCATCATTCTTTTTCTTCCTTTTATTCTATTTCATAGAAGAAGGAACATGGCAATATGTAAAATATCTTCTTATCTTGCATATACTACTTCCGAGTTGCTAAATTTGGCATTAGTTATTCCTGCACAGAAATAATACCCAGAATGATTAGTGCCCATGTAAGAACCGGCCACTTCAAACTCTGGAACATCCTCTCTGCAGAGTAAGGTGAATTACTAACCAACTGATGGCTAATCATGGACAAGTCCATATTAAGAAGGTAATGGAATTGACAGCTCCTTTCAGAAATATTCGCAAAGCATTCCACAGTCTCTTCATATGAGCTTACAGGAATTTTATGCTTCTTGCCAGAAATAAGTGGGTAGCACTCAGATGTTCACATAGGTTTTCAGAGAGCCAAATTGCCCAGAATGCAGAAAAGGATGAGAAATAATTGATTATAGACAAAGACCTTTTTAGGATTTCACAGGAACCACAGGCAAGAACCTGAAACCATACTTTAATCTTCTACCATTCAAAAATCTGATGAGGGGACCTGGGTGGCTCAGTCGATTAAGTGTCTGCCTTCGACTCAGGTTATAATCCCGGGGTCCTGGGATCTAGTCCCGCATCGGGCTCCCTGCTCTGCAGGGAGCCTGCTTCTCCCTCTCCCTCTGCCTGCCTCTCTCTCTGTCTCTCATGAATAAATGAGGGAAATCTTTAAAAAAAAATCTGATGATAAAATTGTAAGGAAATAATACAAAAGGAGCCACCAAGTATAACTTAATTTAATCACTTAGATCAGTGATTTTTAGTCACACTATAAAACTTAATGATTTAATGGTAGACTAAATATTGTGCATTGACAAAAATCTTTCTGTAGTGAAAGCACACTATTATTTAAAATATATTTATACAAAATAAAATATATTTCTAAGTCTCTGGGGCTAAAGATTTCCAAGGGTGAAAGTCTTGACAAAATTCTATATACATGACTTCATTTGTCACTTTCCTAAACTTTAGGCTGTATATTTCAACTTGGTTAATACTATTGTTCACTGTCTTTTTCCCCCTCACTATAATCACCATGTGAACTGATTAGACTCTGACTAATCAATGCTTGTATTTCCCTAATGTCCAGCCAATTATTTAGGGACCCCCATTTGTTAAATGTGTGAATTAAAGTACACTTTAGGCCTGCTTCTAATTTTTGTGTTTGGAATGCACTAGCAACCTTTCCTTCTTGGACTTGAATATAGGACCTCAATTCCTCCTCTGCATCCCAACAGCCAAACCCAGTCACATGGAATGTAGGTTCTTGGTTAAAAAAAAGATTAAAATACTTTTCTTCAATCTGTTATTGTGACACTTGACTAACAAAAAGAACTTTCTGCCTGCTTAGAGATGGAACAGCAAAATTTCTTCTTGGTTGCAGGAAGATATGTTAGATATAGTCAGTCTCAGGAAACATTGTTCCCAGGAGTGCCAGCAGAACATAAAAAGAGTTGTTTTTCTTCTCTGATAAGTTAACAAAGGACGTACACATTTTAGGTTTCGTCATCCTCTTTTCCTGCTCTAGAGTGAGATTTTGAAGTTCCAGAGTGAAAAGAAAGAACTTAAAAGAAAAAAAAGACATTATCATAACATTGTAGTGTAGTATTGTATGTATACTGTATTGATATATGGTCTGGTCCTGTATGGTTTTGGTTGAAAATAATAATCTTTGAATTTGGCAGCCTAATTTAGTACATGGATAGCATTAATCACTAGGGCATTAACTCTCTATCCTTGGCACAGCCCTTCCTATAGCCTCAAAAACTTATGAGTACAATGTGACTTGTATCTACAGTGTTTAATCCAGATTGGTACTGTCCAGATGGATAAACTGAATGAATAGAATGAGGAAGACTAGGTTTCTTGAGTATCCTTATAAGATTCTAGAATTGAAAGGAATTTCAAGTAACCGACCCATTTTTCTATTTTTAATTTGGAACTAGAATCAAAAGATAAAAAATTGGCCACCAAATATTCTGGCATTGCTACTAAATCAGCAACTAGATGGATGGGTTTTCTTTTGGATTGTTGTG
Source organism: Leptonychotes weddellii (assembly GCF_054177405.1). Taxonomy (NCBI): domain Eukaryota; kingdom Metazoa; phylum Chordata; class Mammalia; order Carnivora; family Phocidae; genus Leptonychotes; species Leptonychotes weddellii. The sequence continues at coordinate 31,348,979 of NC_138382.1, read as the reverse complement.
TCTTTACAAGAACTTTTCAAATATTCTCCTCCTGGGGCACCTGGGTGGCTCCGTCAGTTAAGTATCTGCCTTCCCCTCAGGTCATGATCTCAGGGTCCTGGGATTGAGCCTGGTGGTGGTGGTGGTGGGCGGAGTCAGCTCCCTCTTCCTCAGCCCTCTGCCTCTCTGCACCTCCCCCCCCCCCCCGCCCACCACCACCCCTGCTTGGGCTCTCTCTCTCTCACTTTCTCTCTCAAATAAATAAAATCTTTAAAAAATAAAAAAAATAATTAAATAAAATACTCTCCCCAAAGGTATTCGTTTTACCACCTTCCAAGAAGCAACTCTACATGAGCTTTTGCTGCTTTTAAGCTTGGTCTTTCTTATTTATATCATCCACAGCAGGAGTTCCAAATATGTGGCAAGCATTTTTGAAAAACTTTTTATTTCAAAATAATTGGAGGGGCGCCTGGGTGTCTCAATCCTTAAGTGTCTGCCTTGGGCTCAGGTCATGATCCTGGGTCCTGGGATTGAACCCCACATTGGGCTCCCTGCTCTGCGGGAAGCCTGCTTCTCCCTCTCCCGCTCCCCCTACTTGCATTCCCTCTCTCGCTGTGTCTCTCTCTTTCAAATAAATAAATAAAATATTTAAAAAAATAAAGCAAATAAAATAAAATAATTGGAGACTTTGCATAAAAGCTACAAAAATCACTATATACCCCTCACCCAGATCTCCCACATGTTAATATCTTACATGTCTTTTCATTCACTCTCTTCCTCCCCTCTCCTTTTTCTTCCCCTCCCCTCCCCGCTGTCTCTCCACACACATATTCTTAAACATTCTTAATTTAGAAGTTGCAGAAATGATATTACTTTACTTCTAAATACTTCAGTGACCATTTCTCAAAATCAAGAACAGTTGTGGGGCTTAAGTGGTAGCCTTCCTCCCTCCTGTATACAGTGTAGTCATAATAACTGACATCACTGCTGAGTTCAGACATGTCCTGAGAATATTTTTCAACAGAGCACTGTAAGTGGCCACTCCGCGTCAGTTGGAAACCTGCCAGAGGCTAGCACTCAGTTAGACAATAGAAGTGGCTTTACCAGAAGCAGAGCAGGAGCAATTAGAAGAGCATGCCCTCAATTTCTCACTTTCCTATTGACTTAATGCTAGAAATTCTGTTCTCACAAAATCGTCTTTCAGCCAGAGCTCCAGATCCATATGAAAATATGAAGTAATAAGTGGAAGATTTGGGACTAGAGGTGGTATTCAGTAAATATATTTTAAATGTTGGATATAGTTATAACACGATTGCCTTTTATTTAAACTGTATGCAAGTAAGGATTTGAGAGCCAGGTTTTTTAAGTAAGGAAAAAGAGAAGGACACAGGAGAAGGAGATAATATTTGGGCATTTTTGTCTAAGAAGATATTTCTCCTGTGAGTGATTATCTTGCACTGTACACCATTGTTTACAAAGCATTTGCATATATGCTATTCTCAGTCCTGGGGTTATGAGGTTACAGTGATAACGCATCAATATAGCATTTGCTGTATGTTTCAATACAGTGTTTATAGTAATATTTTCTAGAATACAGTATTTGCCCAATACATGTGACTATTAATAGTAGCCTCCTGCCTGATATTATAGTTACTCGGTCAAGGACGTAATGAATCAAGCTATACTATTACCATATGCTGTATTAAATTCAGTTTAAAAAACTCAAACTCCTTTTGGGGATTATATTTAATAGTAAAATCCATAGGTTGAATTAACTCGTGAAAAATATCCACTTCTTTTCTTTTAGTCTGGCTATGTTCAGAATTTGCCAGGAACTATGACCTGGACAACCCTGATGAAATGAAATAGAATTTTAACTTTTCTATTCTGCCTCTTAACTTTGAGTTTATTTACTTCATTTTTAAAATTCATTGTGTGTGTGTGTGTGTGTGTGTGTGTGTGTGTATGTGTTGGTAATGTAATACTTGTTTCAATTATTCCTTATTTGGAAGTTTCAAAAACTAGTTTGGAAATGCCAGAGTAAATATGGGAGAGGAAAGTCTGGATAAGTAAGAGATTTATGGTGTTCTCTATATGTGTGTTTTTGTCAGAGGGGGAAAATGAACTAGTATGTGACAAGGATTATTTTAGTATACATTGAACTCATGATGATGAATCCAGATTACATGTTATTTTATTTTATTTTATTTTATTTTAAAGATTTTATTCATTTGTCAGAGAGAGAGCACAAGCAGGGGGAGCAGAGGCAGAGGGAGAAGGAGGCTTCCCACCGAGCAAGGAGCCCAATGTGGGACTCGATCCCAGGACCCTGGGATCATGACCTGAGCTGAAGGCAGACACTTAACCGGCTGAGCCACCCAGGCGTCCCTATGTGTTATTTTAATAAGGAACAAATTTAAGGACTTAGAAATGGTTCTTGAAATTTCCCCCACTCTGTCTAGTTCCCCTTCCTCTTATCACCATCCACCAGTAGGCTGGAAATTATATAAATTACCACTGTGTGTACCAGCATGCATCCTGCTAGAAGGTTAGTCTAGTGCCATGGGGAAATAAAATCTGGATTCTCCACACAGTATGCTTAATAAAAAATGAAACAGTTTTCTTAGATGTTCATTTTGGTATCATTTCTTTGGGTTGTCAATCAAGTTGATTTTTATCAGCATATGTATTTGCTGTCTATGACCTTGATCTGTACTTTGGAGGAGAGTTAGACTGATGAACATCCTGTATGTTCTGCTAGACAGTTTTTAAACGTGTTTGGTTACTCAATGACAGTACTTTTTAATTGCCTTTCTTTTCCAACCATGTTATAATTAACGTAAGTGGGATTTAGAGATTAATTTTATAGAAGCAACTGACTACTTCCACTCTGTGAAATTGAAATCTTAAATGGATTCATATATGATAAGATCAGGAATTTTGAGACGCTCTTAATGGTTGTCATGTATTGTATTGATATATACTATAACTTTAAAAGACAGTTTAAAAGACAGAGTGAAAAAGCTTCTTCAAGCAGTGTTCCTTCCAGTTATGATACAAAGCAATCTTTAGTGAACCATATCTTTACTTGGCACCAAACATAGAAAATCAACATGCTTTGAAGGGCAGTACCAGAACAAGGAGCTGCCCAAACATTTTGACTTAATTACTAAATAAAATGAGTTCAGAATATGGTTATTAGCCATCAGTAAATAAATACCAAGGCTGAACTCATAAGTGGATACTACTTTCTATGGTGGAGACTTTTAAATAATCGTAGCTAACCATCTTACCTCATTGGCATTAGTAAGCAAGTGGGTTGAAACGATTATTGTTGGAGTCTGTATACTGTTTTGTTCAAAACCCTAACCATTAATTAGGCCTCCTAGGAGCACTATCAAATGCTCACAGTGCTGATTTGGAAATGGAGATATAGAGACTGAATGATTTATAGTAGATCAAGACAAGGCCGGAGTTACCCCTTTCCAAACTGGTTGTTCAGGATACCATGGAGCGGCCACTATAAACAGGGGAAATGCATTTCCAGTTCAACTTTAATTCCAAACTTTAAAAATCCAGACATCATTACTGAGAATGCTCAGCAATTTCATAACATTAAGTGTTAGGTTATTTTTGTTTGCTTTCAGTCTTAAGACAAATTGATTCTATTTCAATTTCACCCAAAATTCTTTGAGGAGAAAAACACTTTTTTTTTTTTTTAACATCATTGAGTTGATTTTGTGCAATAGGATCAAATAACTTGAAAAACTTATCCTCTACATGGAAATAACCCAGTGCCTTTTTGTAAGCAGAATTCGGTGCTGCTCAAATGTTCTAACTCTTTTGAGAACAAATAAAATAAGTTAAATATACACTAAGAATGTCACATTGATTCACACACTTGGAAATGAGTCTAATAAGAATCTATTTGCCATCTCTTGACCTTACACATAAATTAAATTTGCTTTATCAAAAGTCTTGGTTGCTTGAATTAAATACTGATGATGAATAAATATAAGCGTCCAAATCCTCACTCCTTGTTGGGCCTTAAAGACAAATGGAAACTCTCAGCTGCACACTATTTGACTATGTAAATATCCACCCTGGACAGTGCTCCCCTGAAGCACTGTCCTTCATTCTTCCTATGAAAGAAAAATATTTCTTTGAAAGGAATGAAGTAAATGCAACACATAATTTTAAGAATCATCTATATCCCATTCCTGTATAAGCTCCAGAGAAATACAAATGAAGTTGAAGACATGGATCTCTGGTTATTGACAAACACATCAGGTAAGGCATGAGATTACTACTAAAACAGTAATACGTAACCCCCATGGTATTGAAAATTGTGGTTTAATCCCCAAGTTCCATAACCTTAATAAAATGTAATTTTTATAAGAAACAAATTATATCATAACTATTTAATACTGTGCCTAGGAACTGCTCATCTACATCTTGGTGTACAAACCCAGCCCCATTTCAGATGTGTCTTGTATGTATTATTGACTCTCAACATTTATACATGCTATTCCTTTTGCCTATATCTTTCTTCCTTTCCCACCCCTATGCCTCACATCTCATCCAGTTAGCTCTACCTTGATATCCTTCAAGTCATCCATTGATAACATAGTATTTTGTTTTCGCTTTTTATTGTTTACTCTTTTATATCCCTCACTAGACTATATGTTCTCTCCTGGGTAGAATCATGTCCAACATATATCCTCTCTAGAATTTAGCAGATGTAAATGCTCAGTATTGGAGGAATAAATTAATAAAGCTATCTAGGAAGTGACCTTCAAAGAAGTGATTAGAGAGGGGGGAAACAGTAGGTAGAGATAATAGCTTGAGCAAATTTGGGGATACTGTAAGCACTTACTGCCTAGGAAACCATAATGAGAATGATTGAAATAGATGGAGGGTTATGTTGGAGTTAATGAAAATAAGATTAAAAAGGTAAAATAATCCCAATTAATGAGAATACTAAGCCGAGAAATTTGAGTATGGTTTGATAGGCAATAAGGACCAATTTTAGTTATTATTTTAGGGAAGTTATGTAATGAAAACTGTTATATTTTCATACACTTAACATATTTTTTTCTTACAATTCTCTTCTTGAGAACTAAAGGAACATACTTTAAGGAAAGTATGTTGTACTTTTGAAATGCTTATAAACAAGAAAGCTCACTGAAAACTCACTGATTGCTGAGGAGTGAAAGTTTGCAATAGAATAAAAATGATAAAAATATTTTTGGAACAAGGAATGAAAGATTATACTGGTACAAGATATAAATATTTCAATAATGTTTGTTTTCTTCCTATCAGTTATAATTCCATAATTACATAGATATTATTGATTACAAAATATGCCCACAATAAATTTAGGTTGCCTTTGTTAGTATGGTGACATTTTCTAAATAAAAAAAATTTAAATGTTTTAATCATCCAAATGACATTTATCCATGATTGGCTATTTATATAATTCTGTTTATGACTCTTTGATTTATTTTGTAATTAATGGTTTTCTGATTATAACATACGCTCCTGAATGATATTTTAGAAAGTACATAAAAAGCCCCGCCCTAGGCTCTGCGTGGTCCTGCAGAGGCCAGGTCGGATATTTTCTGTGAGAGAGTCGGCTGTGAGACGCGGAAAGGGAAAGTTCAAGACCGCGCTCGGACCAAGGGCTAGTAACTAGATCAGCGGGACGATGTTTTACCGGATGGATTCTCAAAACTTTGGGCCGTTTCTTCTTAATTTTAATTACGTGATGCTGTGGAGGGGAAAAGCACTCAGGCCATTTTGGTGAGCATGTAAATTGGAAACACCTTTCTGGAGACTGTTGGTTAAATATATGTCGGACACGTGTGAATACGGAAGCATACATGTTAAAATTCATGTATTTTGAAAGAATATGTGAGAAAATTAAAAGTGCATAATTAAAAGGTAGGCCACAGGTACTGTTTTTGGACGATTATAATTGTATAATTTGAAGAGCCCCCCAGATTTTTATATATATATATAAATATATATATATTTCAATAGCAGAACAGTATATACCAAAATGTTTATAGTAATCGTGTCAGCATGTCATCTGTATTTCCCAAATCTTCAATATTATTTACTTCCTCCCAACCCGCACCCCAAGACTGCTTTTACTGAATGACTTTCTCAGAACAGAAATAAATCAACTTATTAAAGAAGTCAAACATTCTGATAATTTAAAAACAAAACAAACAAACAAAAAAAAACAAAAAAAAGAGGGCGCCTGGGTGGCTCAGTTGGTTAAGCGACTGCCTTCAGCTCAGGTCATGATCCCAGGGTCCTGGGATCGAGTCCCACATCCGGCTCCCTGCTCTGCAGGGAGCCTGCTTCTCCCTCTCCCACTCCCCCTGCTTGTGTTCCCTCTCTCGCTGTATCTCTCTCTGTCAAATAAATAAATAAAATCTTTAAAAAAAAAAAAAGTACATAAAATATAAGGAAGGGGGGGACAAAAAACATGATTACATCACTCTGAAGCTATTATTATAACATTTTTGTCTTATTCACATATTTTCCTTCTGTAATTTTTCCTTTACATTGTTGAAGTTATAATACATACTTTATATCTTTTTGTAGTATCTTTTTGCTTGACACTATATCATAAATCTTTTCCTATATGATTTTCCTAAACCTAATTTGCACTGCATGAGAAATACTCTCTTTTATGTGCATTTCCTTAATATTGGGTAACTTGTTTCTTATATTTTTGTTGTGATGTTATAGTATTTAAGGTGATTTCTTTAATAATTCTTAAGTTGGGGGGATAAGTGTCTTTCCTTTTGCAACATGATTTTCCAACTCTTGATCTCTTTTTCCTTTGTCACACTGAATATTTGAGTAGTTTGGGTTTTTTTAAAGAGGTGCATGAATGCTGGGTTTTTGAGCTCTTGCATAGGGAAAAGGAAGCAGGTAAGCACGTGGGCTTCAGAGCCAGAAAGATCGAAGTCTGAATCCCAGTTCCATCACTTTCTAATTGTGTGATGCTGGGAAGTTATAGATCCTCTCTGGGTTGCAATTTGAAGATAATAATATTTGCCATTTAGAGTTTTTATGAAGACTAGGTGAAAAAATACATATAGGATACTTATCATGGTATCTGAAACTAGTGCTTTATTAAAGGCTAGCTCTTATCATTTTTGTTATTATTGTTGGTATTCTTTGTTGTCACTTTGGAAGTTAACAAGTTAATGGGTTTAAATTTCTATGTGGGATTACAAAAATAATAAGAAAATATTCAAAATAACAAATGCATTATCAACAACAAAAACCTACACTACCTTGAAACTACATTGCTCCCGGGACTCTTCCTATTTCTGCCTTCAACCAGAGGGCTTTACATAAGGGTACCATGCTTATTTCCCAGAATTCAACATACTACCTCCACCTGCTCTTTATCCTCCTTCCTGAGCAATGAATTCTGATAATTGCAAAACTAGCCTAAAAAGATGCTATTGCTACTACTGAAGAGTGGCAATGGGAATCACACTCTGATTAATTCATAAAAGCAGCACATATAGAGTGTTAGGAGGGACCCATTACAAGTTTCAGTTGATTGCAAAAATTACGTTTCTGAATGAGGAAATAGACAGTGGGGAAGGAAAACAGCCCTTTTTTCACGACTTTTAGAGGAGCCTAGGTACAACATAGATTATTTCTTTAAGTTGCATCTTTGAGGATTTTAGTTAGAAAATAATCTCAAATTCTAGTGATAGTTTGAGTGAAAGTTTAAGCTTTTATTGTGGTAATGTTGTCTTTTTTTCTGTATAACAATTTAGGATGAGGTTTTGAGTTTTGTATGAATTTCAGAAAATTCCTTAGGGATTTTATTTGAATGAGAACTATATATTTTCTTTAATATATTTCAAATCCAATCCAAACATAGCCTTATTTAGAAAATTCACACTCAAAGGAAAATATGACTTGGCATCATCTTTGCTACTTATATGGCAAACAGCTATATCTATTAAAATCCATCTATTTTTTGGTATAACCTGCATGAATATACTTTTTTTCTTTTTTAACATTGGAGTTCATGAATTATATTTATGAAGCCAACTCCAAAAGGATAAAGGAATATCAAAGTTTTATCATAAGCATCATTCTTATTTCTAATTTATAATGAAAAGCATGCATAATTATAAAATTATAAATTATTCACAGATGAAATTTTTAGTGTAATGTTAGGATAAAGTGTCATGTGAGCAAAAATAGTAAAAAAAAAAAACTGGTATGATTATGAAACTGAGTGCTGGGACATATCCTGATGAATTCATCATGTACCATCTGCTCCAATAATTCTTGCCACTAGCAGCCATATTTTGCCAGTGGGTATTGTATACTATATTTGCTTGACTCTCTATTATGGATTTTTCTACATGGTTATTATAACAGTACTATGACATGAAACTTACTAACAAACTGCAAGTCCTGTATTTTAATAGGACACTTAAAAACCATAGGAAAATTTGGACTAATTAAGTCTATATTGTTTTGATTATTTCTTCTCCATCCTTTTTACCTTATGTGATAAGAATTGAGAAAAGTGAACCATCCTATTCCCAGTAGCTCTTTTTAAATGTTGTGACCCATCTGTTGCCATATGCCAGGCATCTGCTTTTATCACTCTCATTTGTGGTCCTTCGGTGCTAGAAGTGATGAATTAACTTTGAATTTATGCTAATTTTTACTACAAGAGAACAGCTTATTTGCAAACCGTTTAATCTGGCAGCAGTGATTTTCAGAGGTAAGTGAATACAAGAAGATAAAAATAGGAATCAGCAATGTATACTTATTCCCAGCTACCTTTTTTGAATAGGTGTATAACTTTTAGGTAATTGTAATACCTCTAGAGCTCCATTTCTTTAATAAAAAATGTGAGGAGTGATCCTTGATTATAAAATATGTATTCCATTTACATCAAAGAAAATATGACATCAGATATAACAGGTTAGAATTGTTCATGGATGCTTATTCAGTTCAGTGCCTGTTTAATCCAAGTTGTTGAATTCTTTCTTTTTTTCTTTTTTAAAGATTATTTATTTTTATCCAATCCTAAACTATTATCAGAAAATGGTGATGTAATATTAAAGGCTGATATCACACTGATCAGATCTTAATGTAATATTTCTCAATTCTTTAGTTTTGTAGAAATATCAGTGAATTGGAATCAGACAAGGTGTCAGTCCTCTTTCTTCCACTAAGTAGTGATAAACTTGGGGCAAGTCATCAATCCTGAGTCTGCATGTCTCATAGAATGGTCACCTGACTTGGATATTAACTATGTTATCTTTTAGCACTAACAATCTGAGATTCTTATGCCTGTCTTTAGGACATATATTTCTTTATTGAATGGAATTAATCACATATGAATTCATCCATCTAGTTTTTCATGTATACACTTAATTCTGAATGCAATAGATAGGATATCAATGATATTAGATATTTAGATTAAAATGGCATTATCTTTAAAAGATGAAAATAAATAGGTTGGCTGGGTGGCTCAGTCAGTTAAGCATCCAAGTCTTGACTTTGACTCAGGTCACAATCTCAGGGTCATGAGATTGAGCCACGCCCAGCATGGAGCCTGCTTAGGATTCTCTCTCTCCCTTTCCCTCTGTCCCTCCCCGGCCACCCTCCCCACCGCCATCACCACTCATGTATGCTCTCTCTCTCACTCTCCCTGTCAAAAAAAAAGAAAAGAAAAGAAAAAAGATGAAAATAAAAATGACTTAACTAATGTGTATTGTGCAGGTTTTCTAAGCAGAATCCAACATATAAAAAATCTTTTTAAACAAGGGAACAACCAGACTTACTAGAAACCAATTGAGTTTCATTGGCCTGCTTAATTACATTGAATTTTAGAATCATCTAATGGGTCAGGTGTTTTTGTTGTTGTTGTTGTTTTTCTTTTAATTTAGGTTATTTATTTATTTTTACTTTGTATTTTTTTTTGTTGTTGAGAAATAATTCACATACGTCACTGTATAAGTCATACAGCCTGATTGTTTGATTCACATAATATATTATGAAATGATTACCACAATAGGTTCAGCTAATAACCATCTTCTCGTATAGATACAATAAAAAAAAGAAAAGAAAGGAGGAAGGAAAAAAGGAAAAACATTTTCTCCTTGTGATAAGAACTCTTAGGATTTACTCTAACAACTTCCTATATATTATACGGCAGTGTTCACTCTAGTCATCAGCTTATACATTATATCCCTAGCATTTATTTATCTTATGACTGGAAGTTTGTACCACCTTTGGGCCACCTTCCTCCAGTTCCCCTTCCTACCACCCTCCAACTCTGGTAACATAACTCTGATCTCTTTTTCTGTGAGTTTGGGGTTTTTTGTTTGTTTGGTTATTTATTTAAGATTCTACAACGAAGTAAGATCATACAGTATTTTTCTTTCTCTCTCTGATTTACTTCACTTAGCATTATGCCTTCACGTTCCATTCATGTTGTTTCAAATGGCAGGATTTCCTTGTTTATTTTTATGGCTTATTCACAGCATATTATAATATTCTAATATATATATTTCAACTTCTTTATCCATTCATCCATCAGTGGACACTTAGGTTGTTTCAAAGTCTTGGCTAAGTTATACTGCTGTGAATAAGGGGGTTAAATATCTTTTGAGTTGGTGTATTCATTATTTTTGGATATATTTATTTCCAAAAGTGGAAATGCTGGATCATATGGTAGTTCTATTTTTAATTTTTCAAGAATCCTCCATACTATTTTCCATAGTGGCTATACTAATTTGCATTCCCACCAATAGTGAACAAGGGTTCTCTTTTCTCCCCATCCACACTAGCATTTGTTATCTCTTGTCATTTTGAGAATGGCCATTCTAGATGGCCAGATGTGAAGTGATATCTCATTGTAGTTTTAATTTGCCTTTCCATAATGACTAGTGATATATTTCATCTTTTCATGTGCTTGTTGCACTGTCATATTTCTTTTTTGGAGAAATGTCTCTTCAGATCCTTTGTTCATTTTTTTTTAATTGGGTCATTTTATTTTATTTGCTAATGAGTTGTATGAGTTCTTTATATGTTTTGGATATTAACCCCTTATCAGATATATGGTTTGCAAATACTTTTTTTCCCATTCCATAGATTGTCTTTGTTGATGTCTTCCTTTGCTCTGTAGGTTTTTAGTTTCATTTAGTCTCACCTTCAGTTTTTTATTTTGTTGCTTGTGCTTGAGGTGTCATAACCAAGAAATCATTACCAGGACCCATGTCAGGGAGCTTTGTTCCTTTGTTTTCTTCTAGGAGTTTCATGTTTTCAGGCCTTATGTTTAAGTCTTTTAATTCATTTCAAGTTACTTTCCATGAGCGTTATAAGATATGGGTGGGTCCAGTTTCATTCTTTTATATGTGAATATCCAGTATACCAACACCATTTATTGAAAAGACTGTCTTTTCTCCATGAGTATTCTTGGCTCTCTTGTCAAATATTAGTTGACTCTATATGCTTGGGTTTATTTCTGGTCCCTCAATTCTGTTCCATTGATCTATTTCTCTGTTTTTATGCCAGTACTATACTGTTTGATTACTATAGTTTTTTTTTGTTGTTTTTTTTTTTTTTTTTATTTGAGAGAGAGAATGAGATAGAGAGAGCATGAGAGCGGGGAGGGTCAGAGGGAGAAGCAGACTCCCTGCCGAGCAGGGAGCCCGATGCGGGACTCGATCCTGGGACTCCAGGATCATGACCTGAGCTGAAGGCAGTCGCCCAACCAACTGAGCCACCCAGGTGCCCTTGATTACTATAGTTTTATTGTGAAGTTTAAAATCAGGAAGTGTGATAACTCCTGCTTGTTCTTTCTCAGGATTTCTTTGGCTTTTTGGGGTCTTTTGTGGTTCCATATAAATTTTAGGAGTGTTTTTTTCTATTTCTGTAAAAAATGCCATTGAAATGTGGATTGCATTGAATCTATAGGTGGCTTTTGGTAATATTGATATTTTAACAATATTAATTCTTTTGTTCCTTAAACACGGGGTGTCTTTCCATTTAGTTATTTTCTTTGGTTTCTTTCACTGATGTCTTACAGTTTTCAGTGTAGTGATCATTCACCTCCTTAGTTAAGTTTATTCCTAAGTATTGTTTTTAATGCTATTGTAGAGGGATCTATTTCTTCATTTCTTTTTCAGAATATTTGTCATTAGTGTATTGAAATGCTACTGATTTTTTGTGTTAATTTTGTATCCCACAACTTTCTGAATTTATTGATTAGATCTAACAACCTTTTAGTTGAGTCCTTAGGAATATATATATAAAATCATGGCTATTTTAACATTAGCAAGTCTTGCAATCCATAAACACAGACTGTCTTTTCATTTATTTGTTTCTTCTTCAGTTTCTTCCAACCTTTTTTAAGGTTTTCAGTGTACAAGTCTTTTACCTCTTTGGTTAAGTTTATTCCTAAGTATTTTATCCTTTTTCATGCCACTATAAATGGAGTTGTTTTCTTAATTTCATTTCAGATTGTTCATTGTTACTGTATAAAAATGCAACTGATTTTTGCATGTTGATTTTGTATCCTTTGACTTTGCTGAATTTATTTTTTAGTTCTAACAGGATTTTATTTTTGTAGAATTTTTAGGGTTTTCTACATGTAAGATTATATCATCTGTGAGTGGAGATATTTTACTTCTTCCTTTCCAATTTAGATGTCTTTTATTTCTTTTAATTGCTCTGGTTAGAACCTTCAGTACTGTGCTGAATAGAAATGGTGATACAGAAGACATCCTCCCCTTGTTCTTGATCTGAAAGGGAAAGCTTTCAGCTTTTTAGTACTATGAGGTGGGCTTTTCATTTATAGCCTTTATTACATTGAGGTAATTTTCTTCTCATCCTAGTTTGTTGAGTGTTTTTATCATGAAATGGTGTTAAATTTTGTCAAATGCCTTTTCTGCATCAAGATGATCAAGTGGTTTTTGACCTTCAATCTGTAATGTGGTATATTTGATTGGTTTTCCTGTCAAACTATCCTTGCATTCCAGGAATAATTCCTACTTGGTTCTTTTAAATGTATTTTTGAATCTATTTGATAGTATTTAATTGAGGATTTTTGCATCAGTAATCAGAGTTAGTAGTTTATAATTTTATTTTCCTGTAGTATCTTTGATTTTGGTGTCAGGGTAATGCTGTCTCATAAAATGACTCTGGAAGTGTTCCCTCCTCTTCAATTTTTTGGAAGAGTTGAAAAGAATTGGTGTTAATTCTTTTTTAAATGTTTGGGACAATTCTTCAGTGAAGCCATTTATTCCTGGACTTTCTTGTTTTGGGGAGATTTCTGATCGCTGATTGAAATTTTCTAATAGTTCTAGGTATAGGGGAAGAAAAAGTTTTCCTCAACACTCTTACATCCCCAGCTGTGTCTGAAAATTATATTGACAAAAACATATTTACAGGAGTAAAGCATACAAATTTATTTAACATAAGCTTTGCATGACATGGGAGCCTACATAAAGAAATGGGAAGAGCTGAAGAAATGGCTAAACCTGAGTATTTTTATTGTTAGGTTTGATGAAGAGTGGACAGTCATGGAGAAATATGACAGGTCAAAGGGTATGACCTAAGTGTAATAAACTGGGGAAACCTAACAAGGCCTGTTTGTTCAGATTCTTCTCAGCGTTCCCTTGTCTTTGGAGATAAGAATGCTTTCCTCTGGAGACAGGGAGGGCACCTCTCACATGAAAGTTTATGACCTGTTTCAGGAGAAGAATGAAGGAAGGTGAACAGAGTGACCTTCCTGCTTCTGCTGTTTTCTCAAACTAACTTCTTCAGCTTAAAATATTCAATATACCAAGGTGCCAGGTTGGGGGGCAGCCTGTCCTAAATGCCATCATAGGTCTGTTCACATTTTTTCTTTTTTTTTTTAATTTTATTGTATTATGTTATGTTAATCACCATACATTACATCATTAGTTTTTGATGTAGTGTTCCCTGCTTCATTGTTTGCGTATAACACCCAGTCCTCCATTCAGTATGTGCCCTCTTTAATACCCATCACCAGGCTAACCCATCCCCCCCCCCCAGAACCCTCAGTTTGTTTCTCAGAGTCCATAGTCTCTCATGGTTCATCTCCCCCTCTGATTCCGCCCCCCCCTTTATTTTTCCCTTATTTCATTATGATCCAGTCTTGGTGGGTTTTGTGTTTCTAGAAGTTTGCCCATTCCATGCAGATTATCCAGTTTGTTGGTACCTAATTATTCACAGTAGCCTCTTACAATCCTTTTTATTTCTGCGGTATCAGTTGTAATGTCACCTCTTTAATATCTGATTTTTGATATTTACGTTTTTTTTTCTTTTTTTCCTTAGCCCAGCCAATGGTTTGTTCCCTTTTTTTTTTATCTTTTCAGAAAACTATTAGTTTCATTGATTTTATTTTCTATTCTCTATTTCATATATTTCTGTTCTAATCTTTTTTCAAATGCCCTCTTTTCTGCTAACTTTTGATTTGTTTTTCTTTTTCTAGTTCCTTGAGGTATACAATTAGGTTGTTGATTTGAAATCCTTTTTCCTTCTCTGATGTAGGTGTTTTTACTGCTATAAACCTCAGGGGTAAACTGAATTTTATTGGGCACCTTTGAGCCAGGCTTTACGCTATATGTATATACTTTATCTCATACAGTTGTTCCAACCATACTACCCTACTAATTGAGTAGATAATAAACACTATTTTATGGATTCGAAAATTGATGTAGAGAAAATATTAAGTTATATGTCCAACTGATCAAAATACAAATTAATTAAGGGAAGAATTATATTTTATCCCTTGTCTTTTTTTTTTTTAAGATTTTATTTATTTGACAGAGGGAGAGAGAGAGGGAGAGTGCACAAGCAGGGAGAGCACCAGGCAGAGGGGAGAGAGAGAAGCAGCCTCCCTGCTGAGCAAGGAGCAGATGTGGGACTTGATCCCAGGACTCTGGGATCATGACCTGAGCCGAAGGCAGACGCTTAACTGACTGAGCCACGCAGGCACCCCTTATCTCTTGTCTTTCAAGATCAAACCCATGTTCTCTCTAGGGTACCAATCTGTCTGGGAGACCATTTTCCTACAGTGTGTCATTTGGAACTTCATAAGGATATAACAAAGAAATTCCCAAACATGCCCAAAGGAAAAAAAAATATACAAAATAAAACAAAATCTATTGTTCCTTAGTTGATTTTAGAGAAAGCATATAGGTAAAATCTTTCTATAAAGTGGTGTAATCAATGTGTGAGCAACAATCTGTTAAAATCATCTGAATGGCTGGTTCTTTGTAATTTTTACAATGGAAAAGAAATAGTGTCTCTCTTCACAAGCTAAAACAGAAACTGGTACCACTAATTTTCTTTTAGACTAGGCATAAAATTAATTGGGAAACTTAAGGGGTGAAGGAAACTGAAAATATTTAGGGCTTTTACATAATAAGAATCACATTCTTATTCTTGGTGCAAAAATATTCTTCCCAGGAGCTGCATAAGCTGAGATGTGATGTCCTAATTATAATAATCACACGGTAGTTCCACATAGCACCTTTCATCCAAGAATATCTTTGATCCAAGAACATCTAATCACTCCACAGTCTATAACTAATTGAGTTTAGCTACATCTCTCTGAAGTAGAATCAGGATATTATTTTAAAGGTGGTTAAGTATATTGATGGCTAAAGCTGTTAAGAAACCTGCTTCTGGTGAAGTGAATTATAAATTATTGGAAGTATTTCTTAGAAATCTGTGTTCTTGTTCCTTAGAATGGAGCAACAGGCTTTTTGTTTTTCGAAAAGGAAACATGAGATTTTCAAATCATCTATCATTTTAAGAAATTTTTACAACATTAACTTCATTAAACTGATAATAAGGATATAATTTAAAAAGGAAATCCTGCCTTAACATTTTTGAATAGACTCATTCAAAACAAAGTGTGTTCAGTAATTAAGTTAGGAACATTTAATGTTACTGCCCTGGAAAGGCATGTAACAAATTTCCTTTGTGTCCATTTAAAAAAAAAAAGCAGAATAAACACACACTTCAGAAAAACTTAAGTATGTCCCCAGATAGGGAGAACAAGTCAAAACTCAAGAGGAAAAACATATTTGTCATGAGAATTTTAAAAACAGTAAGACTGAGTTTATGGGTGGAAATGAGAGATCAGAAGAAGAATTTGGAGTCAAGACCTCTGGGCCTTTGTGTGTCATATACTTGAAAAGCACTTCACTGTATCTTTGCTTCTGATTGAAAAAAATGCAAAGCAGCCTTGCTTCACATATACAGATGAACTCTGAATTCTCATCCCGATTCCCCCTAAAACTGAATCTATCACTTTGGATTCAGGAGAATGAAATAATACTTTAGTCAAATTAATCCATTCCACGAAGAGCTGAACATAAAGTTGGCCTGATGTCAAGAACATGTACTCCTTATCTAACTTCACTATACAGTCAAGTTATGTTTTCTTTAATATTCTTTGCTGTTCGCAATTAATAAATTTTTGCCCACACTAAAGAACAGGCCCAAGATGCTAATGAAACCCCTTCAGGTTCTTTGGAGGGCAGCTCAAAGTCAGTACTCAGAGCACAGCAATGAGGTAACCATCTCATCAAGAGCTTCCGTTCAAGACTATGGGATGGACTGTCACAGTGTTTCTCAGACTTATCCTTGCTCAGCATTCCAACCAGAATTTGCCTCCAAATTACCTCTCCACCTTCACCTCCCACCTTCACCTCCCTCAGCCCTTCTGATTGGTTTGCCACTTCCTGAGCATGAAATGAACTTTTACATCTCTAGATCTTCCCTTATTTTTCCCCATCACAGGCTCAGATTATAACATCCTTCTTGGTATAGCCCACCTATACCCATCTCTCTATATCCAACTATCTTATTTTTTTGTTATTTAACTGGCATATCTTCCCAAAAGCAAATTAATCCATACTCATTCTCTGCTACATTATCATATATGTATGTCCCTGTTTTTTTTCCCTTTCATAAATTTTCTCATTCAGTGTGTTCATTGATTTGCCACATACTGATAAGCAGTTAGAAATTAGGATTAATGGATAGACCCATTGCACTGGAGGAGTTCATGCTAACTACTTCTTTGTTATTTATCTTTCTATTCTGTTGCCACAGATGTGTTTGTTTCTTCCGTATCTTGAAAAATTCTCTATCTTGAAAAATCCACTTGTTAATGTGTAAACTCTTTCTACCAATGCAGCCATCTCCCAGACTCAAACTGAGATCATTCCAACAGTACTCTATTGGGCATCATGGAGGAGCCTTCACCTTTCCTTGCAAACTGTACACTCATCATACACTATATTGGAGGGACGCCTGGATGGCTCAGTCAGTTGAGTATCTGACTCTTGATTTCAGCTCAGGTGTTGATCTCAGGGTCCTGAGTTCAAGCCCCATGTTGGGCTCCATGCTGGGCATAGAGGCTACTTTAAAAAAAAAAAAATGTGCTATATGGAGAATGAGGACATTTTAGGGCTGGAAGGAATTTTAAAGATAGTCTCCAATATTCTCATCTAACAGACAGGAAAATGGAGACATGGGAAGGTTAGGTTACTTGTTACAAATCACAGGTTATTAAGGGAACCAAGACTTGAACAGAAGTTTTAGGGATCCTTCCCATTGTCACTAACACATGCCATCAATGGGTAGTTAGGTCAGAGGGCATCATAGATGTGAATAAAAAACAAATCAGCCATCACCTCTCTGTTAAATTTTTTTGTATATAATTTTTGCTGGAAATGGATCGGTGTAGATATAAACATGACAAATTACATCACATTCAAAGGAGAACAAAGTCTCAAATATCCAGGTGAAATCATCCACATTAATTAGTGTAAAATTCTAGGAGAAGCCTACATTGGAAAAATGAGCACATTTTAGGCAACATTATTTCAATGACTGTACTAATCTCATTTAAAATAAATGAAACAATTTTTCAGAGTGGTATCATGCAAAGGGACAATTTAAATCCTATAATTTCTGAAAGACTAAAGTTAGAAGTACATAAATTTAGTTACTGGTAATCTGCTGTGCCAGAGATATCATTAAACTAATTGTAGAAAATAAAATGTGAACAGCTCAGTAAGATTCTGAGCACTAAATCATCACAATACTTGGTGCATGCTGAATCAAAGATAATCAGAGAGATAATTCCATTGGAAATAAAGAGCAAATCCATTCCTTCTTCATGGAATTCACCTTGGTTCACACTGAAAAGACAAAGATTATTTAGTCTAATTTGAAGTATTAAATTCAGGGTATGAGTGTTCTCTTATGCAATAAGGGTAACTTTTTTCCTAATAAATAGGAGATAAGTGATTAAATAAAAGTAAAAAGGAGTTGAAAACCTAGGGATGGATATTTAACAGAAACTTTCTCACACAGAGTCACATTTTTAAGTTGCTTTGCATTTATCTGCATTATCTGTACTGTTTGGGGCCCATCTGTATTTATGCCAGTTCTAACAAGATTTCTGTCTGTGGCTCTGTTATTTGATTCTTTCCAAGTACATTTTTCAGGAAAAAAAGTAAAAAAAAAAAAAATGACTCATATCAATACAAAACATGCATATGGCAAAGATTTATTTAACTCTTTAATGAGGAGAACCATCACGATGGAAAAGGTGGATAAACAGAGGAGCAGAAAAGGCAAATAGTCCATTAGGAAAGATATGCTGAGTTAAATTCACCAGGAATTGTCTTTTTTTTTTTTTTTTAATACCTGTAATACTGGGACCCTGACCACCCACTGCCTAAATTCAGCTTGCCTGTTTTTGTAAACCTGACTGGAACCCAGGCACCCCCACTCACTTATTATGGCTACTGTCCAACGGGCTTTATTTAAGGCAATGGCCCCGGGGCCTCTACAGAGACCCCCCAAGAATAGCTTGGGTATAAAATACATCTCAAATTTTTCCCTTTGAATTTAGGTTCTTCTTTTGGGAAGGCAAAATTAAAAGGGTTTAAGTTTCATTAGAATAGATTATTTGATTAAAACACTATCACATGTGCCTAGAAACAATAAATGGTTATAGTTTGGAATAAGAATACAATACAATTCTAAGTAACTCCCTTGTTATTGGGTCAAGGACGTGCCAAAGTACAGAAATTTTTCAGGTTAGATAAGGAATCTCTACTATCTGAGCAGATTACATAGAAGAATAACCTTTTACTATTTCTTGGTAAGAGCAAACTAAATTCCTTCCTACTAATTTTTCATTCCAACAGAGGGAAAAAAAACAAAATTAGTTCTAGCTTTGCATTAATATGATAAGCAGTAATTTATTTACAAGCTCTTTCCAAAATTTATCTTCTAATAAATCCATTCAAAACTCAGCAAAGTTTACCAACATTTTACACATTTTACTGCTTTTCGGAATCATTCTTTTTTTTTTTTTTTTTATTGTTTGAAATACTTTATTAGGAACACCACAAAATAAGGTAACTAAATGACCACTAAAACATATGCAAATATTCTCACCCTAATTAGTAATCAGGAAAATGCAAATTAAAATTGCAAGTGATAATGCTGCACACATATCAAGTTTGGCAAAAAAAAACTGAAAAACCTTGTCAAAATAAGTAATGGTCAGAATTGGAGGCAAATAATTCTTTTTTTTTTTTTT
>NC_138382.1:31297175-31328825 GCF_054177405.1 Leptonychotes weddellii | reverse complement strand
TTCAAGATGACACAGAAGGAATATAATTATAGTTGAATTAAAACTATTAAGAATTCTAGGGGTGCCTGGGTTGCTCAGTCGGTTAAATGTCTGACCCTTGATTTCGACTCAGGTCATGATCTCAGGGTCCTGAGATTGAGCCGAACATCGGGCTCCATGCTAGGCATGGAGCCTGCTTAAGATTCTCTCTCCCTCTCCCTCTGCCCCTTCGTGTCCCCCATTGTGTCCACTCTCTCTCTTTTTCTCTCTTTCTCTCAAAAAAAAAAAAAATCAAGAATTCTAATTTAATATAGAAAATATACAATATTTTCTTAATCTTAAACAATATATGGAAGAAACATTAGCCTATCTCATCAATAAACCAGTACAACAGATTTAGGAAGTTATTAACCTAGTCTCTTTCACTAGAAAATAATTCAAATCTTAAAAAATTAAATTACAGTTGACCCTTGAACAACACAGATTTGAACTGCAGAGGTCCATTTAATATGCAGAGTTTTTACAGGACAGTACTGTAAATGTATTGTCTTCCTTATCATTTTCCTAATAACATTTTCTTTTCTCTAGCTGACTTTATTGTAAGAATACGGTATATAATACATACGTATAATATGTGTTAATTGTGTTAGCAACAAGGCTTCTCAATAGTAGGCTATGCATAGTTAAGTTTTTGGGGAGTCAATGTATACATAAAGTTCCAACTGCGCAGGAGTCAGCACCCCCAAACCCCCGCACTGTTCAGGGGTCAACTATATATGTTTATTCTCCATACTGACAAAAGCAAAGAAAAGAAATTTATCTATTTATGACCTAAAATTACCAAACCAGTTAGTGTCTAAATCACTTGGATTCTGCTATAAATATGTTCCTGAGTTAGCAGTATCTATGAGAGATGTTTTTGTTTGGTTGTTTTTCTCCCTTAAAAAGGTCAGTACAGGGGCACCTGGGTGGCTCAGTCGTTGGGCGTCTGCCTTTGGCTCGGGTCATGGTCCCGGGGTCCTGGGATCGAGCCCCGCGTCAGGCTCCCTGCTCAGTGGGGGGCCTGCTTCTCCCTCTCCCACTCACACACTGTTCCTTCTCTAGCTGTCTCTCTCTCTCTCTGTCAAATGAATAAATTAAAAAAAAATCTAAAAAAAAAAGTCAGTACATTCAGTGTATCAGAGTTCAGTTTCTTTATTTCCCTGAAATTCTGGGAATATTAAATTTTTGCAAGTATTTATTAGCCTCTGTATTTAGAAAAGTCTCCTTTTTCTTAAGGGACTTTAAAATAATATACTCTAGAAATGGGAAAATACATTGTTTTCTTATCAACAAGCAGTAAAATGGTTTTTTCTCAATTAGATGCACAGCCTCCCACAGGACTTGAAACTTCAATTCTACCACCTCAGGCACAAAGCATGTTTTAGAAAACACAGAACACCCATTCTCAAAGGGTTATCTTTCTCTTCAGTGGAAATGGAATATCTTCTACATGGATTTGAGCACACCAATAGACAAACAATATAGCCCAACTAACCATATTCCGTGTTGTCTCTCATCCAACAGAGGAGATTCACATCATCCTAATAGAGATCACCTAGTGATCCCATCATGAAATCAGGTTGCCCATTATTGCCACCCCAAATGGGGAATAACTTCTAGATTATGTGACCTTGACTGACCTAGTGGTTCAGTACCCATCAGTCCCTGGAACTGGCTGTTTGCACACATTTTATACATGAGGATTCAGTCTCCAGTTGTGGAAATGGACATGACTTAAGCAATGAATTAAACAAAACTCATAACTGTTGGCTAAGGATCTGAAACAACAGCAACAACAAAGCAAACAAACCAGAACAGAAAGTACCAAATCAGAAGAAGAAAATAGAGTCAGAAAAGGTAAAGTTCTATTGCTATTTGTGACTGACTCCGGAAGCCTGGGCAACTTCATTTAACTAGTTCTAGCAGGTAAGCCCCTCGGCCTCCAAATCTATCAAAGTATAATTTTCAAGGAATTTTAAACATGGCTCTCATATAAATATAGAGGGAACACATGTTGAAGATTTATTTAGCTCATTTAATGAGAGAACCAGCAAGATGATATCAACTGTCTCAAAAGAATTGTGGGAATGGTTCACCAATTTTCTCAGAAAAGACATGAAATCATTTTGTTAACTTAGAGACAAATTGTTTAATGTCCAGTAGGACAATAAAACCATAACCTTTGAATTTTTTTTTAACTGGAGAGAAGTCATTTTCATGTCTTCCAGACACAAGTCTACAAGTCAGCTAACAACTTTATGAATCTGGGCCAAAGTAGTAGTAAATACCAGGTCACACAAGGTGTGTCCACATAGATAAATAATGCTTTGGCTATGATTCAGCATATCTTTGAAGAGCCATTCAAACTGTTTATATATCTTCAAGTTTACTGACTCTTTCCTTGGCTATGTCCAGTCTACTGATAAATTCATCAAAGGCTTTCTTTACTTATATCGCAGTGTTTTTGATTTACAGCATTTTCCTTTGATTCTTCCTTCAAGTTTTCATTTCTCTGCTTACATTACCCACCTGTTCTTGCATGATGTCCACTTTTTTCAGTAGACCCCTTAGCATATTAATCATAGTTATTTTGAATTCCCAGTGTAATAATTCCAAAACCTGTATCATATCTGAGTCTGGTTCTGATACTCTTGTCTCTTCAGACTTTGCTTTTGCTTTTTAGCATGCCTTGTAATTCTTTGTCAAAAGCTGAATATGATGTAAAGTAACTGGAATAGGTAGGCCTTTAGTGTGAGGTGTTATATTTATCTGACTAGGAGTTAGACTGTTTATTGTTTGCTGTAGCAGTAGGTGTCAGAGACTAAAATTTTCTCTAGTATCTTTGTTTTTGTCTATTCTGCTATCTTTGGGTTTTCCTAGAGATTCCTGAAGTAGAGTCTGAAGCCTGTGATACTTCTAGCTGAAATCCCCTGTTAGTACCCAGGAACCCTATGACATGGTGGTAAGTTGTGGGGAAGGAGAAGCCTTCTATAGTCCATGATTAGGTCTCAATTAATGGGTGTTTCCCTTCCCCCACATAGGTTAGGCTCTGGTAAAAGCCCAGTATATTGGGCTCTGGTAAAATAGTTTCCCTTGATGACAGGCCTTGTTAAGGGAACAGGAAGCTCTGGGCAGATTTCAGAATGGTAACTTGTCCCCTTAACCTGTAAGAAGCTTAGGGGACAGTGAGAACCTGATGGGGCTCCTGAAGGTGACACTCATGAACATGTAGGGGTTCCCCCTGAAACTGGGCCTTTTGGAGTTTTTAACTCTGTCTATACTGAACCTCCAGCAATTCATCAGAGTTCAAAGTGTTTCTACTGATATCAGTTCCACCTGGGGCCTTCTGATTCCGGACTTAGGATCTGAGTAAGCCATGAGTCTCTGTATTTACCTGTTTATCTCCCAGAGGCAGCAGTTTGCCCCATGACCTCAATTGTTTGCTGAATCTAAGAAGAGTTGTTGATTTTCAGTTTGTTCAGCTTTTTTTCTTATTGTGAAGATAGGAATGATAATTTCCAAGCACTTAACATGTCAGACTGGAACCATAATGAGAATAATCAGCCTCATCATATATTTGTTGTAACAATGACATTAAATTTATTAGACACATTAATGTGTAAGGCCATGGCACATAGAAAGCATTCAATAAATGGCAGATGTGTCTAATTCTTAAAACTAATGAAGCAAAATTAGTGAGACAAAATAAATCCCTAGACAATCCCTGACTGCAGTGTATTATCAGCAAATGTTGAAATGGTGGCAAGTGTTTCTCACTGGCCACTCTTTAGGATGTGAGATCACTGCTCTAACCAGTGTCATCTGGAAAGCCCCACCCAAAGTTCCCCAAATGAACATAGTCAGTGTTTAAGCATCATTTACAAAACAAAATGATCTTCAGCATCATGAAGTGAAACATTTCAAACATTACCAAATTATCAACATTGGTTAAAAATGAATGATTGTAACAAAATGCCAGTGTCTCAGTTATGTTTCCTACACAAAAGAACCTTTCTACAGAAGACCTTTTCTCTTTTTTTTAAGATTTTATTTATCTATTAGAGAGAGAGCATGAGTGGGGTGAGGGGCAGAGACAGAGGGGGGAGCAGGCTCCCCACTGAGCAGGGAGCCCAACACAGGGCTTAATCACAGGACCCCAGGATCATGACTTGAGCCAAAGGCAGACACTTAACCAACTGAGCCACCCAGGCACCCCCAGAAGACTCTTTCTAAAGAAAATTGGGTTAATGTGTGAAAAACAAAATCTGGCTCATAGGAGGCACTGAATAAATCGACTTTAATCCCTACCCTAATCTCCTCCTCCTGGCTTTCCTCTGGGGAGGCCAAATTAAAGGGAATTCTTCAATTTAAATGGAGAATTATGAAAAGCAAGATTACTACTTGGTAGATACCTCGGTATTGAAAATTCAGTGATACCAGCTTCGTTCATCTCTTATTATATTCTAAACTCTTAAAATTATATCTGAATGCTATTATGTAAGTTTAGTTGATTATTTTATCATTATATACACTACTTTTTATGACCCTCAAGTTATAGGAAATATATTTATAAGTACCTCCATTGAAAGCATCATGTGTCAGATACCAGAGGTATGAAATGTTGTTTCTCCTTCAAAGTAATAAATCACCTTTTCTTTTGGGAAAAAGGGTTATCCTGTGGGAGATGCAGATGGCCCTCTCTTGAAGACCTTAACTTCCTTGGACATTTTCTGTCTCCATCAATAAATATTTAGCTACTCTGCTTTTTTTTTACTTTTTTTTTTCAAACTATAAAACAGTGAATCAGTAGAGTAGCATTCCACGGACACTGTGGTCCAGCATCCATCACCCGAAATCATCCACAAGTAGAAAGATCTGTAGGCCCTTGCTACTCAAAGTGGCCATAATCCCAACAGCATTGGTGTATTAGTTGGTTCATGCTGAATAATAAATACCCCGAAACTTAGCAATGTGAACAACAGACATGTTTTATGTCACAGCTTCTGTGAGTCAGAAGCCTGGGCACGGGTGAACTGAGCGTCTGTGGCTCAGGCTCCCCTCACAAGTCTGCAACCAGCATGTTGGCTGGGGATGTGGTCATCTCAGGGCTCAATTCGGGGAAGATCTATGTCAATCATATCTCAAAAAACCTTAAATTATGCATAGAAACCTACAAATTAAGAGTTATATGAAAAAACGAAGGTTATAAATGCTCAAAATTCATCACTTTTTATTTTACTAATAATTTTCTTGGCGCGCCTGGGTGGCTCGGATGGTTAAGCATCTGCCTTCGGCTCAGGTCATGATCCCGGGGTCCTGGGATCGAGCCCCACATCAGGCTCCTGGCTCAGTGAGGAGCCTGCTTCTCCCTCTCCCTCTGCCTCTCTCCCTGCTCATGCTTTCTCTCTCTCTCTCTATCTCTGTATCTCAGTGAATAAATAAAATCTTAAAAAAAATAATTTTCTTGAGGTTATTTAAAATATGTACTGTATCCCTAGGGTGAAAATATTGCATAATGCTGGGCTACTGAGCATCTCTTCTCAAACTCAGGTTTAGTGGCATCACATTGGTAGCTTGAAATTAGCCATGGTAAGAGTATTTACAGCACAGAAATTAGAAAACGCTGTAAATCAGAGCTTGGTTTTTATTTTGTTGACTGTCTTAAGACAGTGATGGAGAAAATGTTAATATTGCAGATTAAATTTAAAAGTGTGTCATGGGGCCCCTGGGTGACTCAGTCGGTTAAGAGTCTGACTCTTGATTTTGGCTCAGGTCATGATCTCAGGGTGGTGGGATCAAGCCCCCGAGTTGGGGGAGATCCTCTCTCTCCCTCTGCCTCTCCCCCCTGTGCTCTCTCTCTCTCAAATAAATAAATAAATCTTAAAAAAAATAGAAAGAATTCAGCAAAAATGAACAAAGAGCATTCTCTGAGGGCGCCTGGGTGGCTCAGTCGTTAAGCGTCTGCCTTCAGCTCAGGTCATGATCCCAGGGTCCTGGGATCGAGCCCCGCATCGGGCTCCTGCTTGGTGGGAAGCCTGCTTCTCCCTCTCCCGCTCCCCCTGCTTGTGTTCCTGCTCTCGCTATCTCTCTCTCTGTCAAATAAATAAATAAAATCTTTAATAAAAAAAGCATTCGCTGAGAATCAATGAGTTATATAAAGTTTATAATAAAAGGTAACATGTATTTTAGTATTTGTAAGGTGTGTACTACACATCTATCAGCACGATTCCTATTGCATGTATGTGTGTGTGTGCATGTATAGTGTTCCCAGGGAACCGGTTGTTAAACATGTATCAGCACGCCACCCTGCATCCCCTGCCTTCCCAGCATAAGCACAGCTACTACGTATCACAGAGGAGCGCATCATTGTACCCTCATCTTCCGTATAAAAATCCCACCTTAAGCTCTAAATTGGAAAAATGGACATGCAGAAAGAATACTCGTTATAACCTAGTGGAAACACTTCTTGTCGGGTCTTTGTTCTCTTCATGTGATCTGCCCTACTACAAATGTCTGAAGTCCATGTTTTTGTTCAGTCTTTCCAAATGCATTTCTACTCAGGTCATTTATAGTCTCTTGCGTTAGCCAGTGACCCTGGGCATGTACGTACCGAGAGCTCTCAGGGCAGCGATTTTCACTGTATTAGAGTGCGGGCAAGAAACTGGCATCACAGGCCTCTGAGTCCCGACTGGACTAGCACCTGTGGGATGGGACTGAAAAGCTCCCCGGTCTTATTTTGGCCATCAGAGGAGTCATCAGCAGGAACCGCGTCAAACCCAGGCGCAGGCGCGGTGGCGAGAACTTATGTGTAAGGTTCAGGGCGGTCACCTGTGCCCCTTTCAAATAAACCAGATGCAGCTTTCTAATTTATCAAGGCATCAGTTAGCTGTGCTGCTGCCAGTGTTTTTATGTATGGAGCTCGGTCTTGGGGGAAGTGACTCTTCTAGCTCTAAGTTTTGGGAGAAGAGAGAACTGTTGTCTTCGTTACTGTTCAGTTCCACATACAAACAATACAAATGGAGGAAGACAAAGCTGACTGATAGAAAAATGGAATCCTCTGTTGCTCAGTTAGAAAGAAATTTTTTCGTAAATTTTGAGCTGCCTGAGAAAGCAGAGACAAGCTCTGGCCGAACAGCACTGGTAACGGGCCACAGGCTTTTCTCCAGAAGCATTTGAAACCAAGACAGTGGGTGGAAATGTTGTACCATGTCTTCTCTGATTGCAAAGGGACAATAATATGCTTCTGGATCCTCTGAGAATATAGTGAGAGAAGTGCTTTATAAATACAACTCTTAATAAAACTGCTGGAAATTTTAAGGATGGGTGGGCAGAAAATCTGTATCATCAGATTGAGGATGTGGTGAATTTGGACAGGGAGCAGATTTGGGCTTGATTCGGTTATGCAAAAGGAACACACAGATAAACTGGGATAAACTGCTAGAAAAACAATATTCCAAGCATTGTTATAGCAGCCTTTTAATAAGGTGTAAGATGATATGTTAATTTATTTGTAAATTTGGAAATAAATATGACTAGAGAAGAAAGGCTTTCCATCAATTACAAATTTGAAAAATTTGTCCCTCTGAATTAGGAACTAGGATTAGAGCCTCACATTAAAAGGCAAATCTAGGGATGCCTGGGTGGTTCAGTCGTTAAGCGTCTGCCTTCAGCTCAGGTCATGATCCCAGGGTCCTGGGATCGAGTCCTGCATCGGGCTCCCTGCTCGGCAGGGAGCCTGCTTCTCCCTCGGCCTACCACTCCTCCTGCTTGTGCTCTCTCTGTCTCTGACAAATAAATAAATAAAATCTTTAAAAAAAAAACAAAAAATAAAAGGCAAATCTAATCTGTTTTCCTTCATGTACATGATTATGGATTTGTAAAGTAGTCTTTCTCCCTTCTAATTCATATTATAGCTTGCTGGACATTTGGGATTTAGGTCATGGATATTGTGGATTTTACATTAGAAGTACATAATAACTAGGAGATGGCCGGCGTTTATCTGACTAGTTGATTCTCTTAAACAAAAGGATAAAAATAGTGAAGGAGAGGTTTATGAGAGACAAGAGTACATGGTGCTGTCCAAGCTTCCCGTATGCCAAGATAGAGTGAACACTGCCCCTATTTGGAAGATACATTCCGCAGCTCATGTACACATTTCACTTAATAAATAGGCATATGAACGATGATACGTATGTTTATCCTGGAGCAGAACACAAATAAGATTTTATGTAAACCCAAATAGCAAGAGCCAAAATTAAAAATTACCATTACCACACAATTTCCGATAAGGAGATTAAAATTCACAAAGAGCTCAAAGTGCTGGCTTTGGCCATGAGATTCTACTAGCTAAAAATTTTGCTGGAGCTGTTGAGTAGCAAAATTGATTGTTCTGTCTCATCTATATATAGCCCACATGGTTTTCTCAAAGCAGAGACAATTTAGTAATCAAACGGTCACCAGAATGATGAAAGAATCAGAGACTATGTCAAAGTAGAGGGAAATCCTGAGCCAATCTGATCTGCAGATTCTTTGCATCAAATAACATCCTAAATAAATCCTCAGTATGAAAAGCAGACAGGGGGTGCCTGGGTGGCTCAGTCATTAAGCGTCTGCCTTCAGCTCGGGTCGTGATCCCAGGGTTCTGGGATCGAGCCCCGCATCGGGCTCCCTGCTCCGCGGGAAGCCTGCTTCTCCCTCTCCCACTCGCCCTGCTTGTGTTCCCTCTCTTACTGTGTCTCTCTCTGTCAAATAAATAAACAAAATATTTAAAAAAAAAAAAGAAAAGCAGACAGAAGTGATAGGAGGTTCCTCAGTCGAATTAAATCTTCAATACTGGCAGAAATGAGCCTTTGTTCACAGACTGCTTTACCACCTCCACTGAGGCCTGTGGTTCACTGGAGCGGAGAATAAAACCTCATCCTTTGTCTTCATGAATGCAGAGGCTGAGATCCCGTGTGCCAAACCACTTTGCCAGAGGTCACACAGGTAGACAGTGACAGTGGCAGGCTAGAACCCTGTACCATGTTCCTCGGACGGCACTACAAAAAAAGTTGACTTGTTCAACAACTACCTGATTAGTTGAAAATTTGACCACCTCCTCTCCTTCTTGGATTCCATTGTGCTAATTTATAATGTTTGTCTTCTTTCAGCATTAAAATGATAGCCAGGAGGAAAACACAGATCTGGGAAAGTTTATTATTAAGATTATTTGCTCTTTCAGGATCCCTCATTTCAATTTCTTCCACAGACCCAGTTCACTACTTGTCCAAAAATGATAGGAAATTTCAGCATTTACCAAGTCTGGAGACCTATGTTAAAATCCTAAAGCATGAGAGACCTCAGTTAAGTATGAAGGTGAACCACATTGCAATAATGCAAGGACCAGAGTGGGGGGTGGGACGGGTAGGGTGTGGTAGGGGAAAAGAGGGAAGGACATTCACATCTCTTTCAATCAATCTGTGCAAAACTTTTTTTCTTTCTTTCTTTCTTTCTTTCTTTCTTTCTTTCTTTCTTTCTTTCTTTCTCTTTCTTTCTTTCTTTCTTTCTTTCTTTCTTTCTTTCTTTCTTTCTTTCTTTCTTTCTTCTTTCCTTCCTTCCTTCCCTCCTTCCTTTTCTTTCCTTTTTTTCTTTTCCTTTTCTTTTCTTTTCTTTTTTTTTTTATAAATGTCCTGTTTGTTCCCTTTGTTTAAATCATTTCATCGAGTATTTACAGAACCCTGTGCCTGTGCTAAGACCAGAACCAGTTATTACCTCGGAACAAACAGAATAATGTTTGGAGTATGATTCACACCTTGAAGTCCATTTCCTTTCAGAGATACTATCTCGATAATCTGTACATTCAAGCTAGGAATACCGTGTTTGAATCCTGTGAATGAATCAGAATGGGTTGCATGCTGGCAATGCTCCAGCTCTGAAATGCTCTTTCCAGAGCCTTTCCAAGCCGCCGCTTTCTTCCTCTCAAGTCACATATCCCTGACCCACCGCAAAGCCCAAGGGAGGGGTGTTCCTGACAGATGGTGCAATCTGAAACAATCAGTCAGCCCTTGAAGAAATGCGAATTGAGCCCCTACTATGTGCCAAGCACTCTTGCAGGCCTTGGGCACAGAGTGGTGAACAGAATAGACCAAATCCCCTGCATTCTGTGGTGCTTACATGCTTATGAGGAACACAAAAAGTACACACACGAACAATAAGCAGGATGATTTCCACTAGCCATAAATACCGAGAAGGGAACAAAAAAAACAGAAATGTAGTATTCAACTAGGCATGGAGACTGGATACCATGATGGATCAGGAAGGAGTTCTCCAAGAAGGGGAACTTAAACTCAGACCATGAAAAGGGCCTCCCAACTCTCTATAGCTTTAAAGTCACAAGACTTTGTAAGACTTTAGGTGAAAGAACCGGACACTTTCCTACCGACGGGGTAGGCGACTGTCTCCTTAATAGATGGCCCCACTTCATAAACACTGACATGAATAACAGGGAGGAAAGGCGGGGCAGCAACCAGAGACAGAAGCAACATTGTGATTTCGTCCTGTGGCAGATTGCTCAGACTTTCAGGGTTCATTGGCAACAGCATAACCACACTTCAGTTCCAGGAGCGAGCGGTGTGGGGCAGCCTGGAGCACCAGGTATTGGACAGGCAGCCGTGTGAACGGGCGGCCCTGCGCTCCCACAGAGCAGCTGTTTACTTTCTCCCCAGCAGGACAGAGTTAGAAGTTAGGTCTGTCATCATTAGCAGCCAGATCAACGCGTTCTAACTGACTCGCTTTCGTCATTTTCCCCCCCAGCGGTGGTTCAATGGCCTGTGAATGTTTGCCTTCAGAAGAAAAAGATTGTTTCTAAATAAATCATTTCATGGTCAAAGGAAGCTTTTGTTAGTTCATAGTCTATTCCTCTGATTTGCATTGCTCAATAAGATTGAAAAAATTGTGTTTGAGGCAGCCATGGTGTAACTCAGACAAAAATTGCCGGAAAAAATTTGTCCTGAGTATGTTTTAACCCCGGAGTGACACAGTCGTTGGGAGTGTGCATTATTACTGCCTTAAGAGCTGAACGTCCACAGATCTAAATTTATGCCAGTTAAGGAAAAAAAAAAATCAATCAATGCTTACCTAGGTCAGGCCTTAAGATACGGAAAAATTGTAAGACATTTTGTACATGGGCCAGCAGAGGAGGCTGGAATCAGCAAGTAGTGCTTAGAGGACTTTAGGAATGGCGGGGGGAGTGTTGAAGAGGAAGAGAGAAGTATTTCAAGTGAGGAGACTAACAGGGAACACACCCACAGCTGGGCACGGACCAGAATGTTTTCATGCGACAGGGCGGGGATGTGAACAAATGCAGCTGTGGATCATTTGGGGCGCTGACGGGAAATGGTCCCATTTATATGGCACCAGGCCGACAATGGGCACAGCATGTCTCATCGGCTACGGACGCCTCACAGAAGAATTTTGTAAGACTTTGACTCATATTGATTTTCTAGGCTCCTCAGTGGACCAGGACAAGTTGTTGATTTATAAGTATTTGTTGTATTACATGTAACCTGAACAGTATGTTGATGGCTCATGGGGTGTGGGGGTGAATTTGAACATAAAGACTGCCAGAAAGCCTCCTTTCTCAATGCAACATGACTGCAAGGTCACTGAGACACTGTGTAACTGAAAAATATCTCAAAACTTAATAAGTTAACATTTTTCTGCTCACAGACACCCCAGAGACAAATGATTTTCACAGTTACCTTGTATACAGTTTGTTTTTGGTGCTTTCCTCAGAGAAGATAAGGAAGTCACTCATGTCACTTTATGTGATAGCCTAGCAAAATTAAGAGTTTTAAAATCATACCTTATGCTTTTTTAATGTGTATTCATACATGACCTGTAATCTTACATCTTTGAAGTCATTGGTAGAAATTCCATCTTCTCCTAATGTTTGTTCATCACATTCACTCAACCCAAAGTTCACCTTTGGTTATGGATTAACTCCTAACCAGGAAATAATTTTATAATATGAATGCATACATTTGAAGACAATAGCTCCTTTCTCCTTAAAGGCTTGAGTCATTCATGACTGAATGCCTTTAATAATTCTAGAAACCCACAAATCCGAATTAGCCTTGGATCTTAAAGAAACAATTAGCAAGGCCCAGCCTCTTGGGTTAAAGACCCCAACTGAAAAAAAAAAAAAAAAAAAAAAGGAAATCTATTTCAAACCATAACGAATGTGACCTCTGGTGGCCACATGTTTCCCTGACTCCCAGTCCAGGTGCTAGAAGCTTTATAGGAGCCACATCTCTTCACTTACAACAAGAACATGGGCAGTCATGAGAGTTCTTGCAGCCTACCTCTCTCCACCTTCCACAGAAACACCACACTCTTGATGTTAGCAAACGTTCCCATTTAACTATAGGACCTACAAAGAAATTCTGCTTTGTGCTGTGAGGACAGGTTTCTTTGAAGTAATTTAGAACTATCAGAAGGACTACACACCTAGAAGGTATCTGAGGGAGTTCTAGAACTTTCTCAGAGTTCTATATACCAATTTTGATTGAGGCTTCCCCTGACCTATCTGAGGCAAATAATCAGATCTATAGAAGACATCTGAATGCTTCATCTTGTAAAGTGGATGGCCTCCTTTTGGATTCAAGGAATTGTAAAGCAATTTGATTCTTAAAAATAAAAGCATTATTTAGAACTAGATATATTTCCATATAGTCATAGAGAGTGCAGACCTCTTCCATACTCCTTTCTGTGGATTTCAATTTCTTCACCTGTGTAATGGGGATAAAAGTAATACCCATGGCCCAGGGTTGCTACAATATAATGAAGGCTGGCATTTGCATAATGATGTCTGGTACGTCATCCCTCAAAAACTAGGAGCAGCTACAATGATG
The DNA here is from genome assembly GCF_054177405.1 of Leptonychotes weddellii. NCBI lineage: Eukaryota > Metazoa > Chordata > Mammalia > Carnivora > Phocidae > Leptonychotes > Leptonychotes weddellii. The sequence continues at coordinate 31,315,914 of NC_138382.1, read as the reverse complement.
GTGATGCTGATAATTGCTTAATTACCACACATTTCTCTTCTTCCCACCTCACAGCATCTACATGCATATGCCCAAGTAAACATGGATTAACTGTTATTCTGGCCAGAGAGAGAATGCATTTCTTAGCAGAGAACCTGACAGTCAATATGTTATTTCCAGGCAGCTGAGTTAGGGTCAGAGATGCAGTGCGAGTTTTACTGTCCCCTTTGGAGCCTGATGCATCGAGGGCAGGAAGTGAGTTGGTTGACTCTGCCTTTTGCCATTGGCCAGCAGTTTTCAAAAGGTCATGAGATCAAGTGAATTTATATTTTATTCTGTGCATATAAAGTTATGGCCTGCAGAAGACAGAACCCAAGTGAATTTTGAGTCTTTCAAAAATGTAGAATAACCGGCATGTCTTTGCTCTTTCCGCCCTCTGCACAGGTTAACCTCCGAGCCACAGACGTCAGGCTCATGCGCCAGTTGCTTGTTATCAATGAGAGCATTGAGTCCATCAAGTGGATGATTGAAGAGAAAGCCACCATCACCAGCCGAGGCAGCAGTCTCAGTGGCAGCCTGTGCAGTTTATTGGAGAGTCAGAGCACCTCCTTACGTGGCAGCTACAATAGTCTTCATGATGGCAGCGATGGGCTGGATGGCATCTCCGTGGGGAGCTTTCTGGACACTTTGGCGGATGATGTCCCAGGCCATCAGACCCCATCGGACTTGGACCAATTCAGCGACAACTCCATAATAGAGGACTCGCAAGCCCTGCACAAGCACCCCAAACTGGATTCTGAATACTACTGCTTTGGCTAATGACCCAGTTTTTTGCATGGGATTGGTGTGCAATTAACTTGTATTTATCCTTCTCCGCTGCTATATTTTTGGTGTGATTTTTTTTTTTTATATGACAACCTTTTTAAAAGAAGCTTATTTTGAAACTGCTTGATGATAATTCTGTTGCTCCTAATCTTTCTTTTCTGGACTGATTTATCTTTCTCTCTTACATCTCTATTTTTATTTATTACAGTGATTTTTCTCCCCTCTTTTACAGTGGAACAAATAAAGTAGGGGGAAAAAGAATAAGCAATAATCATGTTTTTGCTTTTGTTTTCAGAGCAAGGGGTCAGGGATTACCAAAAAAAAAAAAAAAAAAAATCTTTGCTAAATTTTACAATAAACCAAAGTCTGATAACAGTACATTTTGTTGTTTGTATTCTTAAATGATTCAAAGTTTCACTTTCCAGAAGATACTGAGGTTTATTATGGTTTGTATAGTAGGTTGAACGAAATAGTTGCAACAGACTTAGGCATTATTTCTAGGCAAAAATTCCTGGTGTAAAGTCAACAGTATTGTTAGTCACACACTTCTACATGACTATTATTTGGAAGCCACAACTATATGCAATCTGCTCACTTCAACTTTGAGGTCATACTTTAGATCGTACTTTTGTCATTAGTGATTCTAACTCAAATTATATAGGGTTAGTTGTGTGATGATGTATATGATTCTCCCAAATTTCAAAGAATAACTGAGATTAGGTATATATAGGTGATTAGAGGTTAAGGTCTCCTAAGTTGTATTTTGAGATTTTGTTGATATTTATTTGTAGATATTTATAATTCTGATATGACATATAAACACATAAATGCATATATACAGATGGATGGATGGATGGATGGATGGATGGAGTGGAAAGTAGAATCACTATTCATTTATGAAGTCTAACATGATATCCTTTCATCCTGGGGTAGATAAATAATCTCTTAGTTCTTTGAAATGACGTCTGACAATATAACTCTTATAGTAAATAAACATTTCATTTTGATGTGATATTATTAATCCTCCACATTTCTTTTACTTTAATGATTCCTAGTGAGTGAATCTATTGAGCTTTCAAACCGTTCTTTGTAAATGATATATGTTTCTGCACTAAACACTTTACAATATGAATCAAAAAGTCTTCCTATTTATAACTGAAAAATTTCCACACCCAAGAAATGGTTTCCCCAATATTTCCTTTGTTAATATATACCTGTTACCCTCTTGTCAAATGTATTGTTTGTTTCCAGAACATATGTTATTCAATTTCCAATTAAAATCTACAGGGTCTGTATTTTACACTAGTCTTTTTTTCATGAATTGCTTGCTATAATCCTCATCACAACAATTTCATGATGTGAGGATTGTCTCCCTTCTGTATTTGAGGAAACTGAGGCACATGGAATGTAGGTAGCTGGATCAAATCTCCCAGTAAGTGTCAAAACTGGGATTTGAACTTGGGTCTGTCTTATCCATAACATTAACACTCAATATCCCCTTTGGTACATATTGAAATTAAAAAATGAAGTACAGATAAAAAAGCAAATGTAACCCCATTACCAAAAAAAAAAGAAAAAAAAAGTGACTAATATTTTCCTTCCAATCAGTGAGAATCCCAATACTGAGCTTTCCAAGCCCCTTCCTGAATTCACATGTCCAGAGTCAGTTTTGTGCCTATAGATGAATTGGGGTATTGGCCACTTGCCAACTGTCATTAATATATTTCCCCCTTTCTGCTTATTTTTACTTTCAAGTTAGTAAAGGCTGGTTGGTTGGCTATTTTGTCAGTTTTAATCTAGAATTAAGCCAAGCAATTTTTAGCACAGATCATTTACCACCTTAAAATCTAAGAGTGTGCAGAGAAAACATCTGCAAGAGAAAACATCTGTAGAACCAAGATGGATGAATTTCAAGCAGAAGATAATAAAATATGTAATTATATGTCTACAGCACTGCAAAAAGAACATCCTCAGTAAGAGGGAAGTAGGCAGACAGCAAGAGTATAAGAGGTATCAAGGGCAAATTCGCACCCCATCAAAACCCTACATTTGCCTAGAACAAGCCAGGTACATGAATGATGATTTCTGTCCTCAGATCACAGTTAAAGGCTGTAAATTCAATGTAGCAAACTTCTTTCACATTCTCCCTTTCCTAATCAGGCTTCCCTGCTATTTGTCAATCCCTTGCCAACTATAACTGTCCCACCTATAAAAAGGAAATAAAAAAGCAAAAGAGTGTAATACGGGAGAAGCCTGTGGAATAGTTTTCATTTATGCATTGTATTTTAAGGAATCTAATGAACATTGGCAGAATACTTGAGAATTTTATTGGCTCTATGAGTTTCAATATTCTATGTGCTTTACAGTTATTCCTATTTATTCTATCTAGTTTTTGCACAATATACCAAATATAAACTCTGTGATTTAGATATTAGGGTCATATATAAGTCAACAATGTTTTGATAGTTGATTTTACTAAGAGGAAGGGAATATGCAGTTAAACAACACTAATTACTAACATATTTATTGGTCTCAAAAGAATGAATGCACTTTCAACTAAAGAATTCCCATAACTAATCTCTGACCTGGAACATTTGATATTTGACCTCTGTCAGCACCATGAAGAAATGGGGTAAAAAGTTAAAGCAAAAGTGCCTTTCAAACTATTCTGCCTGCACTCAGTTGTTGCTGTCCCAGAAAAATGGAAATTGTCCTAGTTATATAAATCTCTCCATTGTATGGACTCATCAGTCTTATCATGGAAAGGAGATTAATTGAAGTTAAGGAATTTAGTAAGTTTAAAGCTTACACATTTTAAGGGTATTTGCAAATAAAGATATGCTAAATGACCAACTTAGAAACCTTTTTTAAAATTTTTTAAGTTATCTCTACACCCAACATGGGGCTCGAACTCATGACCCCAAGATCAAAAGTCACATGCTGTATCGGCTGAGACAGCCAGGCGTCCTGACCAACTTGGAAATTTTAATTAAACTTCAAAAAACTCCAATAATTGTACTACCAGTCAGCCCCAAATCACATAACATAAAGTTTTAAGTACTTGTCAACATTTAGAAATACAACAAGGATCCTCTTCTGTTGCGTGAATATAAAGGCACTTGAAGCTCCATGAATAACTTCAATTAGGCATTTGTATTCCCAGCTCTATCAAAACACAATCATGTTAAAAAATGGCTATTTTGACGTCCTCATCTTACACCTCAGCAGCAGCTGACACATTTGATTACTCCTTACTTGAAAATTTGTCTTCATTTGGCTTCCAGGACATCGCTCTGTCTTGGATCCTATCATTCTTCACTTGCCTGCTTGTTAGCGCGCTCTGTTGCTGGTATCTCTTCACAGTCCTGACCTCCAAACAGAAGAATACCTCTTTGCTCAATTCTGGTGCCACCTCTTTTCTAAAATGGCTCCCCTGGGGATTTCATCCAGTTCTACAGCTTTAAATGGCATCCACATGCTGAGTCCCAAAAGCGTATCTTTTGCCCCAATTCCTCCCCTGAACGCCAGTCTCCCCATGTCTATCCACAGCATTTTGACTTAATGTCTGATGAACATCAATCTAAACATATACAAAACTGAAAGTTTGTCCTTGTTTTATAATCGTCTCCGGTTCAGTAAACAGTGCCTCTACTCATCAGATGCTCAGCCTCATCCAAGAAAGGTAATTGCTTTCTTTCTCTCAGACCATAGCCAATCCATCATGCAAATCATACAAGCCTGATCTTTTTTTTAAAGTATGTTCAATTAGCCAACATATAGTACATCATTAGTTTTTGATGCAGTGTTCAATAATTCATTAGTTGCCTATAACACCCAGTGCTCATCACAACACGTGCCCTCCTTAATACTCATCACCCAGTTACCCCATACCCCACCCCCGCCCTTCTGTAACCCTCAGTTTGTTTCCCGGAGTCCAGAGGTTCTCATTGTTTGTCTCCCTCTCTGATTTCTTCCCATTCAGTTTTCCCTCCCTTCCCCTGAGGTCCTCCACACTATTCCTTATGTTCCACATATGAGTGAAACCATATGATAATTGTCTTTCTCTGCTTGACTTATTTCACTTAGCATAATACCCTCCATTTCCATCCACGTCGATGCAAATGGTGGGTATTCATCTTTTTGATGGCTGAGTAATATTCCATTGTATATATGAACCACATCTTCTTTATCCACTCATCTGTTGAAGGACATCTTCGCTCCTTCCACAGTTTGGCTATTGTGGACATTGCTGCTATGAACATTGGGGTTCGTGTGCCCCTTATTTTCACTACATCTGTATCTTTGACCCCAACTTAAAAATATGTCCAGAATGAGCTACAAATTCTTACCCCTACCACTGCTACCAAATTAGTCCAGGTCACCATCACGTCTCTGTCTTGTTTTCTTGCTTCCTCCATTAACCTTCCCACAGCTGGTATTCAACATAGCAGCCAGACTAGTCTTTTAAGATATAAGTCAGATATTTGCCAGCTTCTGTTCCAACCCATAATGTACCTCCATCTCTCTCTGAGTATAATCCAAATCTTCACCACAGACTACAAAATCCTATGCATTCTGTCATCTGTCTACCTGTCTGACTTCATCTTATACCATTCTCTCCCTCTTTCATTGTCTCATTTGCATCCTTACTATTCCTTAAAAATCTCAAAATCCAAGCATGTTCCTAACTCAATCTTTGCACATATCATTTCATCTTTCTAAAATATTCTTATCCCAAATATTCATAAACCTGGTTCCCCAGTTCTTTTTAGTCTTTAGTCAAATGGCACCCTGTCTAAGAGGACTTCTTACATAGCACAACTAGCACATTCTGTCTCTATCCTGGTTTGTTTTTCTTCATAGCATCACCTAATACAGGTTTTTGGTGTGTACTTTCTGCTTCCCCACACTAGAGTGTACGGTCTATAAAAACTAGAACTGTGTTTTGTTCACCACCATTTCTCCCAGCACCTAGAAGAGTGTCTGTCACATAGCAAATACCAAATACATTTTTTTCTCAATCGAAGCAATTATTAAACATTTGCTGAGTGCTTTCTAGGTGCCAGGCAATGAATGTGCTAGGTTCTGATACCGCAGAAAGGAGAAGGGTATGAACTTTGATCTCAAGGAACTCATTTTTATAGTAGCTTTCCCTGGTATGAAAAGTAATGCCCCATCCTCCTAAAGATGTCCATGTCCTAATCCCTAGAACCTGTGAATGCCTTACATGGTAAAAGGGACTTTGCAGATGTAATTAAGTTAAGCATATTGAGATGGAAAGATGACCCTAGATTATCTGGGTGGACCCAATGTCATTATAAGAGTCCTTATGGGAGTGAGGCAGAAGTGTCAGAGGGAGAGGTATAAGTATGTCACACTTCTGGCTATGAGAGTAGAAGAGCCATGAGAAAAGAAGTCTTGCACTTCTAGAAGCTGAAAAAGGCAAAAGAATAGATATCCCTTAGAGGCTTATTGACATCGTAGCCATGTAAGACTTATTTTGAATGTCTGCTCTTCAGAATTGTCAGGTAATAAATTAGTGTTTTAAGCCACGACATTTGCAGTCATTTATTAAAGTACCAATAGGAAATTAATACAAAGCTTGGTACCTGGAAGTGGAAGGCCCCTATAACAAATGGCTAAAACTGTGGAGGTGGCTTTGGAATTGAATAAAGAGTAGATACTGGAGCATCCTGAGGAGCATGAGAGGAAAAGCCTAGACTCCTTGAATAGACTGTGAGTAAAAATATGGATTTTAATGACTCTGCTCATAAGGACTCAGAAGGAAGGAACACAGTAGAGAAAACCTATATTGTTTTAGAGCATACTTAAATCATCTTTAAGCTGACGAATGGTAGAAAGGATAGTAAATGCACCGCTGGTGAGGGCTCAAAAGGAAATGAGAAACCTATTATTGGAAACTGGAAGAAAGGGAATTCTTGTTATATAGTGGTAGAAAGTTTAGTGGAACTGTGTCCTACAGTTACATGGAACACAGAATTTGTAAGTGATGAACTTGGATTTTTCTGAGGAAATTCTCAAAGTGTGGAAAATGTGGCTTGGTTTCTTCTTGCTTCTTAAAATAAATGCAAGGGGAAAGAGATAAGGAAGGGGGAACAACTTAATCAAAAAGGAACCGGGACTTGATGAAATGGGAAATGCTCAGCTACCCAGATTGCAGAAGACTCTAAAACCACAGGATTCACTGTCAAGAGTGTTCTGGAAAGGCAGCCAAGAGTGTGACTGGACAACCATCTTCTAATGCCTCAGAAGGGACAAAAGGTCAGTGTATTTAGTCACAAAGACAGGTCTCTTTGAAGAGATTAAGCCTGAGACTCATGGATCCCCTCAACCATTTCAGTGGAAGCCAAAAATAGAGATGAGGTTATCTAAGGAAGGCCTGTGAAGGGGCTTCTTTTCTAATGGAGTGAATCCTTGTACATACATAGGAGACTCATAAAGTTTGTGGTGATTTTATGCCAGCAGAAACACTGCCAATTTGGACTAAAAGGGATAAAGAGGTCAAAATGAAAGAAAGGCTGTAGGGCCCCCAGAATTCCATAGGGAAAAGACAGGCTGGTAAAACTATTCAGCTGCAAATACATGTTATACCCAAGATAAGAAAAAAGCGGGGGGGGAGATTACTCCAAGGGTGGAGATTCAACTTCAGAGGAATGAGTTCTAAGCCCAGAGGGCAGAGCTAAAAGCTATAGAGGACTATTCCAGGCCTTGAAACCTAATGTTGGTGTCTCAACTGCATTTTGAAATTTCTTGGGACTCTGACCCTTTTTCCTTCCCTCTTCTCTCTTTTTGAACTGAGATGTCTGTTCCTGATCACTATGCCTGTCCCACCATTGTATTTTGGGAGCAGATAACCTGTTTCTTGAATTTCACAGATTTCAACATGGAGAGAAACTGTGTCTCAGAATGAATTATACCCAGAACCTCACCCTTACCTGATTTAGATTATTTAGATGAAGAAATGTGACACTTTGGAGGTGATGAGATTTAAATGAGATTTTGTATTTGTTACAGTTAAATGTATGACTCTTGATTTTGGCGCAGGTCATGATCTCTCCCCACCCCAGTTCATGTAGTGTCTCTCTCTCTCTCTCTCTCTCTCTCTAAAATAAGCAAAAAAAAAGTACTTCTAGATATTAGTTTCAACAAAATGCATTTTTAACCAGTAACACTGCTTCCTTTTCTCCCTATTTTAAATAACACCTGAACCACAGGCAAAATATCAAAAATTTTCTAAAATACTTTTAGTCATTTATTTTAAAGAGACTTACAATCTAAGGAAGAATGAAAATAATTATAATACAATATGATAGTTGCTGAGTAAGAAGCATGGTTTAATGTGGAAAGAGGTATTACTGAATTATGGCAAAATCACTGCATAAGTGCTGACAAGAGTGACTCCATATCTGGGCCCCCATCCTGTTTGTGCTCCCTCAAGACCTCTCTTAGGGTTACGTGTTTCTGGGCTGCACGGAGATTAATATTCATACTTCAGAAATCCCCCCAAGAGATGCCTGCTAGAATGAAGGGAAGCTTGTTTTGGCCTCCCACAGATCTATTAGAGATAACATAGTCTTTCTCCTTCTTGACCCAGAGGTGGTCCTGCCACAAGATCTAATTAAAGGTTAGCTGTCAGGTGCATGCAGACCCTCTGAGGTGCATGTAAGCCCTTTGATATCACTACAATACCCTTCTGTGTGTCCCCTTGCTCTATAAAATCTGTGGACTAAACTCTGGACTTTGAGGAGAATAACCATGCAGAGGCCATGGATCATCTTCCACCTGATCCACATCTGCCTCCCCCATCAGCAAGCTATCCTGAACAAAACTGTAAATTGTATGGAGTCTCCTGCTTTGTTTTCTGGTCTCAATTTACCTTCTCAGTTTGAGGGATACTTTATTGTCCCACTCACCTTCTAACAATCAGTAAACTATATCCTTGAGAAATGCTAAAACCATATCTTAAGGGGGTTTATTTTATTAGTTATTTAATTATTAAGATATATACTTTAATAAATTATCTCTGCATAAATCCTACCATCATTAATTTGTGTTCTAATCAGGGATAATTTTCTGAGAGAACTATTTAAGATAATGCTAATAAATTGATGACTTAGAGTTTGTTAATAGATTCCTTGCTAAGATAGCGCATATTTGTTACCTATTCCAAAGGATGTATTTATTGACTACAACAATATAAGGACAAAAGTGAATAAAAAATAGCTATTTCCTTGATTAATATCAGATTCTGAATACCAAAAACTGCATTACATGGAATTGAGAACACTATTCTGCTAGAGGAGTCTGATGACCTCAGGGGTAGTGGCAAATCTGTGCTATTTCTATCCTAATAAATTTCAAAGTAAATTACTCAGGTTTATTCAAATAGTAATGGTCAGATTTCAGATTCTAACTTAAGTTTTGCAGACTCCAAAACTTCTTACAGCATGCAGATTATAGCACAAAAATATTATACTCAACTCACAGTGTCTTTTCTTGGCCTGAGATGAACCAAGAGAAAACTTGTCAGCATGTAGTCATATTTATAACCAACATACTTTTGCAGTAGTTCAATGTCATGCTATCTAAGTGCAGTTTTGAAAAGCAGAAGAAGGATTTCTCTGGGTAAGTGTGCAGATACAGTAGAGGTATCGTAGAAGGAGAGAGAAGGAAGTAGACAGAATTGGTTTTGCACAAGGTTTGAACTCCCTGCACAGCAAGATATAGTTTCTATTTGGATGTTATTGACTAGAGCATCAATCTTACACTATTTCTATGTAATCACTATTATCATTGTCTAAATGTTTAGGAGAGCATTCCCTTTAAACACAAACAATACTCTTTCAAATCCTCTCACCTATCATTCTGGATTATTGTTGCATAGCATGCTTAACCCAACGTCTGGTTGAGTCAAGCCAAAGCCGGTGTTGGGATCACATCTACCTGTATTTATGAGTGCTAGTTAAATTCCAAACATTGCCCAAAGTTGGCATTCTTTCAAGTCATTAACATCATGCACAGGGCCTGTTTATCCAGTGTGGGAGGAAGAATTGTCAGAGCCTGCATTATTTCATTCTTTACTAATGAGGGATCATGTACCGATAATGCTGCATTCTTGATGCTTTTAGATTATTCTTAGAATAATTTACTGCAATCATTTTTACATCAGCCAAATCCACCTATAAATCAAATATAGTTCTAGTTATCAGCTCTGCATTTTTTTCCTTTCATGCAAAGGAATATATGTGAAAACTCATAATATCTCTTATTCCTTTAGTGTTGATGCATTCCAGCTTGTCACTTTGCCTTCCCCTCAAAGCATTATCTTTGCATTTTTTATTGAAGATTCTTTGCAAACTTATTAGCAATGACTCTCTTAAGCAATCAGAAAATTCTGTCCACCATAAAAAATAGGCTGTGCTGGACTCTAAAAGGTCTAAATTTTTTAAATTCAGAGATTATATGGTATTAGGTTTCTAAGATCCGCTAAAGGACATGCAGAATAATCCATCATTCTGCAAATAAGAAAAATGAGACATTCTTGGGCAACTTGTACTATATGATAAACAATGCAGCCAAGTTGTCTTTCTAAATTATGTTTCAGAAAATGACCTGATGCGCACTTGCATCTTGAGTGAATAGCTCGTTTTTTGATGCAAAACAAACAAAAATAATGAATTCCATCTGAAATATAAATAATGCAATATAAAAAAGAAAAAGAAAGACAGTGAGACGTGAAATGCCATAGTCATTAACCTATAACTGAGGGGTGGTATAAAGTGTAATGTCACTTGTTTCAGAGTGTCTCTGTTCTGCCTGTTAGTAGATGCATAAACTTGAAAGCAGTAACTTTACTTCTTGGTGTCTTAGTTTTCTCATCTGTAAAATGAGCGTAATGAAACCTGCCTTGTAGAATTGTTGAAGAATTAACGAATATTTGGAAAGTGCTTGAAATACTACCTAGTACGGGGAAATGCTTAATAAATAATGTAACTATCATTACAATAAATAATTAAGTAAGGGAATCTGTTTTATATCTAAGAAGGAAGAAATGAAGACTGGCCCATCATTGTGTATATAATTTAGGTATATGTACAGTTGAATGACCAATCCAATAGTTATTTCTAGCCATCTTCTCTATTGTTTATCTCCTCTAAAGGGGCTGTAGAAGTTAGTTACTTTTGCAGCCACTCTTGTAGTTAGCCATGGTTAGGAAACAAAATTTGGGCCAATAAACTGTAAGTAGAAATCTGACAAAGGTTTCTGGAAAACCTTTTGCTGACTCTGAGCTGTTTATATAAACCATTCTTGAACTCAGAATATTTTGAGCCTCTCACATCCTTATTTCCTATGGCAGTTGTAAAACTCTTGAAAGAAAAAGCATTAAAAGTACAACTTGCATTTTAGGACTGTTAGGACACAGTGCCAGAAGTGAATTAAATAAACTAAACACAGTTGTTTTTCTTCTGTCCTCAGTGTCAGCATAATATAGCTAATAAATCTGGGGATTTTTTTAAAGCAAAACAAGTTTTTGTCTTTACAGTACATGCTTTATATGCAAGATAATAGTCATATCTTCAGAATAAGGCGAAGATGCTAAGTTCAGATTCTGTCTTCTCAAATTTAGTGTCTGGAAACCAGCGTAGGTGCATAAAGAATTCTTCAGACGTCAAGACTTTCTAAAACATTGTTAATTTGCTGTCTCAAATTTCACTTGGAGCTACGTTTAAAATAATGGGAAAAAATATGTATATAATATGGCTCTTTCTTCTTGTAGGTCCCTTACAGATACAATACCAGATAAATGACTTACTTTGGTAGATTTATTACAGACTGAAAAACAAAGCCAATGTAAAAAAAGAGTTGAGTTAAAAATGTAGCTATACATGACCTACTTTTCCTACTAGGTTTGTGAAATCAGTGAGAACATAATAGGTGACAAAATGATGGCTGGTGATATCATTTATTGTGACAGATACCATTTAACACAGACATCATTTTAATTCAATAGAAGTTTACCAAATAATTTATCAAAAATCCATCATGACTCTACCTTCTTCCAAATTTTTGCTACTTATGGAACTTTGGAACATTAAAATTCTTGTGGATTTTCACTGGCATGATTCTAGGCTTAAATATTTGCCAGCAGAGCAAATTGTTGTTTGAAAGAATATATTTGCCAGCAGTTAGAGTGAAAGACCTCATCAAATTGATGACTAAGGGCTTCCTCTTGAGTTTATGATAGTCACAATGCAAATCCTGCAAATTCCAAACAACTGGCAGGTCTATGAAAATGGCTGAAATCTCATATAGTGCATTCTAAGAAGGCTGACTAATTAGGAAATATAAAACCTGAGTCTCTCAAAGAATTTGCAAAGTTAGACAAGTTGGGCCTGCTGAATGCTATTTTGGAAAAATGAAAATATCACCGTAAAAAAAGTCTTTCTTTTTCTGTTTTAGGTACTATGTTTGATGAGTAACATATATGAACTCCACAGGTTTTGAAAGCCTGAAGAATTCAATTTCAAGGTTTAGCTCAGGAATTTGGAAATGAAAAACAAACAATATGTACTTTTCTCTACAAGATTATATCTCAAGTGTGCTACAGTGAAATCCACATTATTAATTACTGTTGTCATTGTGATTTGGTAACTGGGAATTACTGGGTTTGTTTTAAGTTAAACAAATCACTTTTAAATAAATACTGTGATCCATTCTTTCTTTTAGTGATGCAAATGCTTCCACATTCTTGCAGAGGCTTGTGTTCCTAATTATAAAAGTCTACCCTATTTCATATTTCACACAGCTTCATTTTGAACAAATAACTGTAAAACATTTTTTATTTAAAACTTCATTTCATCATTGTTACTCTGTAATTCTGTACTCTAATATACTCCCTTCAAGAGCCTTCTATTGCAGAATTACTTCCTTATTTTGGCATTCAAACCTAGAGCTTTATCTGCCTGATATTAGCTTCACAATATAAGAGCATTCTTTCTTCCCAATGGGAGGAACAAAAAGACTAAAAATATCATGAAGATCTAAAGATAAACCAGATGATAAAATCTTCACTAAAGATCTTCTTAACAATAAAATTCAATAATAAAGCCAATGATAAAAAATTGCGAGAAATTATTCTCAACAGCCAAGGTCTAGAGGCCAGGGAGATAAATAGAAAGAGACACATTAGAGAGTTAATCTAGATACAAAGCTAACAGTATTAGCTCTAGAGAGCTAATCAAGATACAGTGCAAACTTTTGACAAAAAAGGAAACCAGTGAGAGAGGTTTGGGTTCAGATGGCTAAACTCTCATCCACTATCAAAGACATTAGGCAGTTCTAAAGACCAGCAAAGGCATGGCTAATGGGTTAGTCAGCTAGATAAATGAGCCAGGGAAAAGCAAACAAACCCCCGTTCTCTCCTTGAACATGAATCTGCCTATTTCCAGATGCTTTGAGAATATTATATTCATGTCTTTCCTTTTTCTTCTTCGTGTTCAAGAATGCCTTTCCCAAAAGACAGTCTCTTCAACAAATGGTGTTGGGAAAACTGGACAGAAGAATTAAACTGGGCTACTTTCTTACATCATACACAAACATAAACTCAAAATGGATGAAAGACCTAAGTGTGAGACAGGAATCTATCAAAATCCTGGATAAGAACACAGGCAGCAACCTCTTTGACCTCAGCCACAGCAACTTCTTGCTAGACATATCTCCGGAGGCAAGGAAAATGAAAGCAAAAATGAACTTTTGGGACTTCATCAGGATAAAATCTTTTGCACAGCAAAGGAAACAATCAACAAAACTAAAAGGTAACCTATGGAATGGGAGAAGATATTTGCAAATGGCATATAAGATAAAGGGCTAGTATCCGAAATCTATAAAGAACTTATCAAACTCAGCACCCCAAAAAACAAAAAATCTGTTCAAGAAATGGGCAGAAGACCTGAACAGACACTTCTCCAAGGAAGACATACAAATGGCTAACAGACACATGAAAAAATGCTCCACATCACTCATCATCAAGGAAATCCAAATCAAAACCACAATGAGATACCACCTCACACCAGTCAGAATGGCTAATATTAACAACTCAGGAAACAACAGATGTTGGTGAGGACACGGAGTAATGGGAACTCTCTTACACTGTTGGTGGGAATGCAAACTGGTGCAGTCACTCTGAAAAAAGTATGGAAGTTCCCCCAAAAGTTAAAAATAGAATACCCTATGACTCAACATTGCACTACTAGGTATTTATCTAAAGGATACAAACATAGTGATTTGAAGAGGCACGTACACCCCAATGTTTATAGCAACAATGTCCACAGTAGCCAAAGTATGGAAAGAGCTCAGATGTCCATCAACAGATGAATGGACAAACAAGAAGTGGAATATTATTCAGCCATCAAAAAAGAATGAAATCTAGCCATTTGTAATGATGTGGATGGAACAGAGGGTATAATGCTAAATGAAATAAGTCAGTCAGAGAAAGACAAATACCACATGACTTTGGTCGTATGTGGAATTTAAGAAATGAAACAGATGAACATAGGGGAAGGGAAGGAAAAATAAAATAGGATAAAAACAGAGAGGGAGGGCGCCTGGGTGGCTCAGTTGGTTGGGCGACTGCCTTCGGCTCAGGTCATGATCCTGGAGTCCCGGGATCGAGTCCCGCATCGGGCTCCCTGCTCGGCGGGGAGTCTGCTTCTCCCTCTGACCCTCCCCCTCTCATGCTCTCTCTATCTCATTCTCTCTCTCAAATAAATAAATAAAATTAAAAAAAAAAAAAAACAGAGAGGGAGGCAAACCATTAAGAGACTCATAACCATAAGAAACAAACTGAGGGTTACTGAAGGGGAGATAGGTGTGGGGATGGAATAATTGGGTGACAGGCATTAAGGAGGGCACATGATGTAATAAGCACTGGGTGGTATACACAACTGATGAATCATAAATTCTACCCCTAAAACTAATAATACACTATATGTTAACTAAATTGAATTTAAATAAAAAAATTTAAAAAAGAATATCTTTCCCTCTGTTCTCTACCCATTCAAATCCATTCATCTTTGCTTATTTGTTTATTTATTTTTATTCTTTAAGTAATCTCTACATCCAACCTGGGGCTCAAACTCACAACCCCAAGATCAAGAGTTGTATGCTCTACCAACTAAGCTAGCCAGGTGCCCCCAAATCCATTCATCTTTGAAGATCTATCTTCTCCAGGTAGTAGTCAGCTTTTCTGTAAACCTGTAGCATTCATTGACCATACTACATGTTTTGGTACTTAAGAAGTTCTTGTAATATGATGCGAGTATATGTATGTATAAGTAATTTAAAGGGGGAAACACAAATGTTCAATTCCTTATTGCTTATAATGTTATATATTTCATAATATTCTTTCTCAGTAAGTGTTCAACAGATAGTTCTAGAAGCAAACTAGTTGAATTTCATTTTAAGCCCTGCCAAATAAATAAAAGTAATTTCACAGCCATTAAAATCAATAGAAAAAAAGTATTCATACTGTCAACATACCATTATCATTACTATTCATACCACCAACATATTACAGTAGTAATATTGAGGTTAGAAAAGCCAAAACTGGGGCACCTGGGTGGCTCAGTCAGTTAATCGTTTGCCTTCAGCTCAGGTCATGATCTCAGGGTCCTGGGATTGAGCCCCCCATCGGGCTCCCTGCTCAATAGGGAGTCTGCTTCTCCCTCCACCCCTCACGCCGCTCGTGTTCTCTCTCTCACTCTCAAATAAATAAATAAAATCTTTAAAAAATTTAAAAAAAAGAAAAGCCAAAACTGCCAAGTTAAATTTTTTAAATTAATAAGAGTTAGTAAAATGAATAGATCATTGTTTTCAAATAATATTGTTTTGTTATATGCCAAAATCATTTGAAAGATATGCCAGGAGATACCATTCACAATAAGAAAAAATATATAAAATATATATTTTTTAAAGATTTTATTTATTTATTTGAGAGAGAGAGACTGAGAGAGAGAGCACATGAGAGGGGGGAGGGTGGGGAGGGTCAGAGGGAGAAGCAGACTCCCTGCCGAGCAGGGAGCCCGATGCGGGACTCGATCCAGGGACTCCAGGATCATGACCTGAGCCAAAGGCAGTCGCTTAACCAACTGAGCCACCCAGGCGCCCAAGAAAAAATATATAAAATATTTAAGAATAATCTTAATGAGAAATGATTTGACCTATGTGGAAAAAAAACAAACAAACTATGAACCTTTCAGAAAGATCTGATATAAAACTTAGGAAAATAGATATTATAAATGTGTAAATTTTTCCAATTAATTTAGTTTATTGAACTAAATAAGAAGGTGATATAGATTGCTATAGAAAAAAAGAAAAGAATTAGATCTAAACATCTAAGGGAAAGACTGAGGACAAATATGGAAGAATATATTCAGTAAGGAAGAATAAAAGGAAAAAAAAATCTCTACTGCATAATAACCTTTTTAGAGCTATAATAATTAAAACAATGTGTTGCTGATACATAAAAGAACTCCTGGAATAGAATAGATAAAATTATACATAAATATGTAATATTTATAAAAGGAGCATCTGAAAACAATAGGGAAATAGTTTATTTAATCAATGACACTGAGGTAACATGTTTGGAATTCGAAGACAAAAATCTGTTTTAGACCTACAACTCACATTATAAACCAAAATAAATCCCATGTGTATTAGAGTGTTGGTTTTTGAAATAATCCTGAGAGCTAGAGAAGAAAACGTCTTAAATAATAAACATATTGGGATGAAAATCAGATATTGAAACAATGAAAATTTTTTTATGTTAAAACTCTGAAATTCAGAAAAAAAGATAAGTAGATTGACAAAAATAATTGTAGTGAATGGAATGATAAAAATAATATAATTAGAAAGAAAATCAACATTCCAATAAATAAATGACATAAAAATTTCAAAAAAGAGGAGTTCAGTTAATAAAATAGGAAAGTGGTGTTCCTGGGTGGCTCAGTCGTTAAGCGTCTGCCTTCGGCTCAGGTCATGATCCCAGGGTCCTGGGATCGAGTCCCACATCGGGCTCCCTGCTCGGTGGGAAGCTTGCTTCTCCCTCTCCCACTCCCCCTGCTTGTGTTCCCTCTCTGGCTGTGTCTCTCTGTCACATAAATAAATAAAATCTTTAAAAATAATAAAATAAAATGGGAAAGTAATCTTGGTAGTCATTAAATAATGACCCAAAATAAAGTTTTATTTTGCTTATTAAATTCCAAAAATTTTCAAAAATATATTGGTACACATAAATTCCTGATATGCAAGTAAGGCTGTATTATTCTTTACAATTTGAAAGTATTTAAATTTGAAAGTTTTGACAGCAAGAAGTACAAGAAGTAATCCCAAAGGAGGAAAAAGCCATATATACAAAAATATTCATCATTACATTAGTTAAACTAGTGAGGTAGAAATAACCTAAATATCTAGCAATAGAGAAAATGTTAATACTACCCACACTGGAACTGACATAGGTACGATCATTAATACAAGTATTTATAATGATAATTATGACGTTTACACAGCAAAATAAAAAAATTTATGAAGTATAAAGTAACAAATACTCAAAATTTTCATGAAAAATGACTGCAACTTTCTAAAATATGTGCATTTGTGAAATTTATATTTATTATGGTGGTATTTTTTTTCCATTTGTAGTATGAAACTATAATATTGTGCTTACTTTTTTTTTTTAATTAAAGACAACGTTAAACTAAGGTGTACCAATTAATTAGCATTCATTTAAGGGCCCATTTTTCAGCACTTTCACCATCTTTAGATATTACATTACTCTTTAAACTTTACTGGTTTAGTTTAAAAATTTTTTTCAATTATTTTTTATTCTGTTTCTTTAATATTTAATGTGGTTGGGCATCTGTTCATCCTAACTGGCCAGTCATTTTTCTTCTATGACTGGACTGTTTATTTTTTTGTTCATTTTTATTGACTTTTTTTATAGCTAAGTAGATGATTTTCTATATTAATGGTAAAAATAACTTGAAATCTCTATTTTAAAAGGCTATTTTAAGTGTGAAGGCTTTTGGATTCTTTGCATGTTGATATCTTGATCATTGATTCACATATAGAAATGAATGTCTCTAATGTTTATAGTTTATAAAGCATTTCACATACATAATTTAATTTTAATTTTACAGGTTAGAGTTCATGAATTTAAGCTTTAGGTTTTTTGTTATTGGAAATGTCAAATTCACACTGTTTTAAGGGTGAGGTTCCTATTCTCTAGTGAGAAGTTCCTTAGGCTCATAGTCAACTGTACTGGTTTCAAGGTGGAGTTTCCACTTAGAAACTATGTGATCATCTGTAAAACTGTTTCTCAGGCATTATATTGAAAATTTATCTTTGAAAGCGGTGTGTGAAGTAAATCAGACAGAATTATTTAACTGTAAATCCTCTACAAATGTTAGGGAACATACCTCTTGCTTTACTTACGACGTGGTTCTATGGTATTCCATAAAAGGCAGCTTACAAGGAAGCTCTTATCAGTTACTTACTCTTTGGTGATTGTGATGTTCATGATTCACTTGAAAGTCTTCTATATGAAATATTCTATAAGCAAGATTACCTTGAAAATGCCACAATTTCATAAAAACTAGATAAGATAACCAGCTATTATTGAAATCTAAGGTGTTGGTTTCATGCCCTGAGATTGTCACAAAAGAGTATCTGATCTCTACACATGAAAAAACTTTTAAAAAACTAGTCAAAGTGGGGTGGCAATCGTTATATCAGACAAATTAGATTTTAAACCAAAGACTGTAATAAGAGATGAGGAAGGACACTATATCCTACTTAAAGGATCTATCCAACAAGAAGATCTAACAATTGTAAATATCTATGCCCCTAACATGGGAGC
>NC_138382.1:31262966-31296675 GCF_054177405.1 Leptonychotes weddellii | reverse complement strand
ATTTCTTTGAAAAAAGTGGATGGTATTTTGATGGGGATTGCATTGAATGTGTAGAATGCTCTAGGTAGCATTGACATCTTCACAATATTTGTTCTTCCAATCCATGAGCATGGAATATTTTTCCATTTCTTTGTGTCTTCCTCAATTTCTTTCATGAGTATTTTATAGTTTTCTGAGTACAGATCCTTTGCCTCTTTGGTTAGATTTATTCCTAGGTATTTTATGGTTTTGGGTGCAATTTAAATGGGATCTACTCCTTAATTTCTCCTTCTGTCTTGTTGGTGTATAGGAATGACACTGATTTCTGTGCATTGATTTTATATCCTGCCACTTGACTGAATTCCTGTATGAGTTCTAGCAGTTTTGGGGTGGAGTCTTTTGGGTTTTCCCCATAAAGTATCATATCATCTGCAAAGAGTGAGAGTTTGACTTCTTCTTTGCCGATTTGGATGCCTTTTATTTCTGGAGTAGCCATTTTGTGGCCCTGACAGTATAAACAAAAGGATAGAGACCACACACTAAGGGTAGTGGAAGAAAATTAGAAAGAGCTTGAATCCTTGAAAGTAGCATTGTGCTTGGACTCTCTACCTTTTAAACTTATTTTTTGAGGCTATAATGTATTGCTAATAAAGTACATTGTTTTTTGCCACTCTTTCCCATTTAGGTACTAAGTTCTAGGAAGCCGGGAACACTGTGAAACCTGTTTATCCTTGTAGCTCTGGATCACATTTTCTTAACCTCAGCACTATTGACATCTTGGGCTGATTAATTTTTCAATGTGGAGGCAATTTTGAGTATTGTGGGATGTTTAGCAGCACCCCAATAGATGCCAGTAGCTATCCCACACCAAAATGACTCCAGGGTATAAATTGCCCTCCAGTTGGAACCCCTACTTTAGATGATGGGTTCAATGCTCAGGATTAACAAACTTGTTAACTAATTAGATGTGAGGATTGAGAGGGATGGTAGAATTTAAGAGTGACTTCCAAGGTTCTCTCTTGGGCCGGTAACTGTAGCATTGTATCATGTGAAAGATGAGGAAGCACCTTCTAGTTTGTCAACGTTTCCCTTAAACTGTGGTTTTAAAGTGGAATAGATACTCCAGATGTGACTCTAACACCATGGATTTCTGTTTCTGTATTATGAAGCACAGCATATCTTCATTTGCACACTACTTTTCCTCACTTTTCAGTAGCATAGCATTTCCCCCCTTTATTAGTTGCATTGCACTATTGGCTTACACCGAACTTGAAATCTACTAAAATCTCCTGGTTATTTTGTAAAGAATCCTGCTAGTTCCTGTCTTCCTTCATTGTTTAATTTTGCACTTGTGCTTTTGAGGTGCCAGATTTTGCGTTTTTCCTTTTTACATTTTATCTCTTTTATATCAGGCTCTGTTCTTGGTTTGCTAATATATTTAAAATTTTTTTGTCCTTTCTCTATTTCATATTAGCTCTCTCTGCCCAACATGATGTTCCATTGGCTGGTTGGTTAATAAAAATTTTGCCTAGGCAAAGGACAAAATACATAACATTGACGTATAGTCATGGGCTGAGCTCAGAACAAAGGTCTTATGACCGAATCTTGGAATAGATATTTTAACAGTCAAAATCTTTTTCCCTGCATCCAGTTTTAAAGTGAGCACTGTCTCTGAGGTCTGCTTCTAGGAATGAAGATAGTATATACCTTCAGAGGGACACAAAAGTAATAGTTTTTCATCTTTGATTATATAAGAAGATCCAGCCAGGCTTCTCACTCTGTTTAGACTATAACACTTAGCTCAGTTTGTGGCCCTGGCAAATAATGGGTGCTGATGCAACAGGGCAAGATCTATTTAAGTGGTGTGGAATGGGCTTTCTAGTGAGTGCATAATAACTTCATTGACTGTGTTTTATAAGAGAACTGAAGGACCGAGAACAGTAGAAAATATCCAAGATTGCAAGCGAATATTATTTGAAGAGAATGATATGACATATTACAGAAGAGTAAAGGTCACCTGATCAAGATAACACATAAGATCATATATGACATATTACAGAAGACTAATGGTCACCTGATCAAGATAAGTCATAAGATCAGACAGTGCTGTAAAAGAAACAGAAGTCCTTGAATGGAAGAAAAATAAAGCAACATATTTAGGGAGAAATAATCAAAGCTACAGTTACAATATAATGGGTGTAGCTTTCTCTTACAATTAGTTTTTTTAAATTATTTATATTTTATTTTAAAGATTTTATTTATTTATCTATTTTGACAGAGAGAGAAAGAGAGAGCACAAGCAGGGGGAATGGGAGAGGGAGAAGCAGGCTTCCCGCCAAGCAGGGAGCCCTATGCGGGGCTCAATCCCAGGACCCTGGGACCATGACCTGAGCCGAAGGCAGACGCTTAACGACTGAGCCACCCCGGCGCCCCTCCAAATTATTCTTAATAGACGTTATTTACAAACATCACCACCATCATTATCTTTGTAAAACATCCTTTATTTGTGACTCTTCCCTGCTCCCTCTTACCTGTAGAATGAATTTCAAATTTCTTAGGACTTCATATATGACACCAATTTTATTCCCAATTTATCTTTCTACTCTCCCCATGAAAACTATGCTCTAACCACACTGACCTACTTTTATATTTTTGAATGTTCCATGCTCATCCAAACTTCTGTCACTTTGTTCCTGCTGTCATTTCTGCATGGAGTACCCTTCTCTACTCCTGAATTTGGTAAATCCATTAGCTTTCCTTGAAGCCCACATCAAATGTGACCTTCTCAATTTTATATTCCTTACTTTCCCCTCCCCAAATCCACAGTACCTGGAACTATGTCTGAAATCCAGGATGAGCCCAATAAATGTTTATGAAATGAGTATTTAAAAAAATCTCTGGGGTGCCTGGGTGGCTCAGTCCTTAAGTGTCTGCCTTCGGCTCAGGTCATGATCCCAGAGTCCTGGGATAGAGCCCCACATTGGGCTCCCTGCTCAGCAGAAAGCCTGCTTCTCCCTCTCTCACTTCCCCTGCTTGTGTTCCCTCTCTTGATGTGTCTCTGTCAAATAAATAAATAAAATCTTTAAAAAAATCTCTAAAAATATGATGTGGTGGACTTGGTTTTATTGATGTTTATATGAAATGAAACCTTACATTATACAATAAGTTATCTGAAAAGCTATGAGTATATATTTTAATAAATCAAATGTATTCAGAAAATCAATTCAGTAATGCTATTTGAAAATTTAAAAGATACTATTAGTACATGCATTCTCTTTCACTATCACATTTTGTCTACTTATCTTGTGTACATAGCCTTAAGATTGCTTAGTATAGGGAAAACCAGTAATCAATTGTTTGTGCATCACCTTTTTTTAAGTTTTTAAAAAATATTTTATTTATTTGACAGAGAGCAAATGAGAGAGCACAAGCAAGGGGAGAGGCAGACAGAGAGAGAGAAGCGGGCTCCCCACTGAGCAGAGAGCCCAATGAAGGACTCGATCCCAGGACCCTGGGATCATGACCTGAGCCAAAGGCAGACGCTTAACCGAGTGAGCCACCCAGGCACCCCTGTGTGTATATAATGTTAATCTTGTTTCTATTTCTTGAGTTGAGAATATCAGACTCCCCATTTTCTATAGTGTATGATTACTATTGTTAGTATTTCTTTTGCTGATTTTATTGAAAATGTTTGTTCAGACTGACCAGACTTTAAAATTCTTCTTTGGGAATATAGTTTCAGTAGCCCAAGATCAAAAATAGTAAAAATATTTTATGTTAGAAGATAGGAAGAAGAAAAAAATTAATGAGAGTCTTGCACGAGTGCATAGAAAAGGGGACTGAGGGAATAATATTTTTAATATTTTATTTTGAAAACATACAAAAGGCTGTTAAGTGATAAGAGAATGCTATTTGGAGTCAACACAATCAATTGAATGGTAACTGTAGAACACCGTATCGTGTGTTCTCCACCTTTGTGTCTGGCTTGTGGACCTCTAAGATACTGGAAGAGGAACTGGGAGGTGAAATGTATAAATGGGTAGTTCCTTTTTCAGTGAATTGAGAGGTAGAACATAGTAGCAATCAGATACAGTATCAATTGTCTTTTAAACAAAGTGAAGTTTTTATCACTTCAAAATGGACAATGATTATGATTTTGTTGTGACTTTGACCCTTACACTAAAATGTATGCTGATGCCCAGGGGGAATTCTAGTTTCAAAAAGTTAATTGGGATCCCATTTGTAGCTCCACATAATTGATTTTAATTAATAAATGTGGCTTCCTATATATCTGTTGTTCAATGTCAACAAACGGAAAGGTATTTGCATTTTAACATTGTAGAAATTCCTACTCCTGTATTTTAATCAGAGATTTACTATCATGATTTTTCTTTATACACAAAGCACAATAGCTTATTTACATTGTCATATAGTTGACTTTTAAAACATGCCCCAAATCTTCACACTCTCTGCTTATATACCATGGAGTTGGCGCAAACTACCATTTTTTTTTTTTAAATCTCTACCTTCACACCCATTTTCAGAAATACTACCAGTTCTTAAATGTTGGGGTCTTCTCTAGGATAACTAGGCTGCTTCTCAGCTTTTCTTGTCATGTGTTCAGGAAGCCACTTTCTCAGATTCAGGGTTAGGGTTAGGGTATGTGCTTGGTATTTTGCCGTTCAGGGACCTCTCCAGAGGGTTAGGGTTAGGGTTACTGTTAGGGTTAGAGTTAGGGTTATGGTTAGGGTTACTGTTAGGGTTACAGTTAGGGTTACAGTTAGGGTTACTGTTACGGTTACAGTTAGGGTTAGGGTTAGGCTTAGGGTTAGGGATTAGGGTTAGGGGTTAGGGTATGTGCCTACAACCTACCATTTTATTTATTTTTTTTAATGTTTCAAGTTCTTATTTAAATTTTGGTTAGTTAACATACAACCTACCATTTTAAATAGAGTTAAAACATAGAACCCATTAAAAAAGGTTTTAACTCTTCCCAGTTTTGAAAAACAATACTTAGAGCTCTAATTCTATTGTGCACACATAAGGAAGAAAGTAACAGAGGGAAAGTAAATAAAGGAAGAAATTTAACCTATTATTTTTCAACAAGGTGTTTTTGTGATACTAATACATAAGAGAATTGGTTTTATCATTAGACCCTAGACTGATTAGGATTCTCCATTTTTTCATAGTCTTCATCATAGTGTTGATATTGATCCGTGAGAAGAGGCTGATTTGCTTCATCCATGTTGTTTCTGGCCCTAATCAGGCAAGAAGCACCCCCGAAAATGACTGCAACCAGTAATAAAGCAGCGACTACTGCTATGGTAACAATCTCAGAAATACTAAAATTCCGACCTATTGGAAAAATAAAAGGAAAACAAAGAATAAACAGTAAAATAGTTGCCACCGGAAATCAGATACCCTAAACTTAGGCACTGTTGCAGGCATTTTACCAAATTCTTCATATATAATTTTTACTGGCCACATTGCTGATGATAATAGCACCTGTCGTCTTGAAGGCACGTCCCAGTTTCTCATAGTAAGTGGACCCTATTGGGGTAGTTATTGTTAATTCCATTCTAAAGGTTGAGAAAATGGTGCTGGAGGGTTTGAGCCACTTGGGTGACTTGGTTAGTAGGCACTAGAGTTGGTTTTGGAGCACAAGTCTTTCAGAATCCGTGTGCTGTGCGCTCTTCCACCCTACTGCCTTTGTTGAGAAGGGACTGGAAATTAAACAAGAAACTTTTCAATTTCAAAATCTCAGAAAAAGCAATGAGGAGTATCTCACTCCATTTTTTTTTTTTCATAATAAAGATAATGAGGCACAATTATGTAGTAGAAAAATTGGGGCATATTACATGGGCCTAAGCTCAAAGTTCATTCTCCCTGCCTACTAAGAGTGTGATCTTTGACAATTACCCTTTCTAAGCTAATCATGGCTAGCCCCTTCTACCTTATTTGTAAAGTGAGGATTACAATTGTTACCTCAGAGAGTGGTAGGGATTAATGGGATAGTGTGCTATATAATCAACTTAATTCCAGGTCAGAGCAAGCTCTCAACAAATGCTAAATTCAACCTCTTTATCCCGAAATAAAAATCCACATAACACCTTCTAAATCTAAGTGGAAATTATAGGCCACAGAATACTGTGACTACCTTAAAAGGCAACAAATTTGCTTTGGGAAGTTTCCACAGTAAAGGTACATTTTCAATACTCACTTGGCCACTGAACTTCATAAGTATATCCCAGATTATCTGGAGCAGTAACAAACATTTCTATGTTGGTAACTGGGGGCCAGAATGGCACCATGTTGTATTGTCTATTGTGCCCAATTGGGGCGTTTTCCAGTGGAAACGTGGATGCATCTAAAATATGCCAAAGACATCTTGTTAATAGACATAATAAAGTTAGTATTAATAGATTATTATGTTCTGAAGGTGACCTGAAATATTCTAGGATAACATAAAAATTTCTTTTATATTTTACACTGCATAAAGACATAAAAATAGTTTCACTACAGCAGAAAAGGGAATTGCATAAAACAGAGTTCAAATGCTTTGAATACAGCACTAGCGTATCATTCAATAGATCAAAAAAGTTTAAAAGCAGGGAAGTTTTAGTATTTTATCATCTATGACGATCACTAATTGTTTGATTTTTAAATTACAGAAACTTATTTGAAAAAATTCATTGGACTTATTTTTCCAAAGATGGACCTGTAGTTTGCTGTAGCTTCATCTTAAATTTAAATTTGAGAGGTACTGTATCTAATGGAAATTTGTCCTTGAATGTGAATATATCTGTTTAGTATTCTTCACTTTTTCTGTTTATCTTCAGAGATATAAATATTAACTTATCTCCAGATTTTACTCTGTTAGAAAAAACACTTACAATTTTAAATCAAGCTCCTGGAATATTATTTACTTCCTGCCACCTCTCCTCTTTCTACTTAAATGCAAGTTACAGGCGTTTATATTATTAGGGAGTTTCTGTCATCAGGGATAAAAGGAGTGATACGCTCTTTGTGGCAAAAGATTATTCTTTTTTGCTATTGTTGTTCTGCATTTATGTTGATGCAACTAAACCAGATGGGATAACTCAAAACCAGAGTTGGAAGTGGGCTTGGGCAGGACATAAGTGGGAATATATTTAGAAGAGCTGGAATATGTGAGAAGGCTAACAGAGTATTAGATTTTTCTGTTTGCAGGAAGTATATTATCTGAACAGTCACTGTGATCCTGGGAAGCACAGAAGAGTGTTTTAGCATCTACTTTGAAAAAAACAATTGATCATAAAAATGGTATGTAGTGTTAATATTTTTGTGACTTTAAATTTACTATGTATTAATGCTAATTAAATATTTATCTATTCAAATCTGTTGAGCTTTTTCCAATGCCAGACACTGGTCTAGCCATGGAGGTGATGGCACTGAACAAAACAGACAAAATGCCTGAGGTCTCAAGGGACTCACATTTTGGTGTATTATTTTTAATTATTTATTAAAGTTAGATATTAAAGTTAATAATTTAGATCTAATTTTTTAACTTTCCATTTCACCTTTCTACTAGAACCTGACTTGATCAGCCTCAACTCAGTTCAGCGTCAGCTGTGTGATAAAGTCATACCCATTAAAATGAGTGGAGGAACAATCACAAAAATAACAAACAATAACAGTAGAATTGTCATGAACTTTCCTATGCAAGACCCTTCAGTGGCTCCCCATCTCAGAGGTTCATCCAACATCCCTCAGGATCTCCCCTTGTCGTCCCTCTGACCTTATTTCCCATCATTTTCTTTCCACTCTCCACTCTGCTCCAGTCACAGTGGACTCCTTTGTTCATCTAGGGATGATCTTCCTCATGCATTTACCTCATACTCCCTAACCCCATTCCTGCTTTTCTTTGTCTACAAAGACTCTCCCCGATCTAACATACCATATATTTATTTACATGTTTTTACTGTCATTTCTACTAACAACTAGGAGAGTCCCAGGAGGGAAAATATTTTTGTGCGTTTTTTATTCTACTGTATTTCTGGTACCTAGAAGACTATGTAAGAACAGTAGGTGCTCATACTCTATTTTCCAGCCTTACTGAGGTCCACCTGACAAAAAATTGTCTATATTTAAGGTGTGTGACATGATGATTTACAAATGGTCAGCAGATATGTGAAAAGGTACTGAATATCACTAATCATTAGAAAATGCAGATTAGAACCATAATGAGAGATCACACGTCTTAGGATGGTGATTATCGAAAAGAGATAACAAGCGTTGGCAAGAGTGTGGAGAAATGGGAGCTGTTGTGCACTGTTGGTGGGACTTGGTGCAGCTACTGTGGAAACAGAAATGGAAGTTTCTCGCGTGCCTGGGTGGCTCGGTTGGTTGGGCGACTGCCTTCGGCTCAGGTCATGATCCTGGAGTCCCGGGATCGAGTCCCGCATCGGGCTCCCTGCTCGGCAGGGAGTCTGCTTCTCCCTCTGACCCTCCCCCCTCTCATGCTCTCTATCTCATTCTCTCTCTCAAATAAATAAATAAAATCTTTAAAAAAAAAAAAAGAAATGGAAGTTCCTCGAAAAATTAAAAATAGAACTACCATATGATCCAGCAATGCCACTTCCGGGGGTGTATGTAAAAGACATGAAATTAGTATCTCAAAGAGATGTCTGCACCTGTGTCCATTGCAGCGTCACTCACAATAGCCAGGATATGGAATCAGATAATATTTGTGAAAGGATTTGAGTTTACGTGTAATTACTTCGTTTCTCTCGGGGCAAAATAGTAGTGATTGGTCCTAGGAAATGTATAAACTGCTTCTTCTGAAAAAACTGAACTTCTGGAGTACTATATTTAAAACTTAATTCACATAATTCTCACTTAAAAAAAAGAGACTTGAATTAAATGTGCACATGGATACAAAATGTTAGTGAATAAAAATTAACATTATATTAAATAAAGTTTGAATGTTCTATACTGTTCTACCTCAGGTCTAATGAGAGGATTCTGTAACAGACATTACCCTGTGAATGACTATAATTTCCTTCAGCTGTAAAATGTAACTCTTATTCCATTCTGACCCTAATAATTTTATATACCTATGATTTTTGAAGAGTTCTCATTATCTATAAAAACTGTTTAATACACCCTTAAAAATAATTCCATCCTCCACTCATAGACTTATTTTCAACAGAGACTTCTACAATAAGGATAATTTTAGAAATCTTCCCAATCGTTTTATTTTTTTCTCTAACATAGTTGTTCTATGACATTGTTTTTCAAGGGACATTTGCAGATACATGGACTATTTAAGCAGGTGGTTAATTGTTAGTGTTTGGCGTTCATGCAATTTGTAAGTGTTTACATTGGCTTGTCCTATAATTTTATGGCCATATTTTGTCAGAATATGCTCCAGGTACCCTATTTTTCATTTATGGTGCTTTTCCCTCCACTACTCTCCAGGTGACTGAGAGATCTTATGCTATTTATAGCACAAACAAAGGGAGCAGGAAGAAAATAACTAAGAAGAAAGGTGTTTATCTGGTTCATCAATGACCTTTAATGGATTGTTATGAATGTGAAATAATGATCTTTTCAATCAAGATATGTAAAGCAAAGGAATACTTGTTTTCATGGTTGAAAGAAAGCTCCCCTTAAGAGACTTGCCAGAGTAACCAAGATTCTCCACTTCCTCTTACTTCTTAAGTAAGTGTTAAGTAAGAAAAACTTACTAACGGCCCTGGCATTTTGAAGGGCTGCATAACTATAATTCATACATTGTTGTCTAGTTCCCAGAAGTGTATGTTTAATGGAAGTTTTTGTTCATTCCTAAACCTATTAACTCCAGTTTACTTGTTACTGTCATAAAAGTAATATAGCTAAACATACGTAAAATGATAATTATGATTGTGGAAAAAGAGGGATTTTGTGTTCTATTAAATACATGAATGCTTAGGAAATATTTGTTGAAGATGAATGCCTGAGATATTGGGTAAGAATTAGGAGTGAGCACTGTGGTTGTAAAGATAAGGTAGGCATTATGATAATCTAGAATAATACTGCACTCATTGCATCTCAAGGGTTGTTAATTTCTTGTTTCGCTTAAAAAATAGACATTGTAAATTGTAGATAATTCATTATGGTTGTAGGTATGTATGTAAATACATATGAAATAGGTGGCACTCCAATCAGTGAATTCATAGCAGGTGATGAATGAATATTTACGTGTAAGTTATTGGTTTCTTCAGTGATTTTCTGATGGAACATATGATTTTGATCAACACATTAATTAATTCTCATAATCAGGTTGGATTAGAGGTTTCTACTGCACACACACACACACATACACACACAAAGAAATAAGAGACTGGTCGAATTGGATAGATAAATCAATAGATAGTTAATCCACAACATTATATTTGTGTGTGTGATGAAGTAAAGGCACAGAAGGCAAAATTTAGAACAGTTTTGAAATATGAAAATGTATAATGTTTTAACCAATAGAAGCACTGTCATTATTTGAAAAGTAATGTGAGCCTTTTGGCTAAATAGAAGTGAAGAGAAAAAGGCCTTTTCAATAATATATTTTTTTAAATGCATTAAAATGAAGTTGAAAGAGATTCTCTATGCTGTGATAAAAAACCAATATTAACTTTTCAAGTTGGGCAAAATTTCCATTTATAGGAGGCCAGAAGTAATAAAAATCAAAACTGTGGATTGTGAGTATAATTTTTTGTCTTTTAGGTATTGAAGAAGAGCTCAGTAAGATTTTTTTATTCACAATAAAAATGTTCCAAAAAAAAAAAAAAGGCAATGCCAATGTTCATTGGAAGATATGGGGAAGAAAAAATTGGGCAGCATGATAGTCATCTTTTCATACCACAAATGAGAAGAGATTACGTGCTTAGTCCGAGTGAATGCTAGTAAATATCCTCTTCTAACCGCTGTAAGGGATGTTTTGTCAGCATTTTCAAAGTAGTTTGGGATATTTGGAAACGGCTAGATATCATAGCTATTTTATCCTTATTTTGAAGTGCAGTTTAGATGTGTCAAGTGCTTACTCTGTAATGATAACTATAGCACCTAAGCAGTCTCCTTGGTGAGCCTGCAAAAAATCATATGAAAACATCTTACCAGCATGATATCTCCTCAGCCATTCATCAAAGACCGCATCAGTGAAAGTATGTAGGAGGACAAAAATAGGGTCATTTGGAGATAAATGGGTTTGTCCCCCTGTTCCATTCAGAAATAGATGAGCCAGATTGTGAAGGCTTCGAATAGCAGGGTCATACTTTCCTGTGGGATCGCTATAACCTAAATATAAAAATAGGGGTGAGAATAGTAAAAACCGTCACAAACATCTTACTTCTCAAATCAGCAACAGTGATTGTATAGGGAAACAATTTTTCCTAAGCTTTTTCAGGCCAATTTTTACCTTAATATAATAGCATCGCTTCTCTGGACCTATGGTTGGTGACATTTCCTGCTATGCCCAGAGGTAGGTTAGCTTTAAGCCAGTGGCCTGACATGCTAAATGTAGCCTCTAGGTGAAAAATAATGACCTGCAAAGGATACCAGTCAAAATATATAGAACACACTATTTTGACAAGGCAAACGTTGGTCTAGTGGAAATAAAGACAAGGGAAGTCTCTAGCTCCTTCTAAAAACTGCTGACACATCGGGAGAACATCCCTCTAATTGTCCTAGAACTTACATTGTCAGATGTTGTTTTAGTTTACTACCTTATTCCTTTTGACTGTCAGCAGATTTATTTTTGGAAAGTTATCTTATTTTTGTGGAAAAGTCACAATTTCTCAGAGCATTCTTACCATGTCTGTACTAGTTTTAAACATCTGGAGAGCCTATTGGTTGAAACATTTATATAACTTCTGGCAATTATTGGTATTCTATATATACATTTCCTGTATTCTATATGATATATATATGCTATTCCCATATAATATGTACATATTCCGTATTACATGTATTATATATTTCTCATGTTATATATCCCATATTATATATTATATGTATTTTCCACACATATTTTCATATATATTATACATATTATATATATCATGTCTATATATATTGGGCAGAAGGTAAGGATAGATCACAAATAAAAATGGAGAGTCTATGATGTGGGGTGGAGTTATAAGTGTGCGTGTTTGGCTTTAAGAATCAGAGGTGGGAGAGCAGGGAAAGGTTACATATTATAAAATAAAATTAGAATTTAAAATACATTAACCCATTTGTATAATTACACTCACTCATTTATTTAGCCATGTTTCATACATTTATTCCATTATTTTATTTACAAAATGTTTAAAGATTGCCTGTAACATACAGGGCATGTTGGTAGGCTCTGGTCCTTTCATACATTCTGTCAGGAAATCAGAATAATTTGTCTTTTGATTGATTTAGTTGAATTTTTATAGACCTTCAAAAAAAGTTACAGGAATGATACAAACTTAAATGAAATATATGCCCCAGCCAGGCTTTATTGGCTGTCAGCTAATTGTTTAGAATTTTTTATTGTTATTTTTAAAGAAAAATTTTAATAAGCTCTCAAAGTCTTCAATATTATTTGACTCTATTAGAATTTGATATAGTTATACACCTATTGATCAGCCACCTAACAGATTTGAGTTTAAATACTTTTTAGGTACTTAAGAGATTGAAGAATAATTTCCAAGGGCTTCTCCTATGATAATTAAAAAGAGTTTCATGGTCTGACACTTTACTTAACAAGTTCTTTCTTGAGCAGAGAATTGTGACTGCGTCGTAATTGGAGGCAACATCATGTAAATTCACAGGATCAGTGTGTCTTTCAAAGATTTTTCAAAGAGATCTGAATGTGAACAGTTCATTGTGGGGCTGTGATAACCAGATGAATTCAAAGCGCTGATTTCTTTTACTTACCTTCCACAGTGTTTCGGAAACTGTTTGTAGAATTGGAATAAAAAGGAGGGGTGTCGAATAAACCAACTTCCAAGCACTGAGCGACATCCTGTGGTTCTGGAAGACGTTGCACCATTGGTCTAGCCACATTTCCAGCTGGATTTCTCCTAATTGGCCCACCCTCGGTACCTGGAAAAAGGATGGGCTATGTAAACATTTATAGAATATTTAGAGATCTTATCTTTGCTCTTTAATTTTTATACATAGCAAGAACATGGAAAGATAGGTTCTCCTTGGTAGAAGAGAAAGTTTTAAAAAATACATACTTAGGGGCATTACAGTGAGAAAATTTAAGTTATCATGCAAGCAGAGTTAGATTTGTGATACATAAAATCACTGGAAGAAAAAAAAGGTCACAAAACAGAGGTTCTGGTATTTGTTTAATCAATGTATGCTTCTGTAATGAGAATATATTAACATCAAAATTCCTTGGAAAATTGAATTTTACCAAAATAATCTCATAAACCTAAATTCCACACTGAAATCTATATTTCACATATATGTGAAATTTTGTACTCAAATGCTATTTGTTTCAAGCCTTCAGAGAAATAAAGAAAAACAGTCTAAAATTTCTTTGGGAGGTGGTCTATATTTCAATAGATTCATATTTTACAGCAATTGATGTGAGCAAATAAACTTTTTTTTTTTTTAAAGATTTATTTATTTGACAGAGAGAGAGACAGCGAGAGCAGGAACACAAGCAGGGGGAGCGGGAGAGGGAGAAGCAGGCTTTCTGCCTAGCATGGAGCCCGATGTGGGACTCGATCCCAGGACCCTGGGATCATGACCTGAGCCGAAGGCAGGCGCTTAACGACTGAGCCACCCAGGCGCCCCAATAATTAAACTTTTTAAAAGGCAGTAAGAAAAACAGGCAAACAAAGAGCTGTGATACTAGGGGTAATAGGATAGGTGCCTTAAGGGAGGGAGGGAAGGAGAGAAAGAGAGGGGAAGAGGCAGACAGGAAGGTAGAGAAGGGGCACAGAGAGACAAAGAGACAGAGACGGAGAGAGAGTATCAATCCTTTCCAGTTGGATGACTCCAGGAGGGCGCCATTAAAGAAGAGAGATTTGCAAAGAGCCCTGAAGGACTGAGGAGAATTTTCAGGTGAAATAGGAGAAATGTTACAAGTCAAACATTTTAGGCAGAGGTAATAACGAGAGATGCTAAGCTTTCTCCTATCTGTAAGATAAGCTCCGTCAGAGCAAGAACTCTATCTGTACTTGCTCACCAGTACATCCCTTAATCTTGGCACAGTGCCTGGCATAGAATAGATGCTAAATCATCATTTGTTGTATGCTGATGTATGGAAAGATCGTGTTGGCTGTAACAGAGGTCCGCGTGGGAAATGGCTTGCCTGGAGTAGAGGGCGATGTAAGACAGTAGCGGATGGTGAGAACAATGAAAAGCTACAGAGCAATAGGAGAAAGTTACATTTAATTCAATAGGAAGTGAAGAGAAGTCGTAGGTAGGTGGGAGGAGAGGAGATTGGTTAGGAGCATTTTGCATTTGTCTGTTCCAGTGGTCTCCAGAGAAGCGTGTGTGTCCTAAGAGTATCTGCAGAATAATCCACTGGGATGAGAGAGGTGATATTACAATGTGAACTTGTATTCATCTTACCTCACTCATAAAGCTTACTCTGTTGTAATGTTTATTATAATTAACATAATGATTATACCTGATGAATTAGCATAGTAAATTTATTTATATAATATAAAAATAAAACATATGCCAAGATTGAGATTGGAAAGTAGATGCACATTTTTTAGGCATACATTATTATTAGTACTTTCAGATACCACTGGGTAAACTATCAATTCAAGTTTATGTTTTAGGGATTATTGTTCAGGAGGTGTCAATAAATTCCAAGAAAAAATTATAACTTACATGGGTTTCAAAAACACCACATTTCTAATTTGCTCTCATGGAGTTTCATAGTGGAGAATTCCGATAGTAAAGAAACTAGTTTAAACCAGTTTAATTTAACCCAGGGCTATTTAGATTTGTTTGCACATGGACAACCTCTGCCAATGCACCTAAAAACATCGTACGGATTGGAGTCTTGTGGAGTTTTCACGCAGGAAGGAATAAAAAGTTCTGAGTGTCTGAAGGAGAAAGTAGATTTAGGAAATACTGTGTAGAAACAGCATTTTTCTTGTGATGAATCAGCGATGATATTTTACTGGTTAGAAGAGGCTTAGGTGTCACTAATTCACTCTTTCAAAGTTACCAAGTTTGGTGCATTAATGGGACATTGGAGAGACATCGTGCAACAAGCCCATGATAACACAGGCATGGGATATGCAAGGAAGATTTGCCTTAAAAATGTTCATTCATGGCTGTCCTGTAAAAGATGATCAATGGAACCACAGGAATGGATCATTTCATCCAAAGACAGTAGAGAAAGGAAAGAATCCCTAGGAGAATTACTTTTTTAAAAAGATTTTATTTATTTATTAGGGAGAGAAAGAGAACATGCAAGCACAAGCAGGGGGGCGGGGCAGAAGGCAGAGGGAGAAGCAGGCTCCCGGCTGAGCAGGAAGCCAGACACAGGGCTAGATCCTAGGACCCTGGGACCATGACCCGAGCAGAAGACAGAGGCTTAACTGACAGAGACAGCCAGGCACCGCTTTCTAGGAGAATTATATAAGATATCATATTAAAGCATTTGGCACCATATCAGATACATAGTATGTGTTGAATCAACTATTAGTTTCCTTTTCTTTTCTTTCACTGGCCTAATAAATAAAATGCTTGGTATTTATATCTTGAACTAAGACAAGGAGTAATCTTCAAATTTGTTTCATTTAAAGTACATAATCTTAATTTTTCATGAAACTAT
The DNA here is from genome assembly GCF_054177405.1 of Leptonychotes weddellii. Lineage (NCBI taxonomy): Eukaryota > Metazoa > Chordata > Mammalia > Carnivora > Phocidae > Leptonychotes > Leptonychotes weddellii. Next base: position 31,280,900 of record NC_138382.1, on the reverse strand, counting down.
GTGTCCTGTTATGAGACTTAGACTAACCGACCAAAAGACTGTGATGAAACAGTATCTTCTCTCCTATTTACCCACGTAAGCTGTGCTATACTTTGGTATCCAATCATCTGTATGACCAGAAAATGTCTGGAAAAAAATCCCAGGCCAAAATACAATAGCCTGCTCAGAGATTAATATTTTGGTATCTAAAGATATATTGATTCTCAATTTTATTTCAAGGGGGGGGGATCACTCATTCAGCATGCCAAACAAATGAGAAATTTATTCTAAGTTTTAAACTTCTATAGAAAAAACTTAATACACTGTCACTTCTCTCTTCCCTTATTCCTATACACAGGTAAACAATCTTCTAATGGTGAAAAAAATCTACTGATTTTTTTTTGTTCTATTTAGAATATTCTTTTTTTAAGAATATCCTTTTTTAAGTTTATAAAGGAATTTAATATTTTAAACTTAAGAGAATATATGTAAAATGTACTATGAAGATGTTAATAAAATAAATTCCCCCAAATCTAGTTTTTACATGGAAGAACAAGTTTAAAATAACCAAGCATGCCTGAAGAAGAAAAATAAGACGGGGTAGGGAGACTCTAATAATTAAGACCTTGTGTTAGTACCACAGAGACTAATAATGTGATCCAAGGAAGAGAATGGTACACTCAGGAACAGATCCACATATAACAGAAACTTGGCCTAAGGCAGAAGTGGCATTTAAATCACTGGAGAAAGGATGCTAGCTAAGACAGCTGGTTAAGCTTTCTCTCTAAGTGTTTGCTTTGAGAGAGATGGAAAGTAGTTAGCAGGCAGACATTTTCTGTGTAGTATCTTCCTTTTCTTTTCTTTTTTTTTAAGATTTATTTATTTATTTGATTTATTTGAGAGAGAGAGAGCGCGCACAGGGGGAGGGGCAGAGAGAGAGAGAGAGAGAGAATCTCAAGCAAACTCCCCTCTGAGCACAGAGCCTGATGCCAGGCTTGATCCCAAGACCCTGAGACCATGACCTGAGGCAAAACCAAGAGTCTGACACTTAACCGACTGAGCCACCAAGGCGCCCCAGAATCTTCCTTTTCTTAAAGATATCCTTCACATTACCTTTTGTTTTTGACCCTCAGACTAGAATTGTACTCTTTGGGCACTTCAACTCTTTCTGCACATTTCAGATTTCCCAGGGAAACAATTTTCTATGAAATTCTAGCACAAGACACATGACTACTAAGCAGTGCTGAGTGTGCTAAGAGGATGATGAATTTTATATAACTATACATTTCCAAAATAAGAGAGTGAACGTTTACAGAATAAGAGAGTGAGCAACGCACTAACCAAATTGCTTAAGGGAAGCAATATAAAAATGTATAGACACTTTCTGTCTGCCCTGGAACCTTAGAGATTTCCTTGAATAGCCCCAGTGTTCAAGGAATATATCTGTACATTGATTCTCTAAAGTAAAAGTAGATTTTCTTCTGAAGTCCTTAGTAGAATGAAGGGCCTTCAGGCAACACATTTAACCTCTTTATCTAGTAGGGAATTCTGAATCCTGGATGTCATTTGGAACTTACTATTACAAAGGGTTCCCAGGGTATCATAATCCTCCAAGGATTCACAGACCACTCGCCATTGAGAAAAGACAGAATTCAGGCTGATAAGAGTGGGATCAAAGTTGCTTCTCGATCCCATCAGGTCATCGGTGCAAATGTCACAGATGTTCCTCCCAGTCGCAAAATTCCAGTAGGGAAGGGAGAACGAAGGATCCTGCAACATTTCCTAGATCACAGAAACTATTATTAGTGTTCTCTGCTTTTGTTTAAAATTCTCCCTCTTCGCTTGGTTTTCTCCCTGGCAGTCTATCAGCTCTCTTGGGGCAATTAGAACGAGTGAGTATATCCGTGGTGTCTGAGGAGCCAGAGGAATTACATACCTTATTTAGCAAATCTTCTCATATACCACAAGGAGTCATTGAGGCACTAGAGAGAATGAAACTCAACTCATTATAGAGAAGTTTCTGCATATGATTTTTTTTTTTTAGGAGGGGGGAAGTCTTCCCTTTCCTTTTTAGGCAAGTAATTACATTTCTGTTGCTTATACCAAAAAATCTCAATAATAACTTTCGCTCCTTGACTCTTTATCTCCTTCTGTTTTCATATCTTTAATTCAAGCATCACTAAGTCTGGGTCTGTAGCCAGATCCAACCTTTAAATATGTTACGTAGAGCAGTACTTCTTGTTTTGTGTCTGTCTTTTAAAATTTAACTTAAATGACTTTAGGCATTTGGAGTCTGGCCTTTAAAATGTTTTGGGGGTTAGCAAGGGTAGTGGAAGACACCTACAGATTAGAGTGAGGCAGACCTCAGTGGTATGTTCCAGGTTTTCCAAGCACCAGATACATGGATTTGACTTTTCATGGGTTACATAGGCTCTTTCACACTTACCTTATCTGCCTGGGCACTGAAGGTGTTTTACTTAAAGACCCCTGCTTCAGAATATAAACTGTGAAGGCTTGGGTTTCTGCTTGAAACAAATACCGTCAGGAAATGTTAAACGGAGGCAAAATATTTCTTTGTGCATACTGTTCTTTAGCCCAGGAACCAAGTTTCCCTTCAGAGCTGACCTCAACAATTTTAAAAGTACTGGACTCAAGATCACCTGCTTATTTTATTGAGTTCCCTAAAACATGTATTTATTGTACTTGTTCTCATTCCCTTAGGCCTTTGGGGAGTTATGTTTAAGAGTGTAGAGCATGCCATTGTTTTATCTCACCTCCAAAACATTTAGTACATTTCTGCTTTTTTACTCTAAGCCCTTTCTAGGAAGCATCTCCTTGTCCTCGGGGTATTTTAGAGGACCAAAAGCTTTCCAAGGTATCCTCGGTTATTGATCTCCAAGGGTTTAGAGTCCTTGTTTAGAAGCCATTGTTCTGGTTCATGAAAATTAGTGACAGCTTCCAAGGGATCATTAAGAGTCAGTTTGTGGTTCAGAACTGACATTTGGGAGCTGGAGCATATTCATGTGGCATTTCAACTGTGCATTACATTTAGACTGTAATTTGTTGGATCCCTTGTGCTGTTGGGTTTTAAAAATGTAAGTCATAGAGGTCGAAGTTTACACAGGAAAAATCGAAGCTTTCAGATACTTTCCACCTGCCCTTTCGTTTTGGTGTGCCCGTGGGAAAATGACTTGAAGGCACGGAGATCTGGAGGTGATTACAAATGACAGATTTATCTACTCATAATCTACTAAATGTCTTACTTGTAATCAGAGCTATAAAATATGAAGTTCAGAGTAGCAGATGAATTAATTTAATCACTCTCAAACCGCATATGTTTGGACTGCTTTCATACCAATATTTTATTCTGTATTTTAGGGCATTAATCCTCTCTCTTCTAACCATTTATTTTCTTGTGATAATGCTGAACACAGGCATACTGCAAATCAATAGATGAATCTAAGCACCTTTTCTGCCCTCAGATATTTTCAGATTAATTTTTAGATTTTAATTTGAGGGAAGGAATCCATTTCACTTAGAAAACAGGTTCACTTTGTGGATTTCCTAGTTCAGATCTAATAATTTAAAATTTCATTTGAAAATTCCAATACCTTTCTCAAGAAAAAGCAATTGGCAAAAGAAACTATAATAATAAAGTATCTGTGTTAGCGGGATGCTTTAATGTGGTTTGAGCCTCTCTGCTTAAAAATAAGCAGGAGATACTTATGTTTGGGTTGAGGTTCACTTTATGCCAGAAAAGTTGATGCCTTTTAAGTAAAAATGCTATCTGATTTATGAGATATTTTGTTAGGTTTCTTCCACAAGCCTTGAAGTGGTACGGGGCATGGGGACAAAATGGCATTCAGTGAAAATATGAGAGTATAAATGGAAAAGATTTTTTTTTTCATAATTTAAACCCTGTACCACATTAGAATCATCAGGTGGTCTAATGGGGGATGTATTTGGGACTTGGTAGCCTGAGAAGTGTATGTACACTTGTTTCATCCAAACCAGGAGGAGGGGGTATTGGTTTACATTCGAGAAGGAAGACATAGCAAATGAGAGTCTTTTGTTGCAAGCTATATGAAGACCATTTTTTTTCAATTACAGAGCTGTAGAATATGCCTAACACTTTAAATCACACCTACAAATGTCCCAACTGGCTGCCTCGTTGTTGATGTTATTCTCTTTTCCCTTCATGAAAGATAAAGATTAATTAATGAGTAAGTAATCTGTACAGGGAGAAACTTCACAGAATGTCAAAGGCAGATTAATCACATGTTTAGATCATTGAGAACCAGTGAGTTAAGATGACTTACAAACTGGACCTGAGAACCGAAACGCTTCCTGCATACCTGCATGTCTCTCTCCAACTGCAGGAGGTGTTTCCTGTGCCACGTGAGGAAAGCTGGTCCTTCGTGAGAGAAATCCACTTCAAAGCTTTCCTGGCCTGGCCCAAGGAAAGTCTTTTTGACTGAGTAATAGTGTGTCCAAACAAAGTAGTTATAAATGGAAATGTTCTCAAACTGTGGCGTGTTGCGATCAGGCCCCAGTATTTCTTCTGATCTCCTGGTCGCAATGACAAACTGAGGGTGAATTGTGCGCTTTGCCATATCTAAGGCCTGGACGAAGCGGTTCTTCTCTTCTGCACTTAAGTCCAGAAGGTTTCTCCTGACTTCAAGAAGGTTCAAACATGAAAACATCAGCCTCGTGAGCATAATCATAACACCATGTCCCATTTACCCACTAATGATAATTTGCATGCATGCTTAAATCATGTTATACTTTTTAAAATACCCCTTACTAAAATGCCTTCTTTAGGTCTGTTTTCTAGCGGGCCACGCCCCCCTCCCTCCGCCCCTCCCCCCCAGGATTTCTGTTAGCTTTCTTTAATCTAACTGTGGACTTTATGATTCTGTGATCTTATATTTATTTCTGCTCATCATGGGCATATTTGGGGAACTTTCTACCTTCTTAAAAATCATAAACCTTGCAGAAACATGGCAGAGTGGTTAAGACCAGAGACTTATTCTATGACTCTGCACACATTTTTCTGTCTCAGTTTTTCATCTGTAAGGTGTATGTAAAAACAATATCTGCTTTACATAGCTGTAAAGATTAAAGAGGACACACATAAAAATTATATCAGAGCCTGGCTCATAACAAAGACTCAATAAAAGTCTTGTTAAACCCTTGGTCCAATGTTTGGCACATAGAAAACAACCAAGTATTGCTGGATTTACTCTTTAGAGCCTTGTTATTTATTGCGATTTAATAAGGCACAGGCGAGACTTGTCATCTCAAATGGCTGAACTTGATCATAGCAGTGGGCAGATCCATCGTGGGTTAGTCAGGGCAGTGGAAGAAGCTCATGGTTTAGAGCTAGACTGACCTCAGGGGTGAATTCCAGGGTTTCCAGGTCCCAGCTATATGGATTAGACCTTTCTGAACCTCACTTACCATAATTAACGTAACTACCTTGAGATGTTTCTGAAAGGTCTAGTCATAAACACCTAGCACAGTTCCTCGAATAGCATGATTGCCCAGTAAGTGTTTCAGAAGCAAATCCCATTACTCAGATCTGAGCCTTGACTCTTTAAACGGTATAAACTTATTCGCCTCTCCAGGCCTCAGCTTTCTCAGTTGAGTTATAGGATTTCCAGGTATTCTTCCAGTTCCAATGATTTAGTTTTCTCTTAAACACATTGAGTCTCAGGAAGAACTGTGCCTCCACTCATATCCCCACTTACCTATGAGAACCCTCTGGTCACAGGCAGCTCCTCTCCATCCAGGACGGCAAGTCCCACAGTTGTGTCCTGAGAAATTGTCATTGCAGAGGCATGTCCTGTTGAAGAACCTTGTGGGCCAAGCCTCCCGATCATCTCTGCCGTCATGGGGGTAGTGGGCGCTGTGGGGTCGGGAGTCTGCAGTCACTGCCTCACACCTGCCCCGCCCCGATGAGGAGCCACAGCGGTCAGTCCCGGGCCCAGACAGGGGGGACAGGTCTGGGCAACACACACCATTTCTTAAGGCCTCAACAGTGGCACACTCTCTTGGGAATTGAGCCCAGGTCTGATGAAAAAAAAGCAAGGGCAAGAAGATGCATCCCAGAGAGAGGAGTTTATGAGCTTTCATTCTGCTCTAAGCAAGAGTGAAGAACAAATCTCTGGTTTGCAGCCCTTTGTGCAGAGACTGAAGCACATAAATAAAAACCAGGCTGAAAAGGAGAAAACACAATGAATTACCTAAGTTTTCCTTCTGTACTGTTATAAACAGGCATGAGCCCTCCCCAGCCCCCTTCAAAATGCTTTTCATATCTGTAAAATGACATTTCTAGCAAATCATAAAAATAGTAATTTACCTTTAAAAACTTGACATGTTTAATACCTACATAATTAAAGACCCTGTCCTAGCATTCAGCTTTCTTCATCTTAAATTTCTATTTATTAAAAAAAAAATACTCATCATAGGTGTCTCTTAACAAAAGCACTCATTAGCAGGTCACAGCCATTAATTACATTTAACCATGAAGCTGGAAGAAGAATTGGAAGCAGATCTTCAGCAAGTTAATTTCCGTGACTTGAAGTCTCCCATCTTAATGGAGTTTTGGCGCGAGTCCACCCACTCCCCATAGAGCTTCTCTCCAGTACCTTACACTCCGGAGGGGATTCTCTGATGAACCCCTCTTAGAGCTGAGTGTTTTATATTTGCTTCTCTCCTGATGTCAGAGCTGTTAATGCCATGTGGGTTTCTGCTTGATAACTAATCCTGAATCTGCTTACCCAAACTGGGAGGGCCTGGTCCTCTTCCCCACCCTTTACTAATCCCCTTTCACTCCAGTGAGTTTTTCTGCCCTTTAAGTACTTGGTTAGCACATGATTCCCTTCCCACTGATTTCCTTGTGATGCTTAAGGTTTTAAGAAAAGGTCAGAGGCACTAATTTGGAATATAAGTCAGAGAAACTAGAGAGCTTTTGTTTGCATTGTAGAGATTTAGGTTTTTGCCCTTTGATTTATATCTTCAGAGGCTCAAATGAGATTAGTTACGTTTTCTTAGTGACACAAGGGCTAGAGTCGTACTTGTATCTGAGGGTCGCTTTTGATGGGGCATGGTCTTGAAACAGATGCTACCGTTCTTATAATTTCTATGGAGAATAATTGTAGTAGAAAAGTCACCAGATACAATTACATCAAATCACATGGCTTTGCCTTCCGTGGTGCCTGCTGGTGTTGACCACTGGGTCCTCCAGCTCCCTTCCCTCCACTGGGGTAGGGTCCCTCTCTGTGGCAGAACATCAAGGGGTACTGCTGCTTCTGCTGTTTAGATGACCACTGACTGTCTCCTTCTTTCCTGCTTTTTCTGCAAGCAGTCTTGAACCAATGGCACTAATTTTAAATTTTAAATATGTTGTGGGAATCTTAATGGCTTCATACAAACATTAGTCAATATCTCAAGTTTTCATATGCACGTGGCACATTTAAGGGTGAAAAATAAGGTATATAGAATGATATTTAGATAATCTTTTCGGTTATTTTGATTTTTTAGTCTGACTTCTTACTGGATCAAAGTAGATTATCATTTTTCTCTCTCAAATAAAGGTGGTAGTAATGTACCATTGGTGGTTTCTTAGTTTTGACAAAGGAACCGAGGCCTTGTATGGTAACATTAGGAGAATGGAGTGATGGATATATGGAAACTCTATTATCTGTGTAACTTTTTTTTTTTTAAGATTTATTTATTTATTTGTTTGAGAGAGTGAGAAACAGCATGAGAGGGGAGAGGGTCAGAGGGAGAAGCAGGCTCCCTATGGAGCAGGGAGCCCAATGCGGGGCTCGATCCCAGGACCCTGAGATCATGACCTGAGCTGAAGGCAGTCGCTTAACTGATTGAGCCACCCAGGCGCCTCTCTGTGTAACTTGTCTGTATATCTAAAGTTAATACAAAAATACAATGTTTATTTTAAAAAGCTATTTTTAAAACTAGGTAATCTATTCATGTATATGCACATATATATTCCTGTGTGCAGATACAAGTACACCAGTGTGTCACATGATGTTGAAAGAAAAAAAATGAGGCTTTGCCCTTTACGCCTCCTTGTTATGTAATTCCCACAGTCACCTCAGGGTACCCTGAATGCAGTGTGATACATGATAGGCACCACGTGAGGGCATCGGTATCAAATCATGTAGTATTAGTTAAATACAAGAATAAAATATAAAAATGACATTCTGATCTTTTCTTTCTGGACCTCTTTTGGAAATTGTGAGAATCCCACCCTGGAGATCACTACTAAGGATGGGTCACATGGAATCCATCCATGGGCTGGTGAATCCCAAATTGGGAGCTCTGATAACACTCCCTCCCCAGAGATCCTGACTTAGATATCTAACTGCCTGCTCGCTAAATCCACTTTGGTGCCTAAGAGATTCATCAGACATTTATAAAATGTGTTCCTCTATCCTTCCCATCTCAGTAAATGGAATCACTGTTCATCCCGTTGCTTTGGGAAAAAACCAACACACAGAAGTCATTGTTTTTTCTTCTCTGTTTCATGCAAACTGTATTCATTGGTTGAACTAACAGAGTCTAACTTGAAGCCGTCATTAGCTCTTTCCTGACCTGTGGCAACTAATTTATCTCCTCACCTTTCATGCTTAACCACATAGGAGTCTGTTCTCCACACAAGATTTTATTCTCCACTTAGCAGCCTGAGAGACCTTTTATTGCTGATACCCAATTACCACCGCTCTCAATAAAAGCCTCCAATGGCTTCCAAACACAGAATAAAATCCAAATGCTTACAGAAGTCTACATGATCTGGCCTCTTCTATCTCTGACAACCTCTTACCATCTTCCCTGTTACTTCTTTGTTCAATCACAAGCTTATTACCCCCTCTGCCATGGCCCTAGGTCTTTGTATGACTTGCTGTGTCACTTCATTCAGGTCTCTATTCCAATGTTACTTCTTCAGAGAGGACTTCTCTGACAACCCCACCTGCTAGATCCTAACCCCATCGTTCATCATTTCCTTTTTAAGACTTAGCCTTCATAGTACCAAACACTGCCTGTAATTTTTATTACATCGTAGACTTTCATTGTTTCTCTCTCATCAGAAGGCAAGTTTTTGTCTTTCTTTTTCAATATTGACCTGAGAGATCTTTAGAGAACCATTTTTTTTTAAGTGAAGAAGGACTAAACATCTCATTTATTTACTCCCAGCCTAGTGATTAATCCATATTCCCACTAAAAGGAGTAGATACAATCTACCTCCAGTATTTTTATTACTTACTATTTTTTTAAAAGATTTTATTGATTTATTTGAGAGAGAGAGCACAAGTGGGGAGGAGAGGGAGAAGCAGGTTCCCTGCTGAGCAGGGATCTGGACAATGTGGGGCTCAAACCCAGGACCCTGGTATCATGACCTGGAGCCGAAGGCAGACGTTTAACAGACTGGACCACCAGGGCTCCCCTTTATTACTTACTATTAATGCACATCTATTACTTCCTAAATGTGTTACATACACCATTATATGTTACACATTATATACACCATATGTTATACATTAAATGTTACACATGCATATATCATTTTTAAAAAATATTATTAAAATATTACTTTTATTCCTGTTTTGCAGATGAAGACACAGAGACTTTCAGAGATTAAGAATTCTTTAAAAATCATGTAGTTTGTATGTGGCGGTTTTAGGTTTTGAAGTCAACTTAGTTTGGTTCCAAAACTAAATGTTTGTGCTTTGCAAGTACTGCTCACATTCTAAAAAAAGAAGGCTGGAGAATGGAAAACGCACTGTACTTTGAATCATAAAATATACCAACTTTGTCTTAGTAAACAAGTGCCTTCATTTCTCTGAGTCTCTGTCCTTCATCTGTAAGTTATATGTAATAAAGATATATTGTTGGGGCAGATAAACTCAGATAAAAATAACCAGCAGAATGCAGACAATCAATCAATACTAGTTTAATAAGTAAATGAATCAAAGGTAGAAATCTTAAAGTAGATGAAAAATACTGAAATTAATACCTTATTCATAACTATCTTAATAGACTGGAATGCACTTTACAGTGTCTTCATTATTACTACATATCCAATCAATGTTATGAGTAGTCCTGTGGAACAAGAATTTCAGGCACTGAAGAAAGGAAAAGCTGAAATGGCAGTGTCTATTAATTGTGAAAACCTGGAAGCAGATGACAAGAAGTATGTTTTACTGCATGCTGGCGTCATTTCTTAGCTTACTGGTATTTTCTAATGCGGGAAGCTGGTGCAAAATGTGAAAAGAAAAAATGTACTTATGTCTTTCCTCTTTGAACATTGTGGAGTGGTTAAAATGCCATCATCTGGCAAAATTATTCACAGCATAGGTCAGAAATGAATGTTAAAATATATGTGCAATACTCCTTGACCCACTACAGAAATTATTGCTTGGGCTTCTTTAATGGAAATTAAATTTTATACAGTAATTTTTTAAGAAATGGGCTGTTCAGAAATCCACATGTTACCAGCATAAGAAAACTTGTCAGGAATCATCACTGGTGAGTGTGCCATACACTTAGCTGATGTGAAAATCATATCTCGGGAAAAAGGACTGATCCGAACTTCCTGTCTTTCCTTTCAAATCTTATGAATGTCAATTATAAAAGAAGTTATCAGAAATCTAAATGATAAGGACCAGGAATTGAGGTTAAATTGAGAAGAAAAAAGTTTTAGGAGCATCTTAATTTTCTCATAAAAATTGCTAATGAATATTAATATCTTTCATGATCATTTGTGGCAAATGACTCTGAATATATTCATTGTCCAATTGGATTACATGTTATTAAATTGTGTGCTTACTTGTACTAAGCTTAGATTAATGGCTAGAATTCCAAAGGCATTAAGGCAACTCCAAGTCATCTGTTAGGTTGGTCATGTGCTTTTACCTCATGGAGAAGCTTAAATTCAGTGAAAGCAAAGGGGAAGAATGTTAGGCCTGTGTCTTTGTGTCACTAAGAAGAGTTTCAGTCAAATATAACATTTCTGTTTTAGGGCAGAATATTTGAAATTGAGGTCTCAGATAAAGTGGTCTCTGATAAAACCTGCCATTAGTTTCTTATTTGAATTTTCAGACCTTTACACAATATTGCAAATACTGGCATGGGACAGTTAACAGTAATTTGATTTCTGTCTGGTGAAATCCTTTCTTGCCAAGTTAATTTTAGAACATTTAAAGTATTTCTTTTGCTGATGGTTTATATTCTTCTTGTTTCAGCCAATGATATTGTAAGAGTTCCCCATAGAAAAATTTCTAAAAACATGTGTGTTAGGCATCAAAGTCAAAATAATCAGAGATGCTTATGTTGGACTTGAATTAAGTAGTGCATTTGTTTGTAGTTAAAATTATTGTGCTTATTTCCAGAGATTATGTCTGCACTGTAATATTGGTAAAATATAGTTTCTTTTATCTTAACATTTCTAAACCTATCTCTGTGGTCATCATCATAGTGATCTTCCTCTTATTTAGCATCTACTGTGTGCAAGAAGCTGGACCAGGGCTGATGCTTAGAAAATGATGGGTAGTATGGCCGTTATACTCCAAATACTTATAAAAGTAGTTAAATGTGCATATATATGTATGTGTATGTGTGTATATATGTATATATATATAGAGAGAGAGTGAGTGAGAGTGCATATATTGGCTCATTTATTACTTTTTAACTATATTTTGAAATTATGTAGAAAAGAGCAAAATATCAAGCTTGTGTAATCTATATTAATAATGTTGACACTGTTTCTGCTTTAAGTTCTATTACAATATTCATAATATAAAGTAAAGGGATAGTGATAAATTTTACTAGTAAAAAAATATTTAAGAATGCACGTAGTGAAAAAGATGTCAATGTGTTCATAATGAATATTAAGCCATATTTTTCTTGCTCACTGCTTCAAAATCTAATGTGTATGTTGTAATTTTAATTTATACATATAATGTACTATTTATAATAGTTACATATATAGATGTCTATTATATAATAGCTATATATCATATATAGTAAATAAATAGTAAGTATAGTATGTAATGTATAATATGTATGTGTATATACACATATGTATATTAAATGTATGTATGTATATGTTTATATATAATTTGTAGAAGTGACTGCTTTGGAAATTAGTCTCTGTATTTAATTTGATGCACATGTAAAATGGACATCGAGGCTTTTTCTGAGATATAGCTTACACGAGAGGTCCTGTAATGTCTGTGGTACACCGATCTGTCTTCGTGGATGAGGGTGAGGCCTGAAGCTGGTTGGTAACGTTTCTTCCTTCTCTGCTTTCAATATGATAACTTGCGCGGTATATTTTTCTAACTCTACTTACAGTTATAGACAAATCTCAGTCAGTAGCTTATCAATTTCCTCCTCATGTGATGTGTGAAATGGATGTTCCTAACCACAGTGGTTCTCCTTGAAGAGAGAGAACTTATATCCCTTCCATTTGTGAGTCTTTCATCTTTAACACAATGGCTTCAAAGAGCAAATGATTTGCATTAATATAGTGAAAAGGAAAGGAATATGGAGTATTATATGGGAATTTTTTTTTTTTTAATGGGCAAGACCTGAAAGGAGTTTTCATCACTTCCTGAAAAATCCCATTGGGTAGAAATTAGTCATTCGTCATTAGTCAGTGGTCCACACTACTACAAGGGAGAATGTAGATGAGCTATATGCCAAGGAAAAAGAGGAAGTACACATAGCTAGTAGTCTATATTCCACTGACCAACCATTAAGTATTTTTACCGCTCCAAAAGAGCCAGCATAATAATTATAAATATAAATTTATTAATGTTGCAGATGGAAGATTCATATTTTTGGGATATAGATTTCATTAGTGATTCAAGTGTTTCACTTGATCCTTTTTTCTTTGACCTATGCTCATGCCACTCATTAGAAGTCCTGTGAGAGAATTTCTAAATAGTTGGATATATCTCATGGGTAAAATTCTTCATATACCAGTCAATGTCTAAACCATAAAAGAAAAGTAGGAACTGCCCCTCTTCCTCAATGAGCGTACATCTAGCTGAGAGAATTATGATCTCCAAAATACATTTGCTGAAATACCTGATAGTTACTACACAAGACGTGGAAATTTGGCAAACAGTGAAATCATTATGAATTGATGCATGATCAGTGTTCTTTTTCAGAGCAAAGCAGAGTCTGAAGAAAACAGTATTGGTGCTTGGGGATTGATTGAAGTCCTGCTCTGGTGCCAAGATGATATTCTGAGCTTATGTTGCTGTTAGTTCGATGGAATGGATATCACATACTTGCACTATCACTAAACGTTTGGTAGCACACTACTTAACTGCTTCTGTGGTAATTGTCTCCACTGAGGAAGAAGCCCAGGAGGAGGTGAGGAACTCAGTGACCCAGGTGACAAATAGATGTTGAGTAAAAAATGTGACATTCAAGCCCTGGACTAGTATGTAAAACTGGGGGGAATTCTATGGGCTAGAGAAGCCGGGGACATTTTCAACCGTGAGAAATCAATGTTCATTCTCTTAGGAATCCCCTACCAAACCGGAAGCCCAGAGATGGGTGAGACTTCTCAGGGGTGGCAGAATCACGTTCCCGTTTCACAACACTTCTGGTCCCCCTTCACAGATAATGCAGTGACAAGCATTAAAAGATGTACGAAAGGTTGTGGCTTTGGAACATTGACCAGACTGCTACATTGATTTTTAGAAGTATCTTCACTAAAATGCAATAAAATGAGTGTTACCAGAAATTACATACTGCTAACCAAAGGAGATGCCCCGAGTTTTGAATTCAACTCCTGCTTCTTACTGCCTACTTGAAGGACAATTGGTAATTTTTTTTTTTTTCTCAACAGGGCTTTTATAGAAACTGCCCCTACTGCTAAAGGACATGAGATAATTCTGAGGCCAGAAAAAATGATTAGCTTTGGGAAGTGTCAGAGAAACTTTCAGAGAGAGAGCAATTCATGAGAACTTACTGATAAAGTGGAAATAATATATTCCAGAGCAGGTAATGGGAGGAATTTGGAGGGAGAAGTTCACTGCCTTTAGAGACAGGTTGTTTACTTCCTTTGAAAAAAAAAGTCTTTGAAATCCTGTAAGAGGTTAAAGCTTTTTAAAAAAGTCATTTCCTTAAAAATTAAATTTAAACTGAAATATGCAGATGCACAAGTGAGGCCGTGGAAAGGTTTTATCCTAATCAGTGTCAAATTTACTGAGAAAATAGGATGAAATCCATATGCAGTCATGAATTGAGGAAGATCAAACTAGCTTATCTGCATTTCAAATAATTCTTTTCATTGAATTAACATTATAATTTTTCCTATTTATAGAATGGGAAAATGAAACATTAAAAAGTTAAAATTAGGGGATTCAGAGAGATAAATTAAAAGCATTGTCAACATCAAGGGATTTGTGTTGCATGTGTGATTACTGATATTGTTTCTTATAAGTAGTTTTGATATGTTTTGAAGGGTTATCACTCCTCCCTTTTTCCCTTTACACACACACACACACACACACACACACACACACGTGTAGACACATAAGTTCCTTACCCTGAAATTTGTCTGAGGGGATTCTGGTAATGTGAATCATATTTAGAGAAGAAGACTGATTTGCTTTTTTTGTTTTGTTTTGTTTTTTATTATAAGAAGTTTTAAAAAATGTTTGAAGAGACAACTAACATTTGGTGAATACTCACATTAAAGATATCCTTTTAACTTTTAGATAACCTTCGAGATGTGAGACAATGGTGGAGTATTCCCATACCCTTTCTACTTCTTCCCCAGAACCAAAATTCACCCTCTTTTCCCTCCATTCTCTCTCTGATAATCCACAGCGGAGGCTGGACCTCAGAAGTTAACACCACAAGGGGAGGGAAAGAAGAAGTTGGCAGCTCTGAAGTGCTGGGGGCCAGGTAGAGGGTGGCAGGGAAGGGTGCACAGAGTTCTGTAAGGTGACCTTGGAGGACGAGGACCGAGTCAGAAAGGTGTCCTGAAGCTCATGTTCTACCCTGGAGAAGGCATTCCCAATTGCTGCCACCCCATGGACTCTGTATGGTTGAGAAACATCCCTTTTATTTAAATTAAGCAGATGGTTAAAATGAGTTTCTGTCTAAAACTGAGTGAGTTTTATCAGTTAAAGCTTTTATTTGGGAGTGCTCAACCACCTTGCCCTTGCAAATTAGGGTCACAGCACAGTTACAATTGTTATATCTAATGTAAAAGAATTTTCTGCACTTGATTATTTTCCTGGAATGTTCGGTGTGAGGGTGGACGTACGTAGGGAACAGTAGTCTTATTTTTTTTTAAGACTTTATTTATTAGACAGAGAGAGAGAGCACAAGCAGGGTAAGTGGCAGGCAGAGGAAGAGGGAGAAACAGGCTCCCCACTGAGCAGGGAAACTGACATGGGACTCGATCCCAGAACCCTGGGATCATGACCTGAGCCGAAGGCAGATGCTTAACCTACTGAGCCACCCAGGCACCCCGAGAACAGCGGTCTTCAGGCAGAAATGCACACCATAGAGAAAAGTAGAAGAAAAAAATCTGTTGATTTTATGGGTCACATTGAGTAAGTGAAGCAGATTGTAGTACACGACTCATTGTAAATGTCATACCTGTTTATTCACATGTATTGCTTCCAGTATCTAGAAATTTTTGAGATTTACAAAAAGGCTTTGTTAACGTCAAAAGTGACTTCTTACCTTTTTAAAAAGTTTGTAAAAATTCCTAAGTGGGATTCTAAGAAAAGTGCTTATACAGACTCTATAGGGAAAGGTCTTTTGTTTTTATTAGGAAATGACCTATTAGCACTGCTTATTTCATATTTTATATCCTTCAAGGATTTATTAATAGCCATTTTTCAATTTTTATATTTGTCTTTTGTTGTTCCATAATTTAACTCTTTGGGCTGTTGGTAGTAAAAACATGCCTCGCTTAACCGTTCATTATCTACTCTTTCGTTTCTGTGGACATCAGTAAGGGAAAGGAGCTCACACTCAAAGAGTACTTACAATATTGGGGGCACATTTGTAACCCATTTTACATTTAAGCCTCACACCAACTCTATAAGATACATATCCTTACCCATAGAAGTTCATAAAACTGAAATGACTTGCTTAAGTTTGTATACCAGTAAATAAGCAATCTGGGATTGAATGTGTTTTACTAGTCCCATTTTCAACAATATTTCCATAACATTACAGCTGTTGTGTTAATATATAGTTTGTGTTATTATATAGCTTGAAATGAAACAAGACAATTGTGGCAGGATATGGGGATGAAGGGAGCACAGAGGGAATTATTAAAAGCGGTCTAAGGGATTGAGATACTGGTTGATAGAAGACATGTTTTTCATTTATGAGCTCTTAAAACTATAAAAGGTCATAGTCCTATAACCTTTTAATATCAAACTCCTTGTCTAACCGCAGTGCAATGTTCCAGGTGCTATTTGAGTCTCCTTTCTGTCAGTGGTCATTATTAAATGTTTTCCTGTATTTGGAAATGAGCTCTACCACTGGATTGTTTTCTTATGCAGAACTACAAGTAGGTCAGTAAAAATAGAGCTCTGTATTCTTTCTGAAGTGCTCAGTGATTTTCCCCCAACATGCATGAAAGTTTTAAATGAACAAAATAGGAACTTGATGAGAAGGAAAATTAAGCCCAGATACTAATCAGTAGGAAAGATCAAATGGAAGCAAAGAGAAGTTTTCCTTTGAATAGATGAAGCATAGTAATCCAGTCCCAAAATAATTTATGTTTTCTATTCATGGAGGTATATATTAAATACTCTGATTATTATTTTGATCCCTGCATTTAAAAAAAAAAAGTCAGGTCCTTAAAACATTACATACTTCTGCCACTGCAGTTTATTATCATTTTTAAAACATAATGTGGTAAACTAAATCCTTTTACCTGGCTAGGAGATTAAGAAATTTAGCCTAAAATTGGCCAAAGCTATTAATTTTTTTTATTCAGCTGGAAATTTTCCACATAAAAACTATTCTTTCAAAATAAAAGTGGAACATACACTCAGCAACCCAAACGAAGAGCAAAAGGAAAGGCATTAAGTACCTCCTGCAGAAGACTCACTTATAAGAAATTAAGAAGAAAACTCTGATTATATATTGTGATTTTTCCTAAGCTTTCTTAATCTATGTTATATAAATGGAGGTCTTGGTCCTCTGATTCCCTAGGAGAAGATTTAATGGGGATCCGCAGGTGAATAATGACAGCCAGAAGGAAAGTAGCAGCACAAAGCAGTTTATTAAAGGGAAGGCACACTCTCCAAGAGGGAGAGGGCACAGGTTCTGCAAGGTGGAACTGGCCCTAGGTTGTTTCGGGATTGGAGATTATTGGGTCCCTCTGGGCTGGGAGGAGCTGTGGGGTGGTGTCTAGTGGAGGCTGCTTTCAGTCATTTGGGGACACTCCTCTTGCAGTTTGGGAGAGAGGGCGTTTTTGACCCTACAAGTTTTATACCTAACCCTTCCTCCTGGCAGCCCTTTCCATCAGGCAGGGCAGTTCCTGTAGCGCAAATGCATTATCCAGAGTCTAGGGGTTACCCTGGGGCAGAGGAGCAAGCTCTGCACCCGTGGCTCTTGATCTTTCTGGCCTAAGATCTTGGAAGCCACAAGGTCAGGATGTTGAGTCCCCAGGCTTTCAACGTGTAGTTTATTTATCATTGTCCTTGCCTCCAGCTCAGGTCTCTATCACTCCCCTTGAAGGACATGGGACTCTGCCTCGGGGAATTCCTTCCACTGCTTTTGTCTGGCTTCTACCTAGCAATACCATGATGGATATTGTGGTGAAGACTTCTCCCACTCTTGGTACCCTTTCCCCCCCAGGCATGGGGTTTATATTAAGCTGCCCCCTGGTAGCTAAGTAGGGCTATGTGATGAGTTTTGTCTGTGGATCATGTA
>NC_138382.1:31235228-31262866 GCF_054177405.1 Leptonychotes weddellii | reverse complement strand
CTTTTTTTTTTTTATTAAAATATATTGCATTATTTGTTTCAGAGGTACAGATCTGAGATTCAACAGTCTTGCACAATTCACAGCGCTTACCAGAGCGCATACCCTCCCCTGTGTCTATCACCCAGTCACCTCACCCCCCACTCCAGCAACCCTCAGTTTGTTTCCTGAGATTAAGAATTCCTCATATCAGTGAGGTCATATGATACCTGTCTTTCTCTGATTGACTTATTTTGCTCAGCATAATACCCTCCAGTTTCATCCACGTTGTTGCATATGGCAAGATTTCGTTCTTTGTGATGGCTGCATAATATTCCCATTGTGTGTGTGTGTGTGTGTGTGTGTGTGTGTGTGTGTGTGTATATCACATCTTCTTTATCCATTCACCTGTCGATGGACATCTTGGCTCTTTCCACAGTTTGGCTATTGTGGACATTGCTGCTATAAACATCGGGGTGCACGTACCCCTTTGGATCCCTACATTTGTATCTTTGGGGTAAATACCCAGTAGTGCAATTACTGGCACAATTCTTACAAGCTTTCTTGCTTGTGCCTGATACTTATGAGGGAGGCTCCATACTGAAATAAATGGCAGGGCTACAAGATCCAGGCAGTCTGGATTACAGAGGATACCTGGAACCCAAAGGGGTACTGCAGGCATGAGAAATAAACTCTTTTCATGTTAGGAGACTGAGTTGGACATTGTTTACACAATATCTGCTTACCCTTATCTTGACTAATAATATGCCTTCACATTAAGAGGTATGCTTGAGTTTACTTCTGATCTGGCATCCATGCTGATAACACAGCAAAGTCTTGTTAAATTATCTCGAAAGCCGGGCTCCTGAGTGGCTTAGTCCGTTAAGTGTCTGCCTTAGGCTCGGGTCATGGTCCCAGGGTCCCAAGATCGAGTCCCACATCGGGCTCCCTGCTCGGTGGGAAGCCTGCTTCTCCCTCTCCCACTCCCCCTGCTTGTGTTCCCTCTCTCGCTGTGTCTCTCTGTCAAGTAAATAAAATCTTAAAAAAAAAATTATCTCAAAAGCCATGCAAGAAAGGTTTGTTCAGGGGTGCCTGGGTTGTTCAGTTGTTAGGCGTCTGCGTTCGGCTCAGGTCATGATCCCAGTGTCCTGGGATCGAGCCCGGCATCTGGCTCCCTGCTTTGCGGGAAGCCTGCTTCTCCTACTCCCCCTGCTTGGGTTCCTTCTCTCGCTGTGTCTCTCTGTCAAATAAATGGATAAAATCTTTAAAAAAAAAAAAGAAAGAAAGATTTGTTCATTCTAATTTTCTAGATATGTAAGGCTCAGAGAGGTTATAAATAACTATCAAAAGGTAGTCCAGGAGAAAAATTGGAATTTGAACTTAGGTTAGAGTTGCCAGATAAAACACAGGACTCCCAGATAAATTTGCATTTCGAATCAACAACAATTTTTTCATTGTAAATATATTGCATGGGCATACTTTTTTACTAAAAAAAATGTTTATTGATATGCAAATTTACCCAGAAATCCTCTAACTTTATTTGCTAAATCTATCATCCCTAACTTAAAGTCATCAAGGCACATACTGTGTCTACGATTCCATAGTCAGAGTAGATGCTATTTCATGAAGAGCCGTGTAATTTTTTCCAGATCAAAAGGTAAAGAAGGAATTGCTTATTATCCTTCTAGATTATTCTCAAAGAATGTGGATAATTTGATCTGAATAAAACTGATATAGTCATTGCTCCTTAACTGAAGTGCAAAGAACCAGCTGCCACCACTTGGCCTGAGCCCCCATGTGATAACAGCACTAGACGGACCACGGGGCCCCTTTCCCTGCCAGCATTCACCTCAGTGTAGGACTTTCACCAATTCATCACCTTCATTGCCGCGGATGCTGCATTGTGTCAACTTGTTAAAATATCTAACATTATCCTTCTATGTGTCCCAAATCTTTGGTTTTCTGAGGCGGAGCAAGATTTAAGCTATCTGTAAGTTCCATAGCCTAATCAATTCCCCAGCTTTCTAGAAGTTGGAAGAAACATCAGACTTAGGTCATGGTGTTCTTTCTTTGTCTCCTAATACAAAGTATTTAAAATATATAATTAGAGAAGCTCAGACAGCAATGTTTGTGATTTGTCAGTACTCATTGCTGGATTTTTCATATGACTTTACCGTGAGACTGTGCTTTCAGGCAGAAATAGTTTGCATTCTTTTCTTCCTTTTTCACTGTAACTCATATGATCCTGGAATATGCCCAATGTTTTGAGACTGAGATCCAGTCTCTGACTAGTTAAGTATCTCAATGTCTGGCCAAATAATCCTGTCTTTGTTGTCAGAAAGTAATAGAAGCAGCTTTCTCTGTCTTCCGTTCTCATTTCAGCTAACATTTAGTAACTCTGTCTATGGGTTTGGCACCGGGTAATGGAATGGCACACAAGAAAATGAAGTGTGCCTTCTATTCCCAAAGGAGCTCAAATCATTAAAAAAAGGCACAAATTATTAATTGCTAAAATGGAGGTAAATGACAAAAGAAATGGAAATACAGAATATGGAGTGATTAATTTTGGTTAATGATCTAGGATTATTATTTTCTTCAACAAATTATTGATCACCTATGTTAGGCACTGTGAATGCAAAGGGACTACTGATTTGTACAGTGCAAAAGTGGCCTTGGTCTCAAGAAGCTTGTATTCTAGAAAAAGAACCAGTGCAAATACGCACACACACACGCATGCACACACACACACAGTCTAGAGAGAGAGAGAGAACAAGTAAAAAGTAAGTCCCCAACCCTGACAATTCAACAAACTGATGCATGAATTAAAAACATTGCAAGTTGTGATATGCAGTATGAAGGAAACAGACAGAGGGTTGGGAAAGAAGATCACAGGGGAGAGTTGGGAAACCTATTTCATTTTTAATGAGGAGATCAGGAAGGTTTTTGTGAAGAGGTGGCATTTAATATAAAACTGTTAAAATGCTGCTTACACTGAATTTCAAATTATGTCCTTCATATATCAATCTGTAACATAGGTAATTAATTTCATTTTTCTGCTTTCAGTATAGAAAGAAGAAACACTTGAATTTACCTGACCCAGCTTCGCTAGCTCACAGAATGATATTTATGTGGTTACAGGCGTAAGAGCTGCTTTCTACCAGTACAGTTGCTGCTAGTTACTAAAACACTGAAACATTTCTCTATCAATAGGCAAATAGTTCCCAGAGCTCAGTCCCACTCAAGCTCCTTTCTCAGGACCCTGCATACCTTCTCACCATCTAACAAGTACTGGATTAAAGCCAGGCACTACAGGACTCTGTTATTTATATCTGTCCAATTGATCAGTGAAACTCTCTCACTGCTATTAAATATTTTGAAAATTACTCTTCATCTCATCCAATCATTATTAAAAATAATTGATGTATAATGGGATACTGTGGCTGACCCATTTACAGAAGGCCCCTGGAATATTCAAAGAACCACAGATATTGGTTATGCAATCGTATAATCAGAGACTGAAGGCAGAAATTGCAAATTCACAATTAATTTC
The DNA here is from genome assembly GCF_054177405.1 of Leptonychotes weddellii. Classification (NCBI taxonomy): domain Eukaryota; kingdom Metazoa; phylum Chordata; class Mammalia; order Carnivora; family Phocidae; genus Leptonychotes; species Leptonychotes weddellii. Next base: position 31,259,340 of record NC_138382.1, on the reverse strand, counting down.
CTCTAAAACTCATAGACATCAGGATTTTACATTCATTACCTTACCTATGGGTAGTTTTATTCCTTTTGCTCCTTGGTCCTAAAAAATAGTCTGTACCTTCTATACTTTCTTCACTAATTTGCCACTATGTATTTTTACATAATGTTTTGTATTTTTTTCTTAAGTAAATGACATTTATAATAAAAACAAATTTGATAGGAAGAAATTCAGAAGGCAATTGTGATTTGTTAGTGACTTGCTGCCACAATTTTCGTATGATTTTTAGAATAAAACCATACTTTCAGACAGAAATGATTTGTAAAAGATACAATATGTTATTGAAGGAATAGTTTTTTTTCTTAAGATTTTATTTGAGAGAGAGAGAGAGAATGAGAGAACGAGCAGTGGGGAGGGGCAGAGGGAGAAAGAGAGAGGGAGAGAAGCAGGCTCCCTGCTGAGCAGGAAGCCTGATACGGGGCTTGATCTCAGGACCTGGAGATCACGACCTGGGCTGAAGGCAGACGCTTAACTGACTGAGCCACCCAGGTGCCCCTGAAGAAATAGTTTTTATTTGATCTTTATTTATTTCTCTATTCCCTCACATTTGAGTAAACCAGGTTCTAGGATTGAAGGGATTCCATTTGATTTACTGCGAGAGAAGAAAGGGGGGGTATCTTTAAGAAGCTGTTGGGGAAAGATGCATTACGTAAGGGAATAAGGTAGGTGGAGATGTGTGGGGATAAATTGGGGGGTTGTCTAGGCAGTAATGGGTACCTCAGAAGTGGTAGAAGAAGAGAGAAGTGGTAGATGAAGGAGAAACAAGGAAGGTGGAAAGTCCCACAGGGGTTGGTAGCATGGTATACCCAAGGAGGTAGGACTTGGATCACAGGATCCTAATATTTCTATACCTAATGTGTGACTATACGTGGAAAGCCACATCATTTTGGGTAGTCATTCTGAGCTAAGAAAATGAGGATGCCAGCCGTGATACGTGTTTTGTGTGTGTGTGTTTATAAACATACACATATGTAAATATGTGTGATATGTTTTATATATATACATATATGTTTGTGTGTGTGTGTGTATATATATATATATACACATAGAGAGAGAGAGAGATTTAAATATTAAACTGACAAGACTAGACAGCAAAGAAATCAGAATAGAAGATCAAGATGGAGAAACTAAGACTGCACATGCTTATATATACATATCCGAAATTTCTAAAGAGTTGACAACATCATAGAGTGATTGATTATTTTAAGGACAAGAGATAGATCATGCTGTCCCCTGTTTAAGACTCTCAAATGATCTCTCCTCACACTTGGAATAAAGCCCTAATTCCTTCTTCACACTACAGTATTGGCACTGCCTTTTCCTGCCCATTCTCTGCCCCCGATTGCACACTAAATCCAGCCACTTTTGCGGCCCCTTTCTTCTCCTCCCCTTTTCTATCAATGGTTTAGATTGTTGACTTCCTTGGGGCTTTTGTTCTTGCTGTTTGCTTTGTTTAGACACTCTGGTCCAGAGCTTTGACAGTTGCCCTGAATTAGGGCTCAATTCTCATCTGAAATGCCAGATTCTTTCAATCATGTCAACGTATTTAATTTCCTTCATAACATTCTCTTTACTGAAATTATTTTGCGCAGGTATTCCTCTCTTGTTTGTTTCATCTTTCTACTTTCCAGGTCCACAAAAATGGATGTTGCAAGAGAATGTCCCTTGCCTGTCATTTTCACTCCTGCATTCCCAGTACCCAGATCAGAACAGTTTCTGAACTGTACTGGATATTTATAATAAATCCACAAAGAATAAATGAGTGAGTGTGTGAATTCTGCATTTGCAAGCAATAGAACGGAAAAGGGGGATATGATTAGTTACAGACATTTTATTGTCCGATAAAGAAAAGTTCTCCTGATGGAGGATGAAAGCTTTTCTGTCAATAACAATGAAGACAGTTCTCTGATGTGGCTTCATATTGGGCAAAGACATTGTATGTTACAATGTTTTCAACAATATCCTGGAGGCATTCTTTTTTGTTTTTGTTTTTTTTTTAAGATTTTATTTATGTATTTGGAAGGGGAAGAGAAAGAGAGAGAGAACAAGAGCAGGGGGGAGGAGAAGAAGCCTCCCCATTGAGCAGGGAGCCCAACATGGTGGGGGCAGGGGTTAGATCCCAGGAGGCAGACATTTAACTGACTGAGCCACCCAGGTGCCCCTCCTGGAGGAATTCTTAAAAAGCTGGTTTCTTAAATAGTTATCCAGCCAGGGCTTAAGCTAATCAGATACAGGCAATGAAGCAGGGATTTTTTTTTTTCCCCTTATTGTAGGTACAGCATTTAAAGTTCATCCACAGAAACAGATTAAGTCTTTTAGTAACTTCTGCTCCATGGTGTCATGTACAGCGTCACAAAGGATTGGAGCAGCTTAAACTGGGATGCCACTGCAGCTTCATCTGCCCCCACCTACCCCTGTTTTCTTTCTTCTCCACGATTATTCCATGATTATATATACATACACATATATACATACATACATATATAGTTTTTTTTTAACTATTCCATTTCCAGGACTGTGTTATTCTGTTGATATCTATCCAACATTCTCCCTCAGGTCAATGTACCATTTAAATTGTGGTACCCAGAATTATGTCCAGGTCTTTAAGCACGTTCATCCCACCATGGAATAATGTGGGACTTCTGTCACAATTTTTTTAATCCTATTCTTTAATTAAAATAAATCCTAAGATTGTGTTGTTGTTTTTTTTAGCAGCCTCATCATCCAAACCTGAATTCTTTATACATGTAACTGATAGAGAAATCACTTCCCTCAAATTTCTTTTACCTTAGAATTCTGCTGTTGGTGTTTGATTGTTCCTGTTATATTTCACTTGTTCAACTTTGCCAATTTTTATGGCCAGATAAGATCCATTCTAAGTCGAAACTATTATTGTCTAGAATTTATATCCAGTTCTATGTTATCTGTAAATTTAGTTCACATATCTGTGTTCTCTTTATTCAAAATTTTGACACAATTTTTTTTAAAGATTTTATTTATTTACTTGACAGAGAGAGACATAGTGAGAGCAGGAACACAAGCAGGGGGAGTGGGAGAGGGAGAAGCAGGCTTCCCGCGGAGCAGGGAGCCTGATGTGGGACTCGATCCCAGGACCCTGGGATCATGACCTGAGCCGAAGGCAGATGCTTAACGGCTGAGCCACCCAGGCACCCTCGACACAATTTTAATAGTTAAAGTTAGAACAGAGTTATTCTTCCATATAGACCTTGCTTGGTTTTAATGACTCATTGCATCAGCCACTGAAAAGCTACTTAACATTAATTCAGCACTCATTATTTTAGTTTTTGTAAGATGGAAAAAGACTTATCAAAAGGACTTACTCAAAATCAGCCGCACTATGCCTATGACATCTAGTAATCTTACAATCCAGTAAAGAGGTGGATATCAAAATATGGAGTTGTTAAATGCTTAAAAAAATTGTTAACACAGGAAATTTTATGACAATTGAATAAGATTTAACTAAAAATAATGAGGGGTGCCTGGGTGGCTCAGTCATTAAGCATCTGCCTTCGGCTCAGGTCATGATCCCAGGGTCCTGGGATCGAGCCCCGCATCGGGCTCCCTGCTCAGCTGGAAGGCTGTTTCTCCCTCTCCCACTCCCCTCTGCTTGTGTTCCCTCTCTCACTGTCTCTCTGTCAAATAAATAAATATAATCTTTAAATAAAAATAATGATACAGATTATGTATTCGTAGCTTCTTTTTGCAAAAAGATGCTTTATACAATGCCCTCACAGACAGTAGTACTTGATTAAGAGCATGCCCCTCAATATGAAGGAAGACTAGTGATAATAATAGTTATTGAACACCCACCATGTGCTAGGTAATATGAAAGTATTTGCAAACCTATCTATCTTTTAAAATTTTCCCACAATCTTATGAGGTTGAGTATATTACCATCATTGTTTTCCGTATGAAGATACACAGAGTTAGAGGATTTAAATAAGCTATGCAAGTAAAAAAAACAAAAAGCAAAAACCCTGAATTTGCCTTCAGGTCATTCATGTGAACTTCAGTGCCCGTATCTTCTATCATCTACAAAGTATGGTATGTTACACAGGGTTCTTCAGATCTTGGAAACCATGGAATCCATGGAAGCTATTTATTATGAAGAAACTGAGACTCAAAAGACTTGAAAGGAATTAATTATATTGACCAACTCAAACTGGAGAAATTCCAAAGAATGAAAATTAAAACCATTCTACTTTTTTAAAATTGAGGGAAATGCCAAGGGAATACATGCAAAAGGGAAATAACTGACTGAGTTGCATAAATGAAGTTCTCATGGATGCTTTGGCAACTTGGCATTGTTCATTAAGCCAAGTGACGTCAGTTATGTACGCACGCTTATGTGCAACTAACCCATGACCTGCAGGACAAAGAATGCAATATTGTGTTTCCCTCACAAGTTTGAAAGTCCCTCACCAGTTTAAACTTTGAAAAGGTTGTGTTCTCACAAGTCCAACAGGATCATATTTCCTCTTTTCTAATTAACTTTGTCATGCCTCAGTCAGGCACCCAGTCAGAGCCTTTTCCCTGGGTCTTTATCTGAGATTTAAAGGCATTAATAAGAAAGTAGCACCTTGAAATAAGTGCAAATAGTTGGAGAAACAGATTATTGATTTTAAGGACATTCTGCCAACTACTTAAGCAATACCTCACCTTCATATTAGTTCATTAATTATACATTCACAGCAATTAACTTCTGGAGAATAATTAATGCCGATCCAGAAATCACGTTAGTTATTTAAAAAGAATATGGTAAAACTATTACTTTTTAAGAAAAATAGACTCATTCTATATAACTCCAGACTGGAAGTGTTACACTATTGAGTACAGGGAGTTAAATAAATAAGGAAGGAAATGAAACAAAAAACAAATACTATGTTGGTATGGAAAGGCAAGTATAAAATCTGTGGTGTATGTTTATTATGTCTTATTTGGAGTCCAGTTCTCCATTAATGAGATACCTTCTAAAAAAGAAAAAGAGAGAGAAACCTTCTGACTCAATGTAAAAAAAATATTTTATATAATTACATTTATGGTTGTTAGTTACCTGAGACTAAACTCTCTGCCATACAAAATAATACTGCATGTATTTTAATTTTATTTTGTATTTAAAAAAAATTTTGCACATATTTTTAAATAATAGCAATTTTTTAGGTAAGGAAGATTTCTTTGGAGTCCAAATGCCCTCTTTAGTATTTGATGAGAGATTAGGACACCCTGATAAACTTAATTTTTATGATTATTAAAAACTTGTAAGAAAAATTGGGATAATCCTAGTCCCAGTTGTGTTCTGTCACAGAAACACATTGTGTAGATTTTCACTAATCCACCAAATATTTTCAAACATATTTCTACTTTTGATAAAATTTCTCATCTATAAATAGAAAGATGTACTTAAGTTCAGACAGTGATTTAAGATCAATGAAAACTATTAGCATTCTAAATTATACTATAAACATTGAATTTTTTCAAATTTATTACATGAAACTCTATTTAATCTCTTAATCCCCAAACCTCATAAAGATAGCACATAAAAACAAAACTATAGACCGATCTCATGTAGGAATATAGGTGCAAAATTCAAAATAAAATACCCAGCAAATAAATTCCAGTACCTTATTAAAATACAATACATTTTAATCAAGAATTTATTTAGAAATACAAATGGGAATGTAATTTTAAGAAAATTTTAAGAAAATTAACAATATATTCTCTAATAAGTAAAAGTAAGAAACATCATGGAGTTCTTAGTAAATGCTTAAAAGACATTTAAAAAAATTTAATACTTGTCTCTGATCAAAATAAAATTTTGATTACCAAATAACAGAACAATATTTCCTTAACTTTATTTAAAATACATATTTAAGGGGCGCCTGGGTGGCTCATTCGGTTAAAATCTGCCTTTGGCTCAGGTCATGATTTTGGGGTCCTAGGATAGAGCCCTGCATCAGGCTCCCCGCTCAGTGCAGTGAGACATAGGGCTCCCGCCTAGTGCAGTGAGACATGAAATAGAAAAAACATACACTTACTGGAAATAAAGAGAGAAGTTTATGATGCTGCTGCTACTCTGCTGGTGGTAACTGCAGGGGAGAAAATCAAATTAGATATTTATCTTATACACTGAATCAGTAAGAACAGTGGATTAAATGGATTAAAGTAGTTAATGTAAAATATAAATCTCTATTAAAAAGAGATAAATAATTGACATAAATAGGAAAGTACTTTTCTAGCACACAGCCATTTTATTAAAAGGAAAATATTTACAAAAATTACAAACTAAACTATAAAATTGCACTTATAAATCCATAAAAGATACCATCAACTGACTAACTGCTTTGCACAGGAAGTTTAAATAATAGAAATATGTAAGAATTTAAGAAAATTTATGCAATCTTATAATCAATACAATTAATTGACAATGTCACATTTTTTATGATTAAATTGGTAAAGGCCTTTAAAAACCTTTATATCCCTGAGTGTGTAATACTGTCCACCTTTATACACAGCAGGTGGGCATAATGGATACTTATGAAATTCTTCTTTAAAGAAATTTTGTGTTATGTATCAAACATATAAGCTTTACCTGCTTATTTATGACATGACATTTCAAGAACTCTATCATTAAGTAACAGTCAAGTATATGATGACATATGGCTTTTATTGCACTTTCTTATTCTAGTGATAATAAATAGGTGTTCAAAAATAGTGAATTAAAGAATTAATTATGGTGAAGCCATATGAGCCACCGCAAGACCCCTAAGAACAAGGATCTCACCTGCTTGTTCCCTGCTGTATCACCTGCATCTAGAATGGTGTCATGAACATAGTGTGCCCTGAATAAGCATTTGTTGAATGAATGAATTAGAATAGTATAAAAGCATTAACAGTGGTGCTTGTGAAGATTTATGGGGAGAATAACTATGGCTGCAGTATTCGTTCATTGACTGAAAGAACCAGCTTTGATTCTGATGATCATATTTCAGAATCAACTTCTTTAGGCCAGAATACCTTACAAATAAATATCTTACAATGAATTTAGTATTGTGTCAACTCGAATTATATACTAACCCCATATTGATTTTATTTACATCATCCCTTCAGATGTTTTATCAATTTAATTTTGTGAGATGCTAAATTATTCTTGAAATTTGACCTTGACATATTTTATGATTAACAAATAGGCTTCTCTATGAGGAGTGGTTTTATTCCTTTCATTAACAGGAATCTCCCTGGATCTTCCACATTGCTTGCTCTCACAATATTTTTCTCTTGTGATAATTGTCATCAAGTCTGTCCATCAATCACTCTGACTTCTCTGTAGCCATCTATCTGCTTTCTGACTTCTCCACAGCCTGTGTTCTTCATGGTAGAAGGGACTACCTGTTATTTGTCTTTTAATGTCACATTTTAACATGATCTGTAGCATACAATAGGCTAGTTGTTTGTCGTTTTCATCACCAAACAGCAGTGTTTTTCTAACCTATCAACAAATTCTATCAGTAACTATTATATCCTTAATATAATATTAATTATTCCATAAATAATTTATATATTTCCACTAAGGAGGAACTACTGTTGTATATGAAAGATTAGCAAACAATATAGGCATGAATAAGTGTTAAATGGCATGGAATAGAACACAAGTGTCATTGAAGATAGGAGGAATTGGTGATCGAGGAGGCTGGCATTCATCAGGGCTGCCCTCAGAATGGAGGTAAATAGAAGTGTAAATTGAAGTCTACTTGCTGGGCTCCAAGTGTTATTACAGCCTGGGATATTGATTGTTAAAGAAATCAAGTGTCTCATTCACTTTTGAAAATGAAATATTAATTAGAGTTCACAAATATCCTTTTAGTGGGTAGATACTAAAATGTTCATTACATCACTAGCGTTGAATTTTAATCAGTAGTTCAGAAATGGTATGTGAATTTTCTGATGAAATTTTAATGGAGCATTACTTTCTTGCAGTGTCCTCTGGTATCATAGCTGATACTGAAGTTCTAGCACCGATGGCAAAAATTCGAAAGTAAAATATGCTGTCTTGTGGGTCCCTTCCACACGTAGTAAATTACCTCCTCCAGGGAACCATGAACTGACATTATTGCATATACTGTCTGGTACACTTTCTTAGGATCTCACAGTGCCTCACTTTTCAAACATCTTTTTAAAAAATATATACTTAAGTAAATGAGAAACTGATGGAAAACATTTTTCCTTTAGAACTGCATATTTAATTTTTGATTGATAATTTATGTTATTATGTTAATATAGGAAATTATTTTAGCATCATATTCTACAATCAGGAACTGTCAGTCTTTTCAAGGCAAATTCTCCAGGTACCATTAGTGACTTACAAGTAAACCTACTACAAATGATGAAACTTTGAAGTCTAGTAATATTACATACATTTTAAATGTTTGAAATATGTAAAACTGTGTGTATAAAACGTGAATGAACTCTTTTCTTTGGACCGCTAGTGATAGCGCTTATGGTAGATTTTTTTTTTTTTTTTGTCTCCTGTTATTTTATAATGGGTCAGAGGTTACTTGGTCCTCATATGCATATTTCTGAAAGGGCAGCATGCATTGAAAAAATGTCACTGCATTAATGTGTGCCATTCTTGGCTTCCTTGGCCATGCCCACTTGTCACAATTATTGCCAAAGCAATGCCATTGTGTGTCCTGTGATTCTCTGCCCATGCAATTTAGACCAACCCATTTCTATGTTCTTAAGGTAATTATGTCCCTCCAAATGTCAGCTAAATGACTTTGACATTCAAGATTTGTAACAGCTCTTGAACACCATATTATCTGTGCTATTTGTAATTCATATTCATGCAAATCTCCAGCCCCAGACACATTACACCATCCCATCTGCTAAGAAGGTTCCCACTCCTTCCGCCTTTGAATTGTAGCTGGCTAGAGAGGCTATATACCTTTTGAAAATGGTTTTAAGGTATTTATTTTTTTCCATAGATTCTACTACAGGTAAGATATTCTGACCATTGCAAATGAGAAAACTCTTTTTTAAAAATTTAGCAATTAGTTCTCTTATGAAAACACATACTATTTTCTTTCTTTGGGCAGTAGCAATAACTTTCCCAGATTATGTTTTGGCTTAGTTTATCTTTGGTTTATTAATAAAATAAATAAAGATGTAAAAAATCTCAAAAGAAGAAAAATATGTGGAGATGTGTCAAACAGGGGGCTCACCTCTACATTCTTATATGACATATGTAAAATAGGTGTCTTTGGAAGATACACATACATATGACAACTTGCTCAATATAAACCAGAGAGTTAGTGAAATTATGTGGATAATCTAGGCAAGCTATTGTGGTTGTCATAAGATCTCTGTGCTACATGTGTTTTGAAGTCCAGTTAATTTTTTTTTTAAAGACCAGTCATTGTATATTATTAAAAAGTGACACAACAACACAGTGTCGTGTTCATAGATGGCTAAACCCTTGAGAATGGCTCTTTCCCATAACACAATTATAAACCCCTCAACTCTTTTATTAGCCATTTGAATTTATGTTTGATTAGCTGACCTCTCCAGCCATTCCGGAGGAAAATAATTTCCCATCATAAAATGAATATATTCCTGATGCTACTCACTAGAGAAATATACTTCATCGAGTTGCTCATGTGAGCAGCAGGTTAATCACAAATCAATGCTAGTAATTTTCTGTCTGTCCTTGTGAATTACAATTTAAGGCTTATATTGGAATCATGCCATTTACTTCTGATTGGGAAATACAAGAGCCTCTCCTATTTCTCCTACTTTTAATGTTAATTGTCTTATCTCTTTTAAATGTAACCTTCCCTTGCCCTAGATCCATGCAAAGAAGACAAAGTTTATCCCTAGAAGTAATTATAATAGAAACAGAAAGAATCTTAGTAATGGCTTGAGAACATCAGTCTCTAACTCACAAATTCATTTTTCGATCCTTTAAGGATTGAATTGCCTAATCCAGTTAGACTTCCATCACTCCTAAACTGTTTGGAAATACTTTCTATTATATATTTTAGCTATTGTTGTTTAACTATATTTATTTAAAAAACAAAGTAAAAAAAATCAACTGTTATGCCCCAGATATTATTGTATTGCAATGATTAAAACAGATCGTCCTGGTTCACCTTAATGGAAAGCTCATCATTGTTCAAGCTTTTGCTATTTGACCACTAGCACAGTAGTTCTGTTATACCTTTGAATCATACTTTATAAGGAAGTCATGTTATTAAAAGGGATTATATACCACAGTGCGTTTCTCCAGAGAATTCTGTTATAGAATGAAAGAGGCAGTTTGCTGTAAATCCCTGCATGTTAAACATACAATTAGTTTGTGTTGCTATGAAAATAGTATTTTTAAAAACATGCTATTTCCTGACACTGTACTAGGTTATATATTCATAATCAATGCTATAACATTTATTTCTCACAATCATCTTTTAGGTTTATTGTTGTATATATATTACATGGCAGGCAATGAGTTAGATACTAAGGATACAACAGTAGGATCTTAAGATCTGGTGCTCTAGTCTCATGGAGTGAATAATCAAGAACTGAAAACATAGATAGATACTCACCTATGTAACAACTATCTGGAGCCATATATACAACATTTCCAGCAGACCTTGAAAGCCCCCACATGCCTCCTTCCAGTTAATATGCCTCTCTAGCTAAAGACTATTCTGAACTCCTTCACCCAGCATGTCTTTGAGATTCATCCATGTTGTTTTGTGTAGCAGAAGTTCTATTCTTTGTTATATCTATATATAATAAATAATTATATACAAATACATTTCACAGTTTATTAGTTATTCAACCTAAATGGGCATTTGTATTATTTCCAGTTTGGGGCTATTACAAATACACTGGTATGAATGAACATTTTATGTATTACATTTGATGCACAAAAGTTTGCATTTCTCTTGGGTATTTACTTCAAAGTGCAATTGCTTGGTTATAGATTATGTGCCTTACAGAGTTAATAGTTATTGCTAAGTTTTTCCTAGGAGAATGTACAAATTTATTGTATTTAAAATTTTTTTATTTGATATAGTTGACACAATGTTACATTAGTTTCAGGTGTACAACATAGTGATTCAACTAGTTTATACATTGTAGTGTTCACCACAAGTGTGAACCAACTGTCCTAATACATCAGTATTACAATATCATTGACTATATTCCTTAAGTTGTGCCTTTTATTCTTGTGACTTATTCATTCCATAACTGGAAGCCTGTATCTCTCACTCCTCTTCACCTATTTTGGCCATACCCCTCTTCCCTCCCCTCTGACAATCATCAGTTTGTTCTTTGTATTTATAGATCTGATTGCTTTTTTTGTTTGTTTGTTTGTTTTTTTTTTATGTTCTACGTGTGAGTAAAATCATATGGTATTAGTTTTTCTCAGTCTGACTTATTTCACTTAGCATAATACCCTTCAGGTCCATCCATGTTGTCTCAAATAGCATGATCTCATCATTTTCTTTGGCTGTATAATAATTCATTGTATATATACAACATCTTCCTTATTTGAGAATGCACAAATTTAGACTCATGCAAGCATTATATGGAACTTACTGTTTGCTATACACCTTCCATTTATTTAGGTCTTTAATTTTTCCATGTTTGTGATTATTAGTTTAATAGCCTTATATATCTTTCATTATTTTTATTGATAGATATTTTATATGTAGTGATGGGATTTTAAATGACATTTTAAAATTTCTTTTTTATGTTTTGTCTCCTGTATATAAAAATGCAATTTACATGTACCAAGTCAATTTTAGTTCTTCTTTTCAAACTCCTTACCTTTTCTTTCTTTTTTCTAGCCGTACTGCATTGATAAGCCCCTCCAACACAGTGTGACTGGAAGTGGTGATGGTAGGCATCTTTGTCTTGTTCTTAAATGCAGGTGGAAACATTCAATATTTCACTAATAATTATAATGTTACTTGTATATTTTTTTAGTGGATACCCTTAATCAAATTAAGGGAATTCTTTTCTATCACTAATTTACTGAGACTTTTAAAAAAATTTATTTTATTTATTTATTTGAGAGAGAGAGAGCATAAGTGGAGGGGGGAGGGCGAGAGGGAGAGGATCTCAAGCAGATTCTGAGCTGAGCTCAGAACCTGACCTGCGACTCAGTCTCATGACCCTGAGATCATGATCATGAGATTTAGTGGAAATCAAGAGTCAGATGCTTAACCAACTGAGCCACCCAGATGCCCCTACCAACAATTTTTAAGATCATAAAAGGAAGTTGAATCTTTTAGAAACTTTTAAGATTATTATGTGGATTTTCATCTCTATTCTGTTACTGTGAATTACATTGATTTATTTTCTAAAACTAAATCAACTTCACTTTTATTAGATAAACTCACTATGTATTTACTTATTGTATATCACTGGATTTCTTCTGCTAATATTTTGTTTAGGAATTTTTTTGTATACGTGTTCACGAGATAGGTTTACCTGTTATGTTCTTTTATTTTCATATCCTCGTCAGGTTTTTGTGTCAGTCTTATAGTGGCTTCATAAAATGTACAGTGTCCCCTCACTTCTCTCAAGGAGTTGCTGGGATATATTAAAATTCACCTGAGGCTCAGATTTTTCTTGTGGAGGATTTTTAATTATAAATTGAGTTTCTTTAAAAAGTTATATTATTATTCAGATTTTGTATTTTTTTTTGTCACTTCTAAAGTTGTATTTTTCATTTTCTCCAATTCATCTAAATCCAAATATTTTCATTTCTCCTTGTGGTCCTAAGACATACTCTATATGATTTTAGTCTTATAAAATTTGTGTAGGCCTGATTTATGACCCTGGATATGTTTTCATTTCCAGTAAATTTCCATATGCACTTGAAAAAAAATGATAATCTGTACTTTTTTATGGAATCTCTGATAAATGTCAATTAGGTAAAGTTGGTAAATATTGTTCAGATCTTCTATATCCTTTCTGACTTTTTTAAAGCCACTTTTTAAACTGTGCAAGGAACTTTACAATAAATTAATTTCTTTTTTCCCTTCTCACATATTTTGGTATTATTGTCTTATATCAAATTCTATGGTTTTATAAACTTCATTTTTGAATAACATTTCATTGCCTATAATATAAAATCCTAGGTTGCCATTTTCTTCCAGCATTTTGTTTATGTAGTTCCATTATGTCTGGCTTCTAGTTTCTAGATAAGTCAGTTATAAATTTATTGCTCCTCTTTTGAAGGTAATGTGTGCTTCCTTCCCCCCCCTCCTTTCTTTTCTGTGGCTGCTAGTAAGGCTTCTTTTCTTTAGATCTTTGGTTCTTAAGAGTTTCATTATGAAGTTTGTATATGTGTGGGTTTTTTTCTTTCTTTTTTATTTTTATTTTTATTTTTTATTTTTTTTTAAGATTTTATTTATTTATTTGAGAGAGAGAGAATGAGAGAGAGCACTTGAGAGTGGGGAGGGTCAGAGGGAGAAGCAGACTCCCCGCCGAGCAGGGAGCCCGATGCGGGACTCGATCCCGGGACTCCAGGATCATGACCTGAGCCGAAAGCAGTTGCTTAACCAACTGAGCCACCCAGGCGCCCCTCTTTTTTTTTTTTTTAAAGATTTTATTTATTTATTTGACAGAGAAAGACACAGTGAGAGAGGGAACACAAGCAGGGGGAGTGGGAGAGGGAGAAGCAGGCTTCCCGCGGAGCAGAGAGCCCGATGCGGAGCTTGATCCCAGGACCCTGGGATCATGACCTGAGCCAAAGGCAGACACTTAACGACTGAGCCACCCAGGCACCCCTGTGTGGGTTTTTTTTCTGCCTAGAATATGCTGAGCTTCTTGAATCTTTGAGCTGTCTCTCTTTAATCTTGGACATGTTCCAGCCATCATTTCCTCAAATATTGCTTCCGTCATATTCCTCCATCACCTTCATTCATATTTATCCTAGCTGATAAATCTTGACTATCCCACATAAGTCCCTCATGTTCTTTCTTGATTTCTTCTCCTTGTTTTTTTTGTGTGTATTTTGTTTGTTTTGTTTTTAATCTCTGTTTCATCATGGATATTTTCTATTTTCTGTTGATCTCTTTTCCAATTAATTAATTAATTAATTGTTCTTAAATAAACTCTACACCCAGTGTGGGGCCCAACTCGGGTCTTGAACTCCCCACCCTGAGATCAGTACCTGAGAGGATATCAAGAGTCACACACTTAACCTACTGAGCCATCCAGGCATCCCTCCAATTATTTAATCATGTAGTCCACTGTTCCACTCAGCTTTTAAACTCACCTAATGAATTCTCAATTTCAGATATTCAGTTTTTCATTTCTACAATATCCATTTAAAAATTGGATTCTAGGGCGCCTGGGTGGCTCAGTTGGTTAAGCGACTGCCTTCGGCTCAGTCATGATCCTGGAGTCCTTGGATCGAGTCCCGCATCAGGCTCCCTGCTCAGCAAGGAGCTTGCTTCTCCCTCTGACCCTCCCCCCTCTCATGTGCTCTCTCTCTCTCATTCTCTCTGTCTCAAATAAATAAATAAAATCTTTAAAAAAAAATTGGATTCTATTTATCTTTTGAAATTCTCCATTTTTCAGATATTCTGTTTTATCTTATCTTCCACTTTTTGAAACATATGAATCCTAGTCAGTGCATAGTCCTCATCTTCTACCGTGATACTTAGGTTATCCTTGTGTCTCCTTCTACTGTCTCACCTCTTGACTTTTATTGATTTTTTTCTTGTCTCTAAGTATCTAGTAACTTTAAAAATTTTATTCTAGATATTGTGTAGTAAAGAAAACTAGAGGTTATAGATGCGGTTGATGCCCCCGGAGGACCCCCAGGCCCAGCACCAGGAGGGTTCTTGGCTTTGCATGAGAAAGAATTCAAGAGCAAGCCATTTAGAGTAAGGGACAAAGATTTATTGAGTATGGAAGTAAGACAGGAGCTACTTCATAGAATATCACTCTCTCTTCCTAGGTGAGGAAGAGCACCCCCCTACTTTGCTTCTAATACAGGGTTTTATAAGTTTTTAAAAATTAGCTAACCATACAGGGAGGGACTTACTCTTTAATTTGAAGTTTATCATTTACATTAGGTGGTTAGTTTTTCCAATGTCTTAGCATTGTGTAATTACCCACAGGGAGCAATTTCAAGAATGTCCAGCCTATCTGGCTTCTACTGCCAGAGGGAGTGGAGTCTTACAGTTTTTCATGAGCCAAATCTTATGAATTTGTTTATGACCTGCTGGCTTTTAAGTTAAGAGTCAGCCTAAGACCAAAATGGGATTACTTTGGTCAACCTGTCTCCTGAAACTTCTTTCCCTCCTGCCTCACTATTATTACTCACCAGAGAAATTTTTCTTTCCATTTATAGGCATGTAAGATAGAGAACTGATCACCTAAATCCAATTAGAGATTGATCTATTGCAAAAATATGCTGATGTTTTAGTATGACTCAGTGTACCTCAGTTCATCTGGAGTCTGGCTAATAAACTGGAGGTTCTCTGTCTCCTTAGCCTTGAGCTATTAGAGGTCCCCTTCTGCTGTTGAGGTTTCCTCAGCCTAGCTCTCTAGATCCCTGTACTAGTCAAGGTTCTCCAAAGAAACAGAACCAGTAGAATATAAATATATATATAGACACAGATACAGATAAAGATGTATAGCTATTTATTCATCTATCCACATATAAACAGATATCTATCTATCTATCATCTATCTATCTATTTATCTATCTATCTAATCTAGAAAAAAGATATATTAAAAGGTATAGGCTCATTTGATCATGGAGTCTGAGAAGTCCCATGATCTGCCCTCCACAAGCTGGAGACTCAGAAAGGCCTGTGGTATAGTTCAAAGGCCTGATAGCCAGAGATCTGATGGTGTAGATTCCAGGCCTAATCAAAAGGCTTGAGAACCAGGAGTGACAAGGGCAGATCAGTGCCCCACCTCAAGCATCAGGCAGAAAAAGAATACAACATTCCTCCCCTTTGAGTTCTATTCAGAACCTTAAAAGATTGGAGGATGTCTACTCACACTGGAGAAGGCCACCCACTTTCCTCATTCTACTTATTCAAATGCTAATCTCTTTTAGAAACATCTTCAGGGACACTTCCAGAAACAATGTTTAACCAACTGTCTGAGCATCCCTTAACCCATTCAAGTTGTCATATAAAATTACCATCATAACCCGCTCCCCTCATAGTTTTAAAATCTGTCAGATATCTTGAGAGACTGGGAATGTGACTGAGGCACGACCTCTCTCCCAGAAGATCTGTGCTTAGAATAAGCACTGTGAGACTGCAGGGAGTTCACTCTGATTTCCTGTCTCACATGGAAATCCCACATTTCAGCAAGGGTCTAGAGGGTAAAGCTGAATATGCATTTGTGGCCCACCAATCACCCAGTTACTCCCAAGGGGTCTGTTTAACTGTTAAAAACTTAACTAGTTTTCCTCAGTAGAATCTCTCTGCCTTTTAAAGCCATCCCAACACAAAGCCTATGCTTAGAATTAGCAAAAGCTTCAAGGGGAAAGATGGATGGGATAACAGTTGAGCTTGGAAGTTGAGCTTAGAATTTTAGGTCAGCTATTTTTTTTAAATATGATTTTTGTAATTTACCCTGCTTTCTTCATTGATTGTCATGGGAACAATAGTTGATTGCACCCTACTTCTTCCTTTGAGGAAATAGCCAGATTGATTTTTCTTAGAATAAATGATTCAGATCATCAATTTGGGGTGAGTTGGAGGGTTTGAGTACTCTTCTGTCTAATTTCAGCTATTGCCTATAATTATCTGAATATTTATATGTTAGAATCTATGCAGGAGTTGACAATAAAAGGATAAATAGGAAATAACCTCTGTCTTGAAGGTAATTCTAATCCAGAGGGTGAGAGAAATATTGCTGATAATCTCCATTTGGTGTGGTGTGAACTATGATAAAGCTCATCACAAGTTGCGATAAGAATCTAGAATAAAGTCAGGTCCATCTTGGAGTATGATAATGCTTAGAAGGAAAACTAAGGTAAAGTGAAGGTAAAGAAGAGAAGGGATGACATTCTAGATAGAGAAGTATGAAAAATGATATGTGCCAGCGACTTTGAGAAATTTAATATCACTGGGGCATAAAGGAGGATAACCTTTCCAATGAGTGGATATACTAGAGAAATAAAGGCATCACTTTTATGAATTGTTTTTGTGGGCACCAAGGGCCAGTGTGTTGAGTACTCTGCTTCAAATTTGAAAAGCGTATAGCTCAACCTCCAATGCCATTTGACATGGATTGTGGTACCATAATGGGCAGGGGCAGAATTTACTACTTATTTTTTCCTGTTGCACTTGGAACATTTAAAGTACCCTCTCTTCCCAAAGAAACAGCTAAATTCAGAAGAAGACACTTTAAAATTAGTTTGGGGAAGATTACTCCCAAATTCTCTAATTTCCTCCCATCCCTACTACAGGAGCCTCTTCTATTTTTTCATCTTATGGGAATATATGTTTCTGTGTAAGACTTAAGAGGAAAACTCTTATATATAGATATAAGCCATATATATATATATTCCAAAAATTTGGCATAATAAAATGCTCTTTGTTACTTTCCCAACATTTTTTTCCTAACCATTCTTGCCTTTAATGTCTCCATCCTGACCTTCTTAATTTTTTTGGCATTCTGGAATGCCTTTTTCCTAAATATTTTCATACTTACGTCATCCTTCTGTGAGAATATTGCTAAATATTCTATCTAAATAATCACTGCTTTTCATCACTGTTGGGAATTATTTTTTCTCTAGAGCACTTAATACACTTTACTATCATATTATATAGCTACTTATTTATTTGTTTACTCATATCTCCCACTAATACTTGAACTGCTGCCTAGGCACCTACAAAATCCATTGAGTAAAAGTTATGTAGGCAAGGATTGGTTTTGAATTCTTTACCAGAGTATCTTTGTTATCTATAACAGTACCTAGAGTAGGGGTTGGTGTGTAGTAGGTACTCAATAAATATTTTTGAAATTAATGTATGGAAAAATAAAAAAGAAATAAAAATAAAAATAATGGAAAGGAAGAAAGAAAAAGAAAAAGAAAAGAAACGAAAGATAAGAATTGAGAATGGAGGGCAGGAAAATAAATGATTTAGTCTCTGTCTGTAATAAACTATTAAATTACACGTTCATATGCATTCTGTGTGTTCCTTTCCCACTAGATTATTTTAGATATGGATCATTTCTCTTTCATCCCTCAAGTAATTTCAAGTGACTTTATATGATATGGGACACCTTAAAAGAAGGGTAGAGAGAATAGAATAAACAAAGAATGGTGCAAGAAATGTTAGAATGTGAAGAGAATGGTCACTCTTAGTTTCAGTGAAGCATAAATTTCATAAAGGAAGCTGTAAACACTAAGATAGTTGTCAATTTATAGATAGATAGTGTTTGATACCAGGAAATGTATTTAGAACTTTATTGTTTAGGTCATGAAAAGGTCACCAAATATTTTCTTCAGAGAAAATTCTTATTAGAGAGTATTTCCATGTGATAGCTTAGCTTTCTTATTGTATGATATTTAGAAAACTTTTAGAGACTGTCTAGGAGAATCAGATGTTGAAACCCCAAATCAAGAAAACAAACCAAAACTAAAATCGAATTCATAGATGCAGAGGACAGATTGGTGGCTGCTAGAGGTTGGGGAATGGGGAGTGTGCAAAATGGGTGAAGGTGCTCAAAAGGTACAAATTTCCAGTTATAAAATAAGTCCTAGGATGTAATGTATATGATGACAATAGTTTATAATACCATATTGTATATTTGAAAGTTCTATAAGAGAATATATCTTAAAAGTTCTTATCACAAGGAAAAAATGTGTAATTAAGTGTGGTGAAAGCTATTAAGTAGACATTATGGTGATCATTTTGCAATATTTACATGTATTGAATCATACCTTGTACACCTGAAACTAAAATAAGGTTATATGTCAATTATATCTCAAAAAAAAAACAACCCACATAAGATTACTGATAATTTTCTAGTGCAATATATTAGCCATTTGGTAGACATTGTAAAAAAAAAGTATTATTTTGTTGTTGTTCATTTGAAGCCTCTTTTTCATTGAGCTTAAATTGTTTTTATAAATATTAAGCCAATGAGAGAGACGATCTGGATCAAGACTTTTTAGAGTCTTAAGACTTGCTTGATAAAATAAATAATGGATAAGTAGAATTTCATAAAATGTTGCATCATTTAAAAATTAAGTTGCAAGTTGTAGCCAAGAAAAGGCTGCAATTTAATGTGATATCATAGAAATTGTCTCAGTACCCTTATTTTAGTGTGGAACAATTACTGTAAGCAATTTCATTGTAATTCTAGAATATTATTTCATTACAGAAAACGCTCTATAATTTCCAATAGCAATGTTTGGGTGGATATTATAAGTATTATAGAAACAATCTGGGCTCCATATGTAATCATAGATACTTTATTTTTTGCCCTAACACATTCTCCCTAATCTCAACCCCCTTAAGCAGCATGTGCATATTTTATAGTAATTTGTGTTGAGAATTATTTTACTGATCTCCATCTGCATATTATATTACAAACATTCAAAGGCTGGAAGTATGTCTTATTTATATTTTTAAATCCAACACCTAATAAATAGTGGATACAGTGAGTATTTTTTTAATAAAAATGTTTGGAATGGATTGCCATTCTCTGAAATCAGGTGTAAGTGTATACATATTTATTTTTATTTTTATTTTTTTAAAGATTTTATTTATTTATTTGACAGAGAGAGACAGCAAGAGAGGGAACACAAGCAGGGGGTGTGAGAGAGGGAGAAGCAGGCTCTCAGGCGAGCAGGGAGCCCGATGTGGGACTCGATCCCAGGACCCTGGGACTCGATTCTACTACCACACTCCATGACTGAGCCGAAGGCAGACGCGTAACGACTGAGCCACCCAGGCGCCCCTAAGTGTATACATATTTTAATAATTGGTGGAATAGACTGATTTTTAAATAAATCAACATTTTAATTCTATTATCACCACCATCACTATTACCACTAAGACAAAAGCGTCTACAGTTTCTTTTCTCCTTTCTCTAACTACAGATCAATTATGGAGGGCTTTCAGCATTGAGTACTGTGAATGTCTTTGTCTCATTTATTCCTAACACCAACCCTATGAAATGAGAATTGTCATTATGCATATTTCACAAGTGAGAAGACTGAAGCCCAGAGAAATCAAGAGTCTTGTCTAAGGTGTATCATTATGAATAGTAGAAAAGGGAAGCAACGGATATGGATATCCGGGGTTGAGATTTTTATAAGCGCAATGTTCAAGTATATACCCTTGCTCTTGAGTAGAAAACACTGAACTTTGTATAAAGTAGGGTTGCTTTCATAGTAGTATGGGTGAAGTAATACTGATTGAGCAAATATGTAAATGTGTCGGTATTGTTGGGAGATAGAACTCTCACTGAGGAAAGAGGGAGAGAAAAATATAAAATGTGGGAAGACAAGGGTGAACCACGTGAAGATGGATAGCAATTGAAGGATGGGAATGAACTCTTGATTTCTGAAATGTGTATGTGTATATTCAGGTATATGTTTATGTATTTAGGTATCTATATATTTGTATATGTTTATAAATTTATGTATGTTGGTGTATGTATGGCTTTATAAACATGCATAGGTTTCCTAACTCTGTCCACTGAAAAAGTCTAGAAACAGACACCTGGGTATTCAGGAGCACACGAAGCACCCAGATGTTGGTTTTTTGTTTTTTTTTTAAAGATTTTATTTATTTATTTGACAGAGAGAGAAACACAAGCAGGGGGAGTGGAAGAAGGAGAAGCAGGCTTCCCGCCGAGCAGGGAGCCCGATGCAGGGCTTGATCCCAGGACGCTGGGATCATGACCTGAGCCGAAGGCAGGCGCTTAAGGACTGAGCCACCCAGGTGCCCCCAGATGTTGGTTTCTACTACCACACTCCAGTAAAAGGAATCCGGGTTCATTGAAGGGATGCTGAATACAGAGCTGGGCAGAGAAGATAAGCCTGGAACATCTTGTTATGCTAGAAAGTAAGAAAGTACTAAAAACAATGATGAGACCTGCCACACTCCCTCCACCAAAGCAATGACAATTTGAGCATTAAAGAAAAAAGGAGAGTAATTGATTATAAACTATTGGAAAAATTAGAATCCATGAGACCTTATTTCCACATCAATAATAGATTAAGAATAAATGTGGGAGAAGGGAGAATGGGGATCTTGTTCACAGTAGATACTAATGCTGATTGTTAAATATGGGGAAGTGTTAGAAGTGGAAAATCCCCTTTTTAAAACTATTTCAGTAAAAATTGGGTCAGCAAAAATCGTCAATAAATGCTTAATCTAAGAGAAATCTTGATGAAGATCAGGATATGTGTTTGATTTTAAACAATGTCACCCAGGGGCGCCTGGTTGGCTCAGTTGGATAAGCATCCAATTCTTGGTTTTGGCTCAGGTCATGATCTCTGGTTCATAAGATTGAGCACCGGGGTTGGGCTGCTCACTAAACGGGGAGTCCATTTGAAGATTCTCTCCCCCTGCCTCTCCCCACACTCACACGTACATGCTCTATCTCTCTCTCTCAAGTAAATAAATCTTTAAAAAAAAAAGAATGTCCCCCACAAATTCCTTGTTAGTAAGGAGGGGAAAACTATATAGTAGAGGAATAGAATGGCACCTTGAATAGGAAATCAAAATTAATTTCAGAAATAGGGACAGATGGACTTAATGTACCTCTGAATGTGGTATCTTGAGAAGGACACATCACTTATGTTGTATTCTAGATAGAAATGTATAACCTGAATAATCATGAGGAAATATCAGACAAACAAAATGAGGAACATTGTATTTAAAAAGGAGATGGGAATAGAGACTTTTCAGGAAAAAAATTCAATGTCCTATAAGACAAAGAAAGACTGAAGAACTTATCCAGTTAAAAGGAACTGAAAAGATACGACACCTAATCGTAAGTTTGATCTTGGACCGAAGAAAAACTGCTATCAAAGAGATTATTAGATTCAGTAAAAAAAAAAAAAAATAGATCTAATAAATTCTATGAGAATAGAATAGAATAGAATAGAAAACAGTTTTCTTCAGTGATTCTTTTCATCCTCCAGAGTATGAATTCTTACTGGGAAATATCTGATAAAGTTGATTTTAAAATCTAAATCCCTTTTTTAGGTTAAATTCAGAAAGTAAAATTCATACTCTTTAAAATGTGAAACATATGATTACATCTAAAAAATTGCTAGAGATAATTCTAAGACTCAGATCAAGTCTCCTTACCTTTCAAATCCAAATGGGATTTTTTTTTTAATTGAGGGAAATTTTTTTGACAAAAAAAACTAGAAACTAGATGTATGTGATTATGATAATTGAAGCATCTAATTTTAGGTTCTAAATTATTCAGATAGTCATTAATGATTGTCACTTTTTTTGTAATTTCAACATGAGTGGGGCAGTTTTTTTAAGATATGTATTTTTTTGTCTGTGGAAAAAATTCTGTAATTTATACAAGAAGCACCATTTTCATATTAAGAATGAATTTCTGTGTATGCACCCCAAAAGTTGAAGACAAAAGGACTGAAAATCCTTAAGAGGGGAGCCTGGGTGGCTGTCAATTAAGCATCTGTCTGACTCTTGGTCTCAGCTCAGGTCCTGATCTCATGGTTGTGGGATCCAGCCCCTCCTTGGGCTCTGTGCTTAGGGCAGAGTCTGCTTCAGATTCTCTCTCCTTCTCCCTCTCATTCACTCTCTCTTTTTCTCTCTCTCTCAAATTAATAAATAAAATCTTAAAAAAAAAAAAAAAGAAAAGAAAATGACCTCAGAGGCTGAGGTGAGCTATCACAATCCCACTGTGATCCAGATGCATAGTGAGTTGTCTCTTTTTCTAAGTTATTTATTTACTTATTCTTGTTTCTTATACATCTCTTGGATTAATTCTTCTTCATGCTAAAATATAAGATGGTTTTTAAAGGTGTTCTTTGTGTGAAAACAGCCTAGGGCTTTATGTGACTGAGAATATCTTTATTTTATTCTGGTATTAAAATGCTGCTTTAGCTAGACATAAAATTCTGAATTTGTTGTTATTTTCCTTCAGTGCCTTGTCTCTATTACACCATTTTCTTCTTATAGTCCATATTGCTGTTGAGAAATATGTTGCAGATTTGATTCTTTTATCTTTTCTCTCTGAAAGTGTTTTAGAAGTTTCTCTTTATTTTGGAATTCTTGAAGTTTCACTATCTTTGTTTAGGTTTCATCTTCTTATATTTCCCACTTGGCAATTTTTAAATATCTAGGCTTTTTACATCTTCTAAGTTGTTACTTTTCCACTTTGCATAATTTTGGGAGTTTCTGAGTTAATATCTTTTTATATATTTCTTCCTCTTCTTTATTTTATTTTCCTCTTTGTGACTACCTTATACAGATTTTGACACTTCTGTTTCTACCCACCTATGTTTTAACTTGACATTATAATCTCTATCCTTTCCTGATATTTCCTGGGAATTTTTTTCTATTTCATCTTCCAGCTCATGGTACATTCTTCTACTGTGCTCATTCTGTTATTCATCACTTCTTTTCAATGCTTTATAGAGATTAATACATTTGTGTACCCTATATTTCCAATTTTCTTCTTTTAAGTGCTTGTGCATCAGTCATGTTACCATTCTCTCTTACTTTTTATTCAGTGTCATTTTAATTCTTCCATTTGGAAGGAGAATTTGGCTTTACTGTGTATATGTTTTTCAGGATGGTTAAATTGTTTTGTAATATTTGTACTCTGAAGATGTCAGAAGTCTTTCCATATTCTCCTGAAAGCTCATATTTCTCTGTGGGCATCAGCAACATAGTATTGTTCTCGCAAAGGGCTAACAATGAGGTCCTAGCTTTGCCAGAGCCTGAAGAGTTAAAAGTGAGAAAGAGCTGAACCTGGAATGTCTCTGACAGTATAATCTGAGGTTGTTGTTTTCCATGTGCTTTCTCTTCAGAGACCCTATCTCTAGATAATGCCAATTTTT
>NC_138382.1:31178237-31234728 GCF_054177405.1 Leptonychotes weddellii | reverse complement strand
TGCTATTCAACATAGTATTAGAAGTCCTAGCCACAGCAATCAGACAACAAAAAGAAATCAAAGGCATCCAAATTGGCAAGGAAGAAGTCAAACTCTCACTCTTTGCAGATGATATGATACTTTATGGGGAAAACCCAAAAGACTCCACCCCAAAACTGCTAGAACTCATACAGGAATTCAGTCAAGTGGCAGGATATAAAATCAATGCACAGAAGTCAGTGGCATTCATATACACCAACGACAAGACAGAAGAAAGAGAAATTAAGGAGTCGATCCCATTTACAATTGAACCCAAAACCATAAGGTACTTAGGAATAAATCTAACCAAAGAGACAAAGGATCTGTACTCAGAAAACTATAAAATACTCATGAAAGAAATTGAGGAAGGCACAAATAAATGGAAAAATGTTCCATGCTCATGGATTGGAAGAACAAATATCGTGAAGATGTCAATGCTACCTAGAGTAAGCTACACATTCAATGCAATCCCCTATCAAAATACCATCCACTTTTTTCAAAGAAATGGAACAAATCATCCTAAAATTTGTATGGAACCAGAAAACACCCCGCATAGCCAGACGAATGTTAAAAAAGAAAAGCAAAGCTGGTGGCATCACAATTCCAGACTTCCAGCCCTATTACAAAGCTGTAATCATCAAGATAGTATGGTACTGGCACAAAAACAGACATATCGATTAATGGAACAGAATAGACAGCCCAGAAATGGACCCACAACTCTATGGTCAACTAATCTTTGACAAAGCAGGAAAGAATGTCCAATGGAACAAAGACAGTCTCTTCAACAAATGATGTTGGGATAATTGGACAGCCACATGCCGAAGAACGAAACTGGACCATTTCCTTACACCACACACAAAAATAGATTCTAAATGGTTGAAAGACCTCAATGTGAGATAGGAGTCCATCAAAATCCTCAAGGAGAACACAGGCAGCAACCTCTTTGACCTCAGCCGAAGCAACTTCTTCCTAGAAACATCGCCAAAGGCAAGGGAAGCAAGGGCAAAAATGAACTATTGGGACTTCATCAAGATAAAAAGCTTTTGCACAGCAAAAGAAACAGTCAACAAAACCAAAAGACAACCGACAGAATGGGTGAAGATATTTGCAAATGACATATCAGATAAAGGGCTAGTATCCAAAATCTGTAAAGAACTTCTTAAACTCAACACCCAAAGAACAAATGATCCAATCAAGAATTGGGCAGAAGACATGAACAGACATTTTTCCAAAGAAGACATCCAAATGGCCAAGAGACACATGAAAAAATGCTCAACATCGCTCTGCATCAGGGAAATCCAAATCAGAACCTCAATGAGATACCACCTCACACCAGTCAGAATGGCTAAAATTAACAAGTCAGGAAACAACAGATGTTGGCGGGGATGCGGAGAAAGGGGAAGCCTCCTACACTTTTGGTAGGAATGCAAACTGGTGCAGCCACTCTGGAAAACAGTATGGAGATTCTTCAAACAGTTCAAAATAGAGCTACTGTACGATCCAGGAATTGCACTACTGGGTATTTACCCCATAGATACAAATGTGGGGATCCGAAGGGGTACATGAACCCTGACGTTTACTGCAGCAATGTCTACAATAGCCAAACTATGGAAAGAGCCAAGATCTTCATCGACAGATGAATGGATAAAGAAGAGGTGGTATATATATATATATATATATATATATATATATATGCAATGGAATATTATGCAGCCATCAAAAGGAATATAATCTTGCCATTTGCAACAATGTGGATGGAACTGGAGGGTATTATGCTGAGCAAAATAAGTCCATCAGAGAAAGACATGTATCGTATGATCTCACTGATATGAGGAATTCTTAATCTCAGGAAACTAACTGTTGCTGGAGTGATGGGGGTTGGGAGGGATAAGGCAGCTAGGTGATAGACATTGGGGAGGGTATGTGCTGTAGTGAGCTCTGTGAATTGTGTAAGACTGTTGAATCACAGACCTGTACTTCTGAAACAAATAATACATTTTATGTTAAAACAAAAATAAGAAGATAACAGGAAGGGAAAAATGTAGGGGGGGAAATCAGAGGGGAAGACGATCCATTAGAGACTATGGACTCTGAGAAACAAACAGAGGGTTCTAGAGGGGAGGGGGTGGGGGATGGGTTAGCCTAGTGATGGGTACTGAGGAGGGCATGTACTGAATGGAGCACTGTGTGTTATATGCAAATGATGAATCATGGGACACTACATCAAAAATATGGTGATTAACATAACATAAAAAAAAATTCAGCCCTGTGTTGAATGCAACTGTATTACAACAGCCCTAGACTGAAAGTATGCTTCTTTTTAGTGCGTGTTGGTAAAGAGAAGATAAGAGAACAAAAGAGAAGGGAAGAGAAATGAATACAATGCCACCAATGCTTGCTATTTTCCTTGGCTGGGAAAATACTTCCCAGTCTGCTGGAAATAAACTGCCGGCATCATCCTTGTCTCAGAGTGACTACAGTATGGATGATAAATCTAAATTAAGTTGATTGTGTCTTCTAAAATTAAAATAGAAATGACAAATTGCTTGTTTTTCACACCTGTATCTTCTTCTTAATCAGCTTTTTTCCTCTCCTTAAGCAGGCAGTAGTTAAGAATTTTCCAGTTGCATAAAATAAGAATATGTATTGTTATTATTATCATGATTCTCATTTATTTCTTTCTTAACAGGTCCTGGACACTAAGATCCACTGCTATTTTATTCAACAATTTTTTTTTAATGATTTTATTTATTTGACAGAGAGAGACACAGCAAGAGAGGCCACAAGTAGGGGGAGTGGGAGAGGCAGAAGCAGGCTTCCCGCCAAGCAGGGAGCCCGATGCAGGGCTCAATCCCAGGACCTGGAATCATGACCTGAGCCGAAGGCAGACCCTTAATGACTGAGCCATCCAGGCGCCCCTCATCAATATTTTTTGAGCATTTATTGTATATTAGATTCTGAGATTGACACTGAACATACAATGGTGAACAAGACAGACATGGTCTTCTCACCCTAAAGGGCGTATAACCTAGTGATAGATGTAGAAAAGTAAACAGGTGCATCATGAGGCTAGGGAAAAACAAAGACATGCTGATTACAATGAACACACTTCAGAGAACACCAAAATGCACCTCCAGAGATGAAGAAACAATTCAGAAGACACTTTATTCACTCAACAAGCATTTATAACCAGCTACTATGTGCAAAGCACTATGCTTAGCATTGAGATAGTAAACAAGATTCCTGCTGTCTTGGATACTTTTATCTATTAGGGGAGATATATAATAAACAATACATGGATGTATAATATTAGGTAAGAATGAGTTAGTAGTGTAACAGGAAACAGGGCTGAAGATCATGATTCTCATTTATTTCATTCTTGATGAGGGGTCATGGAAGGACCCTCTGAGGAGATGATGTGAACAGGGACCTGGTTGAAAAAAGGAAGCAAGCCATGTGGAGATCTGAGGAGAGATCTGCAGAAACAGTCAGTGCAAAGACCCTGAGGTTAGAGTGTGCTTGGCATTGTTCAAATTAGAGCAAGAAGGCTGGCAAGGTCCGAGTGAGGAGGTGACTATGAGAAACTGTTTGAGAATTTGCCCAGGGCAGCATATATAGGGTCTGGGAGACAATGGTTGTCTTTGGATTTGTTTTTTCTTCTGATTAGAATGGACAACTTTGGACGATTTTGAACAAGGAAGTGGCATAATTTTATATTTCGGAAGGTGGCTGTAATTGTCATACATAGACCTAGATGTGGGATGGCAGGAGTGAAGACTAGGAGACTAGATAGGAGGTATTAATGTCCAGGCAACGATCGGGATTTGGATGAAAGTGGTAGTTCTAGAGTTCATGAGAATTGACCAGAATTTATTTCAAAAATATTGTTGGCACAAATTCTTGATGTATATTAGATAACAATGTTCTAACAAAAGCAACAAAGGCATAGGAGTTTCACTTGAGAAATGGGGTGAGAGGCAGGTCCTTTCATAAA
Source organism: Leptonychotes weddellii (assembly GCF_054177405.1). NCBI lineage: Eukaryota > Metazoa > Chordata > Mammalia > Carnivora > Phocidae > Leptonychotes > Leptonychotes weddellii. The sequence continues at coordinate 31,230,716 of NC_138382.1, read as the reverse complement.
CAGGGGAAGTAAATTCTGAGGAGATAGGGAATGGAGCTTGGGAAGAAATAGCAAGCTTTCCATTTGAGACCTACTAAGCTTTTACAATGGCGACCATAGTTCAACCTAAAGAATGAGTTGGAGTTAGCCAGCCCTATGAGAAGAAATAAGGGAATGGGGCTTCATTTTACCCAAAGTCACTCAGTCTAGATCTAGAATTTTAACTCTGGTTTAACTGACTCCAATATCTATATTCTTTCCACGTTGCTCTACTCTGCCCTTCCCAACCAGTTTAGGAATAATAAGGATTTGCCTGTAGCCCTGTGGGTATCTTTAGGATTTCATAGTTTTAAAGGAAAGGAGAGCAATAATGGTATTACATTAGTGCACAAAAAATGGGAATTGTAGCCAACTTTGCCTGGCATTACAGGAATATTCTTAGCCTGAACTGTAGAGGATGCAAGTTCTTCCACAAAATCACTCTACCACTCTATAAGGCTTATAATAAAGAACACTATTTTTTATTACATTTAAAATATATATGTATATATAAATACACACACATTTATACAAATACAAATATTTATCCCTGCATTGGTATGCATCTACCTCATCCAGTTCTACCTTGACAGCATTCATTAATTCTGTCTGGGAAAAAAAATAATCATAGTCCTTAATGACTAGACTAGGCTAATACTCTTGATATTCTCTGTTTTAGCATCCTTGTCAAACTTATAATCTATAGTATCCAAGCAAACCTTCAAGATCAAATATAAAAACATGCATGTGTATAAATACTTCTACTCCTAGTCCTAGAACTTAATACTATATCATATATTAGAATTTTCAAATAATTTGATAACTATAATTTTTCATTAGTTCTTACAGGACAGTTATTATCTATTCAAGGAATGTTTGCTGAGTACCTGCTACTGTATAAATTGTGGGGGAAATGATGAGCTCTAAGAACTTAGAGTTCAGGAGGGACTCTACATTTAAGCTTATACACATACCTATCTTGGGTTATTTGAGCACTTATGCTGTCTTCTTTAATTGTGCATGCTAGACACCTGTCCTTTCCTGATGCACATATTCCCATCTGCACATTTTCTCCTTGGAAGTTCAGCTTCTGGACTACGCAGTTTACCATATAAACTTCTCTCATAGCAGTTACAATTTTATGCTGTATCTCTTGATTTCCTTTTCTCAATTTTCTAGTAGACTGTAGATGCCTTGGAAACAAAGACTTTTTGTTTAACCCCATATACCCTAGGACTTGAAATGTGCTTACCACATAGTAATTATCTAAAGAGTATTTGTTGAATGAGCAAATGAATTCAGTATTGGTGTACACTGCATGAGGGGATTTAATTTCAGTTATTAAATCTTCATGTAAAGAAATTAGGAGAATGCATTTAGGAACAGAGTTGAATAGTCACATGGTCAGCTAAATGATTACTTAATTATTGTATATTTTATACTGATTCTAGTTCAACTTATAATTAATATTTGAGTTGGTTCAATATATGAGATCAGTTTCACTTTCAGAAATTACATGTTGGAAAAGAAGGAGAATAAAGTGCTCTATAGTTCTAGAAATCTCCCCAAATGTGGCTCAATTCAGGTCATTCTCTGTTTTAAATCTGTTACATAAGACTGTAGTATTCAAATATAAACAGGGTAGCATAAAGTATGGACAAGACAAAAAGGATTAAGCTTTCTAGGGAGATGAAAAGAAGTCTTTTTCTGTTGGTAATCCAAAAGCATCAAGCTCAGCAGTCAGAAAATAAAGTCTAGCGATGGGACTAAAGCAGGAAGAAGGCACAGTAAAAACTCGTTAATTGACCAATTTCATTTTCATAGAGAAGATATTAAGCTGGTTATTAAAAGTTGGACCATTCCTCAGACAGATATGGAAGGATGAGCAGAAGTAATAGTGACCATCTGCAAAGGGCAGAAAGAGAATGGAATACTCTGAGATTGGAGAGAAGTTTGGTGTAGTTTGGTTAGTTGGAAATGGAGTGCTTTTTAGCAAAAGTTTCTTTATAATAGACTGGCTTCTCAGTATGAAGGGCTTTCTATGACATGCTAAGGAATTTGTACTGAGTCACAGTCTGTAGGCAATACAGAGTTGATTGAGGTTTTTAAATGTTGACATGATTAGCTTTGCAAAGATGATTTTGTGACAATATTAAAAAGATGCCTCAGTAACTCAGAGGTATTCATTATTTATTTTCTAGCACACTAAAGAATTCCTGGCATCTTTTAATTGCCCAAAAAATCTTTGTGGAGTCAATGAATAAACATAATTGGCCAATTGCTGGATAAAGGAAAGTCTAGATGTAGGAGAATAACTGGGACACTATTTCAGAAGTACAGGCAAGCGATGATGAATGAATTTGGAGAGGTGAAGTCATATTTGGAAGTTGAATTTGACATAGAATTTAGTGATGATTTAAATGAAGAAGGCAGAGGGGCAAAGGGGGGAAGGGTCAATGGCAGCTCTGAAATTTCTGTATCCCCTAAGAAGGTATAGGAAGAGGAGAAACTGTGGGGAGAAAGAAAGATTTTGAGTTTACTTGTTAAGTGTTTGAGTTTGTGGGTTATGGAACATCAGAACAGTGAGGTCCAGTAGAAAGGAAGCTCAGAAGAAATATCATTTTGTAACTGTAGGAGGCATTAGTCTAGTCGAGAGTGTGAGCCGTAAGAGTGGCAGATGTCATTTCTGAGAGCATGGATAGGGTCACCTGAAGAGACAACCTCGGGACAGCACAGTCCCTCTGCCTGCAAATCCCTTTCCTACGTCACTCCATTGGTGAACTTCTCTTTGTTAAGACATTGTTTAAACTTTATTTTCTCTGTGAAACATTCCTCTGTTCTTCTGCTTTCCCTGCTCCCCTTGCTCCTCTCCTTCCTCCTTCTCTCCATTATGATCCTCATCACTATTACTTATCTAGTGTTTATCTGTGGCAGGCACATTGCTGAGCACTTCATGTTCTTAGTCATATTCAGTCTTCACTGTGATGCAATAAGGCAAGTGCTTCTATTATTCCTTATTGTGCATGAGAGAAAATTGAGGTATAGGTAGACCTGGTAATTGAAGAGAAGCAAGAGCACATAGCTAGGAAATGGCAGAGATGAGATTTGAATCTAAGTGTTGTCTGATCCAGGGACCATGCTCTTTCTTTTAGGTCAGTTGTTTCATCCTCTGGGAATCAAAGCTGTTTATTCATGCGACTGACACAGCACTTGGCATATGGAATTGTAAGTTATCTGGTCCCATAAGGGGGCTGGGAATTCCTTATGAGTAGAGATGTTCTGATTAATTTTTTTGTTTTCTGGCAGGCAAGAATAAAAGAATGAATGTAGGAGTGAATATTAAAGGTGTGGGCTCAAGAAAATTTGTCAGGGAAAGAGAATATCGAGCAATTTAGAGTAAGAGAACAGGAAACAAAGGAAGAAGAGTTTCAAGAATGATCAACAGTATTGACAGTTCTTCAGAGTTATGACTTAGCATTCTTTATTCTTTTGATATTTTTTCCATTATTGGTGTTTTTTGTCTGTCCACGTGCCTTCTTTTATTCTTCAAGATCCACAGATCCTGATTTTTTTTTTAAGTTGTCGAACACGTCAACTAAAATCTAAGGTGGAAGGTAATACATATGTGGAAAACCTGAAAGTTGAGTCCTCTGGTTGGAGGGCAGCACTCTTTGAGCTCCACTCCCTTTGCCTTTCTTTCACTATCCCAAAGCAGGCCCTGAGAGTTTGAGAAAGTATCTTCTTGATCTTTCCCTCCATTTACATTTGCTGCTCCTGCTTTGAACATCCCTCACATGTCAGTTACGTGCGCAAACTATAGGCATTCTTCCTTCCTTCCCAAGCCTGTATTTTTAAACACGCTCTTCTCTCACCTCAAAATATTGCAGCTGGCTTACCCCTACTTCCTTTCTGCCTGAGTGATTTCTGGTCACCTTTCAAGATTTAGTTTAAAGATGCTCTTCTCCATACAGGAGTCACTCATCAGCACAGTCTCCTTGGGTCATTAGATTACCACGTAACTTTAGAAAAGCCCTCTAAAGTGTCTGTGTGTGTGTGAGTGTGTGTGTGTGCGATGCAAGCACGCAAACATTTGTGTGTTTTTTGGTGGTTGTTTATTTATCTATGTTTTGCTTTTTCTCAAAATTATAAGATTATTAAGAAGTCCTATCTTTACTTTCTATAACTGTAAAATATAGTACTTGCACACAATAAAAGCTCAAGCGTGTTTTTGAATGACAGAATGAGTGAATGCATTAATTCACGAGTATTATTAATTATATTCTGTAATCTTCACATTTTCTCTACCCAAACCATTAAATTCCACATTTTGCTATCAAGAAAATCTAAGATCTCTATATATTTTTTTGTCAAGAAAATCTATGCTGGGCTCCTCAGACTGCTTTTTTCCCTTTTCTTTTCTAGTCCAATCCAACTCTCTGTCTTTTCAGGAAGTTTAGAATTTACTGTGAGTCACAGCAACTAACAGGAAGTGTCAATGCTGATTTCTACAAAATTCACCTCAATATTGCGTGACACAGAAGACACAAATGTTTGGAAAGTGAGAAGATGATGAAATTAGCTTTCATGATCAAATCACTGTTTTCCTATACAAGTTTTTTATTCCTTATCAAAAAGTTGTATGTGTGTGTGCAGGTATGTGTGTTCATGTATATATCGTTTAAATATGGTGAAGGAAAATGCTCAAATCTTTTTGTATATTTCTAGATACCTCCAGTAAGTGAAAGGCCAGTTGTTTTCTTTGAAATGGTATCTTCCTGAGCATTATTGAACTTCTGTTACGCTTAAGTGCACTTGATTTATTATATGGGATGAACGTGGCAGGGCAAAATCAGAAAACCTACTTGTTTTCTTTTTTTTTTTCCTATCACTAGCACCAGGCTCAGTGATATTTCTTCCATTCTAATTGGTGGCATTTCAGGCACACAGCACAGCTTATCTGATTCTTTCTATCTCTCAGTCTAGTTCCAGAGCACCTGGGCCAACTTAATTACCTTCCATTTCAGATCCAATTCACATTTCTTCTTCCTTCCCCAGATCAGGTCTGGGGGGAGATAGAGGGCCTATGCTGGTCAAAAGGAGTTGGGTCTGATTTTGTTATTGTTGTTGTTTATCTCAGTGATATTCCTCATCTACCACTCCTGTGTGGGTTTTAGCTTCTCCGGTGTCATGGTCAGGGCCAAGGGAATAAATGATTAGAAGAAGATGTGTATGACCAGTGTTATGGCAATTAGACTTTCCCTTCCCTCTTTGGAGCAGAACCAAAATGATGTTTTCTGTGTGCTATTTATTAGGTTCTTAAGCAAACATTCTAGTTCCTTCCCTGGTGCAACTTCTATTTCCTAGTTATAGTGTTGCATTTTCTGGCTAATCTGTCTCATTTGTCTCTCAACTGCTCCACATTGAAGGCAACTAGAGAGAGGCAACTATGCCTCACTCATCAGGTAGTCTTTTTTAGTGGAATGCTTTCAAAACAACCAGATTCTGATACTTTGATGAAAGAGAAAACTCACACTTGCCTCTTCAAATGCTACTCCTACTCTCCCCTTTTCTGTTCATCTTACCATTGTAGGCTACTCCAGCCTGTTTCTTATTTTTTGAGACTTCTCTAGGAGGAACACATTACCATTGGTCTCAGTGCTCCACAAATTCCAGAGGACATATTTAAAGCTTTTTCTGGAATATTCTTTCACTGTGCTCCTGTGGCAGCACAAGACAGACTAACAAATTTCTCTACAAATATCCTGCTGGGACATAAGATTCTGATCTGCCTTCTTTAGAACTTCATGTTCTATCTGTGGCTCACTCGGGCAAGTAAGGGGGAAAGCCAGGCAGTCTTAAATGTTACCAGTCCTGTCGGTGATGGGCATTAAGGAGGGCACATGATGTGATGAGCACTGGGTGTTATACGCAACTAATGAATCATTGAACACTACATCAAAAACTAATGATGTACTATATGTTGGCTAATTGAATTTAAATTAAAAAAGAGAAATTTCCTTCAATTACTCTCTTGCTTTGTCTTACATCAAATGAAGGAAGGAGTTAGATTGATGGAGCAACTTGGTTATCCCTTGGTATGTCTTTCAAGTGTGTCTAGGGCTTCTCTTTAGAAGTTGAAGGTATCTGGGTGCCTGGGTGGCTCAGATGGTTAAGCGTCTGCCTTCGGCTCAGGTCATGATCCCAGGGTCCTGGGATCGAGTCCCGCATCGGGTTCCCTGCTCGGCAGGGAGCCTGCCACTCTCTCTGTCTCTGTCTCTTATGAATAAATAAATAAAATCTTTAAAAAAAAAAAAAGAAGTTGAAGGTGTCTGTCATTCATTGTCCTCAGATTTGATGATTTAGGTGAAATTCAAGACAATAGGGAATTTTTTTTTAAATCTTGTTATATAAGGTAATTATTTCCTTTATTTCTCTGAATTCTTCTGACCCAAAGCACAGTTCCAGATGCATGGGTAGAAATATAGAAATAGTAGATGGCTCAGTAGGCCTACCTATTTTAAATAAATTAGCACATCTCAGTCAAAATATATATAGAAAACTATTTGGTGCAAATTTTCCTCTCACTGTAATTAAAAATTTCTATTATAAGAATATGGAACTGTTGTTTATTTAAGCAATTAATCTACATAAGCCTTTTCTTATCCATAGCAATTTGTATTCATTGAAAAGCACATGTCCTTGGGGTTATTAAGCACGGCATAATGACAGTCCAAGACCTTGATGCACCATTTCTTTCGTCCTTATTTAACTGGGGATTTAAAGATGGTTTTCTGTACATATTCATTTCTATATGTCTATGTACAATGTAAAAAAGAAGACTTTTGTAAAGTAAGATGAATGGACTTTATGGAGATAAAAGTAAACTAATCAGAATCTATAATTCAGTCACGTGAGCCCACAAATCTGGGTTTTGCAAGATATTAAGTTAGATCCTAAATAAATCAAGTTGCAGAAAGGAATTATAATGGCAGTTGAAAGCATTTCCTAGCATTATTACTGTATAAATATTTTTATTACATACAATATGAGATTTATCACTACTATGAAAATGACAAGTGTGGGGAAGGGCGGATGAAGATTTTATGGGTCCCTAGATTTAAACAAATTACTTGTAAAGCAGTCTACATTGATTTTAAAAATCAACCACATTTTTATTAATAAAATCAAAGCTCTAATTCAGGTCATACTAAATCTACTGTTTACCGAGGTTATTTTGACCATTTCAGAGACTAAGTTTCATGCAAGTGTAGCTATTGGCTCGTTAACATAACTGAAATATCTACTTTTTCTTATTATTCAGGATGAATATTTTTATCTTAAACCTCCCTTTCTTTTTCTATCCTGTCATAATATTTAAAATTAAAGTCATGATTGTGTTATTATCAAATATGATTTGATTACATTAAAAATTAAAAACTGGATGGGTCACATTTAAGTAGTTTAATGCTTTTCTGAATAACTGATATAAATTGTCTCAATCACCTGGTGAAAAAAATGGATTTTTTGTATTATACAGTAATGTAGTACACTATACTGTACTCTGATCTGTAGATTAATGGTATTTTAAAGCAGGATGTGATAGGAGAGATCATCTACTGATACCACCAATGAATGGTTCCAAAATAGAGAAGGAAGTAGTGCTTATGAGAGTGATGGAAAATTAGTACCAGGCAGTTAGTTTCTGGATCCCTAATAATGGCTAAGTTTCATAAGTGAATCTTACCACCCTCCAGCTGCTCATGTTAAATAGGAAAAACCTTTTATTACAGTGATTTCTAATTGTAGAAGGTACAGTGTAGTTTCTTTTAAATCATCTTGGATGATAAGTAAAATAATGTATTAGAAATAAAAAGTTAACATTTCTGCCTTTTAGGTGAAATGTAAAAGTTCCACTGACATTTAAAAATCAGTAATTTAAAATGGTTATTGAAAATGGATGTGAAACAATGCTAAGATCATTGATATTTAAATTTCTTTGTATGTGATGTTTTAACACAAATAGTAGTGTAGCATTCACAGTCTTTTTTTCAACGTGTTCAACTGACTGGCTGAAGCCCAGCCATATTATGAAAGTTTTAATCAAAGTTCACTGATCTGAATATTAATCACATCTTTAACAAACACCTTCATGGCAACATCTAGACTGGTGTTGGACCAAATATCTTGGTGCCATTGCTTAGCCAAGTTGATACATAAAACTAATCATCAGACTAAGTCCGAGGTAGGGCCTGAAAGTCTGCATTTCTAATAAGTTCACTTCTCAGTGCACTATAAATCCTTTTATTTGGCTTTTTTTCTTGATAAGTCTGACTAGAAGCTTATCAATTCATTGATTTTTTTTTTTTCAAAGAATAAGCTCTTGGTTTCATTGATCTGTTCTATTGTTTTCTTAGTTTCTACGTCATTTATTTCTGCTCTAATCTTTATTGTTTCCTTCCTTCTGCTGGTTTTGGGTTTTGTTTGTTGCTCTTTTTCTAGCTCCTTTAGGTGTAAGGTTAATTTGTTTATTTGAGACTTTTCTTACCTCTTGAGGTAGGCCTGTATTGGTATCAATTTCCCTCTTAGAACTGTTTTTGCTGCATCACAAAGGTTTTGTTTTCATTTTCATTTTCATTTGAAAACACGTTTCCTCTGTGGTTTTCATTTGTTTCCATGTACTTTTGGTTGACCCATTCATTGTTTAGTAGCCTGTTATCTAATCTTTATGTATTTGTGGCCTTTCCAGATTTTTTTGTGTGGTTGACTTCTAGTGTCGTAGCGTTACGATCAGAAAAGATCCATGGTATGATTTTGATCTTGCATTTGTTGAGCCTTGTGTTGTGGGCTAATATGTATCTATTCTGGAGAATGTTCCATGTGCACTTGAAAAGAATGTGTATCCTTCTGCTTTAGGAATGTTCTGAATATATCTGTTAAGTACATGTGGTCCAGTGTGTCATTAAAAGTCATTGTTTCTTTTTTTTTTAACAACAAAAAAAGCCATTGTTTCCTTGTTGATTTTCTGTTTTGTTGCTCTGTCCATTGATATAAGTGGTATGTCAAAGTCCTTTACTATTATTGTATTATTATGATTATTTCCTTTAATAACAAATGTTATTAACTCTTTTATATATTTGGGTGCTCTCATGTGGGGTGCATAAATATTTACAATTGCTATATTTCCTTGTTGGATTGTTCCTTTTATTATTAAATGGTGTCCTTCTTTGTCTCTTGTTATAGTCTTTGTTTTAAAGTCTATTTTGTCTGATATAAGTATTGCTACTCCAGCTTTCTTTTGACATCCATTTGTATGATAGATATTTCTTCATCCCCTCACTTTCAATCTGCACATGTCTTTAGGTCTAAAATGAGTCTTTTATAAGTGACATGTAGATAATGTCTCATTTTTTCTTATCCGTTCTGTCACCTTATGTCTTTTGATTGGAGTGTTTCATCCTTTTACCTTTAAAGTAATTATTGATAGATATGTATTTATTATCATTTTATTAATTGTTTTGTGATTGTTTCTATAGATTTTCTCTGATCCTTTCCTGTCTTTTGTTTATGTTTTGCTGATTTTCTTTAGTGATGTATTTGGATTTCTCTCTAGTCTTTGCATATTTTTTAGTGGTTTCTGATATGTGGTTACCATTAGGTTTGTATATAACTTCTGCAAATAGCAGTCTATATTAAGTTGACGGTTGTTTAAGTTTGAACCCATTCTTTACTCCTTCCTCCACTTTAGATATATCTTATTATGTTTTACATCCTTTTATTTTGTAAATTTCTTGACTGATTTTTTACAGAAATATTCATTTTTACTGCTTTTGTGTTTCCTACCTTACACTGTCACTTTTGATCTCTCCTTTGCACTCAGAGTCCCCTTTAATTTTTCTTGCAGGGTTAGTTTAGTGGTCATGAACTCCTTTAGCTTGTGTTTGTCTGGGAAACTCTTTATTTTTCCTTCTATTCTGAATGATGGCTTTGCAGATTTTTCCCCATTTGGCACTTTGAATATATCATGCCACTTTCTTCTGGCCTGCAAAATTTCTGTTGAAAGATCTCCTGCTGGCTTTATATGGGTTTCCTTGTAGATTACTGTCTTCTTATGTTTTGATGCTTTTAAAATGTTTTCTTTATCACTATATTTTTCCAGTTTAATTACAATATGTCTTGGTGTGGGCCTGCTTTTGTTGACTTTAATGGGAGTTCTCTGTGCCTCCTGGATCTGGATGTCTGTTTCCATCCATAGATTAGGGAAGCTTTCAGCAATTATTGTTTCTTCAAATAAATTTTTCACCCCATTTTCTCTCTCTTCTTCTTCTAGGAGTCCTATAATATGAATGTTATTATGTTTGATGGAGTCACTGAATTCCCTAAGTCTATTCTCATTTTTCATAATTCTTTTTTTTCTGCCTTTTGTTCTGCTTGATTACTTTCCATTACTGTCTTCTAGGTCACTAATTCATTCTTCCATTTCATCCATCCTGCTATCCATTCCACCAAGAGGGTTTCTCGTTTCATTTATGGAGTCCTTCATCTCTGTTACGTTATTCCTTATCTCTGTGTTAAGGGTTTCACTCATATTTTCCACTCTTTGTCAAGTCCAGTGAGTATCCTGATGATCATTGTTCTAAATTCTCTATCAGGGATGTTACTTATATCTGTTTCATTTAGATCACCAGCCCTGGCCATGGCCCTGTCCTATTTTTTCATTTGGGATACTTTTCTTTGTCTCCTCATTCTTTCTGCCTCTCTGGTCTGTTTCTGTATTTAATGAAAGTCAACTACGCCTTCTGTTCTTGGAAGTAGTGCTATTATAAAGAAGAGGTCCTGGAGTGCCCTCCAGTGTGGTGTTCCCTGCTCACCAGAACCTGGCACTTCAGAAGTGTATCCTACCTGTGTTGCATATACCATGCTGTTGTGTGTGAGTCTCTTTTTCTTTCAGTGAAGTTTTCTGCACTGACTCTCTGCCTGTTGTGAGGTATGCTTGCTCTCTTTGGAGTTAGTAGGACCTGGGCAGGCCAGATGTGAGGGGACATGCCTTTCAGGAAACCTGGGAGCAGGATGGTGGTGGTAGCAAAATTTGTGGAGGGCCACTAGTCCTTGCTGGATCCCTGAAGTGCTCTGGTGGCTGGAGAGCTCAAGGCTGAGTGCAGCACACTGCAATGGCTGGGTGAGGCTGGTCTTGGTACACAATACAGCTGAGCAGGAACTGTGAAAACAGCAGCTGGGCTCAGCATGCAGGGAGCTTTAATAAAATTTGTCTCGTGCTCAGAGCAGAGGCTAACAGGCTTGAAGTGCCCACCTCTTTAGGAGAACTTGCGGGCATTGTGCACTGCTATGGGGTTAGGTGGCAAGTGTCTGTGCAGCTCTGCCTCTTGCAGGTGTCCTTGTATTTATGCTGGGGGGCAGGGGGAGGAAAATGGCACCTGCCAGCTCCCCCATTTTCAGAGAAGCCCCCCAACATGCTCCAAAATGGGTTATGAACAGATCTGTCTCCTGTTTGCCCCCATGTTGTGTAAACTGTCATTTTTATGTTGCCTTTCCACACAGGCTGCTGTCTCTTTAAGGGCAGGACCCAGCTATCACTCACCCTCCCAGCTTGCCCAGTGCTGAGTCAGCTGGCTTTTAAAGCTCCAGGTTCCAAGTCCCACTGGTTATACAAACTCATGGAATTCACCCCCTCTGGTTTTTAAAGCTAAATGTTATGGGGATTAGTCTTCCCCATGTGAGCTCCTTGGTGCAATGCCTGTTTCTTTGCCCTCTCCACATGCATAGCTCCCTCCCTCCTGTAGGCAGCCTCCCTCCACCTTTCTGACCTTCTTAATCTTTCAGATGCAGCTTTTCTATAGTTGTGGAGTTTGTTCTGCCAGTTTTCAGACTGCTCTCTGGTTCATTTACTTGGTTGTGAATGATAACTAGTTGTAAACATAGGACAGGGTGGGCTCAGGGTCTTCCTACTCCACTATCTTCCCAAGCTCCCCAAGTAGCTACTTTATTTTCTTCTAATTGATTTGTCCTTCTTTATAAAACCTACATATTAGTAGAAAATGAGAATGGTTCAAGAGGAAACTAAATTTATTCCCATTTGGGAAATTTATCTCAGTTCAGCCCCAACATTTATATCACTTCCAGGTAAATTTACAGACTTTTGGTTCTTCTCTCTCTTCCCCAGCTCTTCTGGTTGCTTGAGGAGACAGGCTAGGAACATTATATGACCAGAAGGCAGCTGGAAGGAAGAGGTTTTGGGACCTGTTTATTGCACATTCATTTGGATTCTTGTTACCCTGCTGATACTCAGAATTTCAATCCTGAGTTTGTCAGTCAGACTGTTATGTCTGAGCAGAGTCATGGTCATTCTTGTGAATGGTAGTCTGCCTTTGGCTTGTTAGTGCTGCATATGCCTCAGACTAAAATTTTCTGACCTACAATATTTGGCTAAAGGACCTCAGTCTCCCCTCAAACACCACTCCCTTACAACCTCCCTCCCCCCATCTTAGCAACTCTTCATGGATATTTTCACTAGACAGCGATGTCAGCTATTTTAAGTACTTGTATTCTTCTCTAGGGCACATATAAACCACCAGAGAGCTTTAACAATATATAGGAACTGTACAGGTTACTCTGACAAGCTAAACTCCTGCTGCATTGTTGGTTTTACTTTGCGGCAGCTGCCCTATTTCAGTGTATGTATGTGGGTTCTCTGTGAGGTGGTTTCTTTCCAGAAATTCTGATATGACATATATTGGCCCCCATATTCCATTTCTACTCTGGACTTTCATCGTAGCCTGTTTAACTTATTTCTCTGCTCTGAGAATTCTATTTGTATAAGATCATTGTGTTCATATAAGTTTAGAACATATGTATCCATTGCCTCTCTCCCCTCTCCATCACCTTCTTCTGCCTTCCCGTGAAACTTTATCACAAGGTAACACTGGATTCAACCCTTTGGGTCTATATGGCAGACTCTTAAATGGCTCCCAATGAATCATCTCCTTGTGTCCATGACCCTTTGCAAATGACTTTGCTGTTTCTGCCAAAAAGAGGAGTCAATTCATAACTTCTAATATCGCTTTTTAAACAATGAAGACAAAAAGGCTAGAGGTTGACCATTTATTCACAGCTATGTAGCTAAATAGTGGATTGGAGCTTCAGCAGGAAAGACTCCAAGGGGAAGGTGGACAGAGATTTCTTTGAAAAATTAATAATTTTAGAATGTCTAAGTGGTCCCATTTCTCCTTTTGATTTATAGCATTTTTCCATCCACATATATCCCATATTCTGTTGATGAAATCATTAATTTTCAAACCCAAGAATCTTGATTAAAGCATTAATCACCATGTAGCAAATTAGCTTAAGCCTTAAGATAAAGAAAAAAAGCGTGTTAGTTTGTGTTGTCTATTTTCCAACCGATTGCTGCCTCTGCATGAAGAAAACAACACCTTAGGTGTGAAATATTAGCACAAAATATCACAGCATCCTGGTAAAATGTTATTTTCTACCCAAACACTTCTACCCAAAGTGTTTCAACCAACAGTTCTACTATTTAAAACGCTCTCATTTTCCTCAGTGGTTAATGTTCTTTGTACTTTAGTTTTAGTCTTAAAAAAAAAAAAAATCAGGCTTTCTCTGCAGAACTCTGCTGGGTAACATAAATCTGTACATTGTTAATGCTTAGAATTGTCAAACAGAAATAGCACATCTTTGAGATAGAAATGCCTCCATGCTAGAGATATTATTTGGTTGTGGAAATTTTGCCTTTGAAATGACAGTTTAGATCTTTGCCTGATTAAAGAAAATTGATATCCCTGAAGCATAGAAAAAAATGTTATGAAGTAGAAGTAGAGACTTTCATTAAATTAAATTTAATATAAGCATTGGCAAACTTTATTCACATATTAAAAATAAAATAAATTTGATATTTTGAATTCTCTTGATAATTTATAAATTTATATTTATTGTAAAAATGATTTACTTTAGTTTAAAATAAAGAAAAAATGGGGATCCTCCAAAGAGGTGAATTAAATTAGATTATTTTATAGAATTAAATTGATCTTTTTACCTCATTCTGTTTATATGCTTATATGTTTTAGCTGGAGAGAAACGTGTAATGATAAAATTTGAAGACAGTGCTTCCTTTTCTTAAATGTGATTTTTTTGTGTGTAATTATAAGTTATAAATGTTTTATAAGTCTTTTTTCAGAAGAGTAAAATAAATATTAAAGGAAAGATGAAGACCCCAGAGTCTGAAATGATGAGTTTTGCTTCAATAAAGAATTCATTATAAAATAATTCTTTGACTTCTAGTTAAAAAAGATTTACAAATTGATTTGACATTTTCTTTATAATAAGTTTGATTCTTTGAACTTACTAAACACTTTTCTTCGTTTGAAGAAACTCTTCGTTTTTTTAAAGCACCAAATGAAGACTTTAAGTACGTTAAGTGGGAGGATAAACTAATTGCTCCATTTCATAGGTTTGGAACAGACTGAGTGAAATATCTCCACAGGCTTATGGGGGCAATGTACTTCATAGATCTACTGTCTTAGTCTTCCTTATAACTGGTCCCTGCACAGTCTCCAAAATGGCACCTTGCCATAATCTCTCTTTTTTAAAAAGATTTTATTTATTTGCCACAGAGAGAGAGAAAGAGAGAGAGCCCAAGCAGGGGGAGCAGCAGGCAGAGGGAGAAGCAGCTCCCAGGTGAGCAAGGAGCCCAATGTGGGACTCGATTCCAGGACCCTGGGATCATGACCTGAGCCGAAGGCATATGCTTAAACAACTGAGTCACCCAGGCGTCCCACCATAATCTCTTAACATACTTGTGCAGGATGAGGCAGAGTTGGACCATAATGTTAGAATAGTCGGAGTATGGAGTAAGGTAGCATTATAAAGGGAGACATGTAAGTGGAGAACTGAATTAATGATTGAGCTGGCACCTGAGGAAGGAGAACAGTAGTCCAAATTATGGTTTAAAGACTTGTGTCAGACCAGTTCTGTTTCTCTATGCAATTTTTAATTGGTCAGTGGGATGGATATTAAGTATCTTCAGACAGCAGTGATATGTGGTGTCCACTGAATGGCAGCATTAGATAGAGTGCCTAGACCTAAAGGGGATAGCCCTCAGGAAGATATGTCTGCTGTGAGCTGAGCAAATGTCAGACATTGAAATCTCAGCAAGGATTTAGTCCTAGAAAGAACAGAAATTTATTGCCTGTCTTTATCAGGATGGATTTAGGGAGTAAGTGAAGTCTGGCATTATTCAAGATGACAGTGCTTGTCATTAAAGTGGGGTTGGAAAAGAAGGGTAATATCACTGTGGCTTCTGAGGATGAGGGTGTTGGAAAATGGAGGGGTTTCAGGAGAATTTGCTTCCCTTAAGTTTATTCTGCCAAAGCATAGCCTTCTTAAAAGGAGAGACACATTGGCACTCAAATTGTGGCTCTTCTTTATGGTATTGCTGCCCTGAAGATAGAAACTCCCTATGGTTCGGGCACCTGGGAGGCTCAGTTGGTTAAGCGACTGCCTTCGGCTCAGGTCATGATCCTGGAGTCCCGGGATCGAGTCCCACATCAGGCTCCCTGCTCAGAAGCAGGGAGTCTGCTTCTCCCTCTGACCCTCCTCCCTCTCATGCTCTCTGTCTCTCATTCTCTCTCTTGCAAATAAATAAAATCTTAAAAAAACAAAAAATTTAGAAACTCCCTATGGTTCTAAAAAGGGGCTCATGCTAAAATGTAACCTTTCTAATTTTTTTTTCTCTAATGCTACGTATGTTAGACTCTGATGGATTATTTGAACAGATAATCCTGGGAAATTTTTGCAATTAAATTTTACCTGCATTAAATATAGGTTACATCTATATAACTTGAGCATTAATTAACTTTTGTGAATTAACACACTGACTAGTTTATAATTTTAGGAAAGTTTTAATTTCATTTTATTAATTGTCCTCAGATGCCAGTGACCCCTAAATATTTTTGGTAATATTGACACATAAACAATTGTACAGGGATGTTCTCTACTTACCTAAAAGCATTTTTGAATTTTTTTGAATTATGTGACATTTTGAATTGGCAGATTAAAGATTCAGATCATTATCTTTTCCTAAAACCGTATTTTTGAAATTGATTCTTTTTAAAACAAAGCATCAATATGCCTTTTAAAGATTTATCTTTTATTATAAAGTTGGAATCATATTAAGTATATACAATTTCCAATACTTAGTATTTCCTCCAGATAATATACAAACAGTGGATTCTTATTATTCCTAGATTCCATATTTGCAAATTTACATGCAAGTTAAGATTTATCTCTAAACCCAAGGTTAATACTGGCAGTGTTTTCATGGTCATTCATGGACGTGCTTAGAACAGTGAAAAATTTGAGTCACCCAATGCACATCTTCCCAGCTGTGGCTGAAAATGATGATGTTCTGACTTTTGGTTTCAGCTCTAATCCTGTAAACAACTGCCCTTTCTGCCATCTATTTTGTGCTATTTTTTTTTTGCATTTTTGTGCTTTCTGTTAATGATTTTGCTATTTAAAATGGCCCCCAGGGATAGTGCTAAAGTCCTGTCTAGTATTCTTAAGCACAAGAATGCTGTGATGTGCCTAACAGAGAATATATAGGTGTGAGATAAGCTTTGTTTGGGTATGAGTTATAGTGCTAGTGACTGTAAGTCCAATGTTAGTGAGACAACAATATATCATAAATAGTCTTTAAACAGAAACACACATAAAACAAGGATATGTCTTATAAAAGTGTTGTTACCAGAAGCTCACAAGAAACTAACTCTGCATTTCCCCTAGAAACAATGGATCAGCATTCACAAGTTCAGTGTCCATGGTGACTTGGTGAATATTTTCTGGCTGCTTTCCTCTGAGAGGATATATGTCGAAATCCCAGCTATTCCCAAATCTTTTCTTTTAATCCAACAAAATATCATAAAGTCTTACAAGGCTTGCCACAATTATTGACATTATCTAACATATTATCTAATTCCACGATTCCCTATATACCTTGACATTAAGTGACGTGGCTCTAAGATAGTCACCTGTCATCTTTGCCTGGATTTTGCTGCCACCATCTGCACCTTTCCTTATTGCACCACAGAAAAAAAGATAATTAAAAGCTCCAGCCCCAGTGAACTGCCTCATAAGAACCCGATGATTTATAATTCTGTTCTGAATTGGGATTCATGAGGTAGGTCCATTTCCTTGGATATCTCTGTCTTTGAGGTAGAAACTGAATTGATTTTGAAGAGGTATATAGTTACCTCTGGCCAGCTCCCCAGCAATAAAAGCAGAGTTTAACTTTTTTGGGATGGCTTACAGGTTGTCACCATCTACAGGGACTGTTTGAATTTTTCTCAGCAAAACGTACTCTTAAATCAATAGGGAAATGTTGTCACTGTTCTTTAGTTCCTATTAACTGCTACTAGAAACCATTAGAAATACAAAAATCTCTTGATGCTGAGATCCATCTACTAGAGTAGTACTGGAAATGGGTAATGGTAATTTCAAGTTTAATGAGGTCATTAGCTTTTATGGAATCCTGTCTTCTAGGCATTTATTTATTTATGGAGATCATCTTATTTAATCCTCATAACAATCTGATGAAGTAGATGTTAGCATTAACTTTTTCAGTTCAGGAAACTGAATCTCACAGAGGTTCAGAAGCATGTCTAAGTTCATGGAGCTAAGCAGTCCGGATTGGGATGCAGAGTCTGACTCTGGAGCTAGTATTATTCAAAACACTCTTACACTCTACTGTTTCATTTATACAGGTCCTTCCCAAATGTATTGAGCCCCAGATATCTCACACAATTATTAAAATATAAGGGCGTGTTAACATTAACTTGAATAATAGCATCTTGACACGTGGACAATTCTAAAGCACATTTTAAATAAATAAATGCTTCCAAGAGAAGTCAGTGCCTTCCTCACTAATACTTTATTTTCCCTTAACAGCCAGCACCAAGTGATTAACTGAAGTCAAAGTCTTTCCTTGAAGCTTGTCCTCAATCTCTGGACTGGCTCAGTTTCAAAGTTACCCAGGGCTGCTTATCTTTAACAGATGGCTATCTTTGCTCCGACTCAGCTGCAGTGGGTTTGTTCACCCTATTTAGGCTATTTGAAGCCAATGAAAAAGATGACTAGATCTTTCTTTTCAGGCATTAAGAGACTTGGATATGTTCTCCAGCTTCCTGCAGAGAGAGAGAGAAAAAAAAAAAAAGAAGAAGAAGAAGAAGAAGAAACGGCTATCAAGGACATCTAGTTACAGAGGACATTAAACACCTGTGGGTTTTTTCCACCAATCTGTAAAACGGTTCATTTCACATGCATTTATCTCCACTATCCCAATAGATATTTCAAAATGGAGAAAGGATATAGAATATTTGTTTCTATCTCTATCTGCCTATGGCTGTGCTTTCAATTTGTAAATGGCCTCAGAGTTTCGAGACCTATTTTCTTAGATTCATACTTCTTATATGGGCCAATAAATTGTAGACAAAATGAAATAGAAAACTAATTTTAATATGGTACTCCTGAAAAAACTCTGGATATGTTATGCACTGGAACAATTCTTAGAACAGATAAGTATAATCATGGATGCTGTGATTTCCTCTGATTTTTTAGGAAAATACCTTTCTAGGAGTATATAGAATGACAATGAGAGAATTAGTAAAGAATTATAATAATAATAGCAGCAGGTATTAAATCCTTCTTCTGTGTCAGGTACAGTGTTGTGACTTTGTGTAGATCATCTTAGGTATAGCTTTTTTTCAGGGCTGGATTAAGACTATGTGCAGCCTCAAACTCCTACAGTATCTGAGAAAACCTTTTCTGAACAAGAATACAAAATTATGTATAGAAGTAAATGTTTATTCAGGATGAGAAAAAAATCACAATAAATTACTGATTTTTAAAAGCTCACAAATAAACATCACAAAAAATGTTTTTGATGGAAGACTGATATTCTTTTCATGTGAAATGATGTTGCAATTTTATCTGTAGAAAAAAATGAGAATGTCTAGTGTAAGATTTTAAATAGGACTTATCATATTAACATATATGATATGATATCATATTAACATATATGATTTGACATAATAATGTGTTTATGGACTAACAGCTTCCTGAAGAAGCGGGGTGGCGGTGCTGTTGATTCTAGGCAGAGAGGATAGTGACTGACTTAGCAAATGCACTGATCACCTGTTTGTGGAATAAAGGGATAATTAAACTACAGAGAAGGGTTAAATTAAAAGGTAATATAGTTCAGCTGGGAAATTAACTACCTCTTCAGATGTTGCTAAGAAGTGTTTCCTATGCCTCCCTCTTGTCCATGGAGTATGGAATGCACAGGAATCCTAATGAAGTCTCCCTCAAGCTCAGCCCATTCCCACCTGAACAAATCAATCTTTTGTGGTTAAGCCAGACCCTGACCCGGATGTGCTATGTGACTGCATGTATTATTATGTGACAGATGAAAATAAGTAATGGGTACAAGTTTCTGGTCTTTAACAAGGTAATAGGGCAAACACATTCCTGCAGAATGTTCTATTCTCATGACACCCACTCCAGTCTAACCACCTAAATAATTTTTGTTGGCATTAGCTCAATGGCCTTTTCAAATTACCATATACATATGTTTTCATTGAACCTTTACAGAATCTATTCCAGCAATGTAAAAAATGAAAGAAAACAAAAAGAAAATGCATTTTGTAAGATAAAGTGTTTCTCTTTTTCCTTTTAAATAAAATGAGCAGGGAAGAGGCAGAGAACTTTTATGATTCGGTAATGGCCAAGATATGATACTCTCTACCTCACAAATCAAAGAGCCACAAGCTGCAAAAGCTTCAATTTGAACAGAACAGCTCAGGGCCAGGCAAAATGTCATCCTTTTTATAGGTTCAACAAAATTCTTCCGTTTTTCATCCTGCAACTCAGGCATTAGATCAGCTCTTCAAGTCCCTGGGATGTCTGGAATACTGACTTGGTGTGCACTTTCTAAAACATAGGGTCAAGTGCGAATAAATGCTACAGAAAAAGAGGAAATAGCACTAGAGAGAGACCCAAAATGCCTGAGTAAAATCTTGACTGAAAGAATATCATGCAGAGTCCTTTGGTGTCACATAAATGCCCCCTAGGTCTTATCAACATGTGAACTCACACTAATGAGAGTGGCCAGCTTAGAAGACAGTGGGGTCTGCAGACAGCATCATGTTACAGTCTGTTCTTAGTCATTTAAAATTTGGAACTGAAGGATAAAACTGTCGCTGAAGGTTTAATATTGAGAACAAAATGTTTCAAAGAAAGAGCAGGCTTTGAACTCAACCTAAACTTCTTATCCACTTATGTTTTCTGACTTCCATGATGACACCTGCAAGTCTGGTATCCCGTAAGTATGCATTGAAGGAGTCTCCTTTTCTTAGTCATTGGATTTAAAGATTATAATATTCCTCTGTTTCAGTTAACTTTTTCTACTATAAAGCTTTATTTTTGCATTTAAAAAATGGAAGTAAGCAGAATTAGGTACTACTTTGAAAAGGAATGGCATAATGATTGACCTTTAGGTATCCATGAAGAAGATACACCTTAATTCACAATTATTTATTTATTCCTTTAATAAATAGTGGTTGAAAACCCATGTCCCACTTTATATTTATTACTGTACTGGTACATAACCAAATTAATAGTTCAAGATCCATGTTTCATACATACATTGGAATGGTATAAGCTTAAAAATTTAAAATCAGACTCCTAAGCCTATGTGGACATTGATAGGTTAAATCTAGTAAATAATAAAAACTAAGATATTGCATGTGTGCAATTACTTGATAAATATTAATCAACCACCTTTTATGCATCCTACAGTGTGATAGGTACTCTAATGTATACAATTGTGTAAGACACATGTTTTGCCCTTAAAGATAACAAATTCAAGAAAGTACAATAATGTCATAAACAGAAATAACCATGACCATGGACTCAAATCATTGCTCTTGCATAGTGAATTAGTGAACTGCATAGGGAAAAGGAAGTGTCTCTTCTGTCTCTATGATCAGGAACGCCTTGGGTGAGAGATATATTTGTGCTGAGCACAGGATAGATAAGCTTCGGAGAGGTGGCAATGCGGAGAGGACATTCTGTTCATCATGAGCAGAGAGAGAGCGAGAAAAACTCAGAGCAGGCATGGGGACAGTGAGAAGACCATGTAACTTGAAATGGGTTAGTGTCAAAAGCTAGGAGGGGATGAAACTGGAAAAGTAGATTGTCATGGGATCAAGAACTCTGAATGCCAGGCTAAGGAATCTGGAATTTATTCTATGAAAATTGAAGGCTAGTCAAAGGAATTATATGAACAAAATAAAATTTTAGAAAAATATTTGGTTATTATAATATTCCAGCCATAAGGTGTTCAGCATCTGAGCTAAGTGATGGTGGAGGTAAAGACTAGAAGGGGGACAAGCAAGAACTTTGAGACGTTCCTAGAAGACTTGATAGTTTTCCAGGTGTTAAAATGAACTACAAGGTCTTGAGATGGATGACTGGGAGTATGATTAACATCTTTTTAGGGTCTGGAAGATATTATTTGTATGTTTTTCTGACTAAGGGTATACTGAAATTTTCCCTCATTGTTTTCATTGATGCACTTTGGAGATGGGCTAGACCTATACTGCCTTTTAGCTAATAACCTTAAGGCATTTATTATGACACTAACAGAGGCATTATTAAGAATGTTTCATATTTAATGTTCAAAGCATCCTAGTGAAGTCATCATTTTTCTTTTATTTTTACAAATTAAGAAAAGTAACCTCAGAAAAAGAGAAAAAAATTTCCCAAAGTCTCTGGAAGGGATTTAGACTCAGGTCTTTGTCTGTAACCCTTTCCCTCTCCATCCCTACTTGGAGTTAGGTGTTTCATGCTTTTGCTTTGTTGGAAATATAGCTCTGTATGATTCCAGGAGTGTGGGTTAGAGTTCAGCATCATATAGTGTAATTCTTGTATCATTTAACTGTCAATTAAATCATATTCCACCTGTGTTATTTCTGAAATTATTTAACTCGGATATTGCTATTGAAATTGTAAATGGTATCTATCACCACAAATTCACTCAATACTCTGGCCTTCCACACACTGGCTTATCAAAACTATTCACTGAATGAAATGCATTCATGAATTAGAACAGAACCACCATAAAAATATAGCATCAAGTTCACCTCCCCCTTGATCAGACAGGAATAATATAGGAGAGGTGTGGTCCTCATCCATATTGTCTTGGGTTGGGTTCCCTGGAAGTGAAGCGTAAGGAGGGGATATGTGAATAAGCATTTTTTTCCCCATTAGATTTAGGTATACAACATAATGATTAGATAAATGTACAAATTGCAAAATGATCACCACAATAAGTCTAGTCAACATCTAGCAGCACACATACAGAATTTTCCTTTCTTGTAATGTGAACTTTTAAGACTTACCTCTTAGCACCTTTCAAATATACAATACCGTGTTATTAACTGTAGGTACCGTGCAGTACTTTATACCCTCCCAAGACTTATTTATTTTATTACTGGAAATTTGTGCCTTTTGATCACCTTCATACATTTTACCAACTCCCCATGCCCCACCTCTGACAGTCACCAATCTGTTTTCTGTATCTATGAGTTTGGTTGGTTGTTGTTGTTTTTTGTTTTTAGATTCCACATATCAGTGAGATCATATAGTATTTATCCTTCTCTGGCTGACATTTAGGTGGTTTCCATGTCTTGATTATTGTAAATAATGCTTCAGTGAACATGGGTATGGGTATCTTTTTTAGTTAGTGTCTACATTTCCTTCAGATAGATAACCAGAAGTGAAATTATAGGGTCACATGGTAGTTATATGTTTAATTTTTTTAGGAAATTCTATACTATTTTCCAAAGTGGCTGTACCAATTTACATTCACACCAACAGTGCAGAAGGGTTTCCTTTTTTCTCTACATCCTCATCAACACTTATTTCTTGTCTTTTTTATAATAGCCATTCTAAAACATGAGGTGATATCTCATTGTGGTTTTGATTTGCATTTCTCTGATGATAAGTGATGTTGGACATCTTTTCATGTACCTATTGGTTATCTACATATATTCTTTGGAAAAATGTCCATTCAGATCCTCTGCCCATTTGTAAATTGAAATTGTTTTGCTACTGTGTTGAATGAGTTTTTAAATATATTTTGAATATTAACTTCTTGTCAGATATATGATTTGCAAATATTTTCTCCCATTCAGTAGGTTGCCTTTTTATTTTGTTGATGGTTTCCTTTGGTGTGCAGAAACTTTTTAGTTTGATGTAGTCCTACTTGTGTATGTTTGCCTTTTTTTTTTTTTTGCTTTGCTTCTAGTGTCAAATTCAAAAAATCATCATGAAGACTGATGTCCAAGAAGCTTACCATATATGTTTTCTTCTAAGAGGTTTTTTTTCCCAAGTCTTTAATCCATTTTTAGTTGATTTTTGTGTATCGTGCAAGATAGTGGTCCCATTTTATTCTTTTTTCCCCCCAAGATTTATTTATCTATTTGGGGGGAGAGGGGCAGAGGGAGAGGGACAGAGAAACCCAAGCAGATTCTACGCTGAGTGTGGAGTCCAACATGGGGCTCTATCTCATGACCCTAAGATCATGACCTGAGCCTAAGACAAAAGTCAGACACTTAACTAACTGCACCACCCAGGTGCACTTCATTTTATTCTTTTGCATGTGGCTATCCAGTTTTCCCAGCACCATTTATTGAAGAGACTGTCCTTTCCCCACTGTATATTGTTGGCTCCTTTGTCATAGATTAATTGACCATATATCTATGGATTTATTTCTGGACTCTCTTTTCTGTTCCTTGATTTATGTGCATGTTTTAATGCCAGTACCTTACTGTCTTGGTTACTATAGCTTTGTAATATAGTTTGAAGTCAGGAAGTGTGATGCCTCCAGCTTTTTGCTTTTTTCTCAAAATTGGTTTGTCTATTAGGGGTCCTTTGTGGTTCCACACAAATTTTAGGATGGTTTATTCTATTTCTCTGAAAAATGCCACTGGAATTTGATAGTGATGTTATTGAATTTGTGGAATACTTTGGATATTATGGACATTTTAAGAATATTATTTCTTCCAGTCCATGAGCACAGAGTATCTTTCCATTTATTTGTGTCTTGTTTAATTTATTTTATCAATGTTTTATAGTGTTCAGTGTACTGGTCTTTTACCTACTTGGTTATTTTTTGATGCAATTGTAAATGGGATTGTTTTCTTATTTTTCCCTCTGATATTTCCTTTTTAGTGTATAGAAACACAATTGACTTTTGTATATTGATTTCATATCCTGCAACTTTATTGAACTTAATTAGTTTCAGCAGTTTTTTAGTGGATTTAGTATTTTCTACATATAATATCATATAATCTACAAATAGAGACAGTTTTACTTTTCTGTTTTGGATGCCTTTTATTTCTTTTATTTTTTTTTTCCAACTAATAGCTCTGAGTAGGACTTCTATTGCTATTTTGAATAAAAGTGGTGAGAGTAGGCATCCTTATCCTGTTCCTGAGTTTAGAGGAAAAGCTTTCAGCTGTTCATCACTGAGTATGATGGTAGTTGTGGGCTTGTCATATATAGCCTTTATTATGTTGAGGTTAAGTTCCCTCTGTACCCACTTTGTTGAGAGTTTTTATTATGAATGAATGTTGAATGAGAGTTTTTATTATGAATGAAATTCAACATTTGTTCAGATGCTTTTTCTGCATTTATTGCGATGGTCATATGATTTTTATCCTTCATGTTGTTGAGGCAGTGTATCCCACTGATTGATTTGTAGATGTTGAAACATCCCTGAATCCCTGGAATAAATCCAATTTGATTGTGGTGTGTGATCATTTTAATATGTTGTTTAATTTTGTTTGCTTATATTTTCTTGAAGATATTTTCATCTATGTTCACCAGGGATATTGGCCTATAATTTTCTTTTCTTGTAGTGTCCTTGTCTGCTTTTGGTAGCAGGGTGATGCTGGCCTCATAAAATGAGTTTGGAATTATTCCCACCTCTTCAATTTTTTTGTAAGAGTTTAAGAAGGATTGGCATTAATTCTTCTTTAAATGTTTGGTAGATTTCACTATTGAATCCAGCTGGTCCTGGACTTTTGTTGGGAGGTGTAATCTATTAAGTGAGTTCTGTCAGGGGAAACCTGCAGCGGAGTGGAGGGAGCATAAAAGAAAAGAAGAAAAACTTGATCCCAATGGGGGACATGAGTGTAGATTATGCCTGAAAGCTTATTCCACCTTAAAGCAGAGGTACCCTCACACTATTAAACCTTGGCTACAGGCCAGTCTGGGAGTGGAGTAGGGTCTAGTATAATCCACACCACCTTGGGGTGGGAAGGAAGCTCTAGTCTTCTAAGAACAACTTGCTGGAGAAGGTTGAAGGTGTGGGTTCACCAAACCAGTAAAAGAGACCCTAGGCAATGTGAGCAGGGCACAACATCATCTCCTTCATGTAAAACCTGGAAATAGACACATTTAGAGTTAATTTACTCATATGCAAAACAAATTTCTCTTCTCATAATTATGCCCAGCTGCAGGAATAGTAAATAGTTTCCTACTTTGGTGCTAAATCCAGT
Source organism: Leptonychotes weddellii (assembly GCF_054177405.1). Taxonomy (NCBI): domain Eukaryota; kingdom Metazoa; phylum Chordata; class Mammalia; order Carnivora; family Phocidae; genus Leptonychotes; species Leptonychotes weddellii. Next base: position 31,205,049 of record NC_138382.1, on the reverse strand, counting down.
CGATTGTCAAAGGTATCCTGAAGTTTGTGTTAAGGTATCTATTGAGGCCGTATCTGTCTAATAGCACATGTCCAACATCAAACACTGATCCCAACCCCATCCCCCAAACTGATATCTCTCATGATTTTTCTCACTTTAGTTAATGGCACTGCCAACCTTTAAGTTGCTCAGGTAAAAACCTTAAAATCATCATTGATTTTTCACTTTGACTCAAATCCCACATGCTATCAGCAAATCCTATTTGCCCTACTTCCAAATATGTCCAGATTCTAAGTCCCTTTTCACTACCTCCTCTGTTACCACCATTGTCAAAAGAATCATCTCTCATCTGGATTATTGAATAACCTCCTAACTAATCTCCTTGCTTCTGCCCTGCCTGCTGCAGTCTATTCCCAAATAGTAGCCAGAGTGATTTTTAAATGATGTTATTAGATCATGTGACTCCTCAACCTCCTAACTAATCTCCTTGCTTCTGCCCTGCCTGCTGCAGTCTATTCCCAAATAGTAGCCAGAGTGATTTTTAAATGATGTTATTAGATCATGTGACTCCTCTTTAGAAACCTCTTCTGACTCATTAAAGTAAAATTCAAATTCTTATCAAGATCCACTTGGCTTTGGGAGACAGAGGCTTTGTATTCCCAACTCTTAGGTATTATCTCTTCTCTTCTTCCCATCACTCAATCCACTCTGGCTACACTGCCACTCTTGCTGTGCTTCAAGCACATGAAGCATATACCCAACTCAGGCCCTTTGCATTTTTGTTCCCTTTTCCCAGAACACTCTTTTTTCCCCCCAGCTACCTGTTACCTGCTTCCTTCAGGTTTCTGCTCAAATGTCATCTCTCAGTGACATAAAATACAATTGCAATTCCAAGCCCTCCTTATAATCTTAAAAGGCTTTAGGTTTCTCTATAGCACTTGACTATAACCATTTGATGTATTACATAGTAATTTATTTTCTGTCTTACCACTATCTAAAGGCTTAGATTTTATTTTGCTTACAACTGGATGCACAAAACCTAGGATGGTTCTGTCACATACTGAATGCTCAATAAATATTTTGTGACTGAAGTAATGAATGAGACAAATAACACAAGTTTTGTGGGAAGATTGTAGTATACAATTAGTAATTCCTGCCATGGCATCTTAAGGAGCAAAAAAGCCAAGGCTTTCATTTTGTTTGCTTTTAACATTCCTGTAAAATTGTATATTTGAGATAGGAGTACGTGATTAAATTTAGACCCAACATTCAGTGTAGAAATGTATATATACAACAGTGCATATTTATGCACAAATAAATGGCAACTGAAAGATTCATAAATGTTGGCAACTAGAGACACACTGAGATATAGCCAAGTAAAATGGAAAAAGTAAAATGGGATATAGAATAAGCTAGAATATAGTAATGCTCAATAAATGTAAATACATTGTTTTGCCATATATATTCATGAAGACATTTCTACCACCAATAAGAAAGAACTGAAAGAATAAATAGAAATATGGAAGATATAGGAAGAGATTGGCTGAAGAATTTTGCAAGTAGAGCATTTTGGCAAGCTGTTTTTGTTGTGCCTAGAAATAATGGAAAATTCCTCAGGGTTTACTTGTACTTTAATTTTTGGATTATGATCAAATACATCTATAGCCAGATATAGATTAATTTTCTACACTTGAAAGATCATATATAATTCTGTTTCTCTGTCAGCATCAAGACAGCTTCTTCATCATTTTTATTGACTTCCAGGTGATGTCTAACTTAAAAAATTACTTCTTAGTCTATCTATGCCAATTCAGTCCTCAAAAGGAAAATAAAATGCATATTTTAATAGAATAAAGATATTTTTAAAAGTCTCATCATTGAATATTTCAAAAAAATAGTTTGTCCATGTCATTATAAAAACTGAAATTTTACAAATTAGTCTGTTAAAAATGTTTGGAAGCCAAATATTCATGGTGAAGTGCCTTGGTCATTTGAATTAAAATCAACTTATTTCATACAATCTTGGAATATATTTATTTAATAAAAATAAAAGTGATGACAGTCATTCAAATCAGAAGGAATACATGAGTATACCATGTATTGTGTTAGACTCTAGAAAACACAAAAGATGAATAAAACATGGTGTTTCCCCCACCACAGGGTTGATACACTGGTGAGGGAAACAGATTAAAATTCTTAATAAATAAAGATCAATAAAATATGTCAAGAGATAAATGGGCATGCTCTCATTGTACTATTCAATCTAACGCTATTTAGGGGTGTGGGGGCAGGAGTAGATGATGTCTGAACTGGAATTTGAAGAATGTTAAAGTTAGCCATAAGAAGAGAGATAGGGGGCATCATAAACAGAGTATCAAGATGTACAAAGACACTGACCCACTGAAAAGTAAGGGATGTGAAAAATTACAAGAATTCAGCATAATTTGGTGGGTGTGGCAAATTAAAGATGGTCACAAGTCTTTGACTGTTCTCCTTTTGACAAGTGGAGTCTATGTCCCTCCTCTTCAATTCTGCAGTCTTTGTCTCTGTGAATTCGGATAGTATATGGTGGAAATGAAATGGTGCTTGTTTCTGAACCGGGATTTAAAGGACGGGCAGCTCCACTTCCCAAAACTTGGAATACTTGTGGTAGAGGAAGCTAGTTACCATGTAACGAGCTTGATTACCTTAATGGAAAAACCACATGGAGATACCCTGAGACTATGTGGAGAGGATGAGGGGCTCGCTGAACATAGCCTTCCTAACATCTCCAAAAAGGTCCCAAGAATAAAAACCATCCTGGACCCTCTGGACCAGACTAGTTGGATACCATCAAGTGACCATAGTCAATGCCAGAATAACTTAGGTGACTTCTTACAGAACTCCTGATCCCATACAATCATGAGATACAATATCATGAACGTTGTTTAAAGCTATTCAGTGTTGGCTTGGTTTGTTGTACAGATATTGAAAACCAGACCAGTGGAATATGAAGTAGAAGAGCAATGCAAGTACAAAATGATAGAGGGCCTGAGATGCTAGTTTAAGGATTTTGGATAGTTCATCTTACGTTTCCAAGTCTAAAATGGTAAAATTACCCCCCAAAGCACATACACATATAAGGTTCCCCAATTTATCATTTGTCAAACAAGGCCATTTAAAAAATCACTACCATATTCTATCAACATAATTTCAGAAAAGGAAGGTAAATTTAACTGCAAGAAATCTGGACAGACAGAACTGTAAAGTAATGACGGTAGTCAAGTTTATAACGTTTATTATGTGTCAGACGCTTCTTTAGGTGTTCTGCATACATTAATTTACTTTATCTTTATAGTAATCCAATACGGTAAGTAGTAATATTCACTCAATTTTATAAATGAAGAAACTGAGTCATAGAGCAGTTACAAACTTGGCAAGGCAACATAGCTAACAAGTAGCAAGACCAGGAATTCAAACCTAGACAGTCTGGATCTGCTACGTATGTGACAGGGGCACTCTCTTGTCTCTTGTAAGAAACAGCTATATTTTCAGCAGTTTTCTCTGACATTTCAATCTAGTTCAGGCTACCATATTAAATTAGTGATGCTATGGTCTCCTTTATAGTTCTTAAATCATGTGTGTAAATGTAGGGTGTAATGAGAAGGGTCTTCTTCAATTGACTGTGAACTCCCCAAGGGAGAGGCAGAGGCACTTTCCTTTTTGCTTATCATTGTTTTCCTTGTGCTTATCCTACTGACCATCACATAGGCACTCAACAAATACTTGCAAAATGTCTGGATGAATGCACTAATGATGGAATGATTCCTTAAATTGAATAAGCTGAGTTGTAGGAAAAACAGCATTATCCCTATTATTAGCATGCTGTCATGGACATGTGCAAACTTGAGAACTACTGCTTGTTCTCAAGACAGGTTAAAAAAAAAAGTGAAGCACAAGTGAATTCTTTACAGGGACCATGGATCAGCCCAGAAATGAAGGAAGGGAAGAATTTGAGGAAAGGCTGGGCAAACTGGCAGGGGCATATTAAAAAAAAAAAAATGTTTCAGTTAAGAACTGTGGGAAGAAGGAGAAATGACACCATGCTAACATCTTAAAAGTCTAGTGATAAATGAGTAGCAAGGTGAAAGTGACAGTTCAGTGTATAGGAAAGAGTTCAACAGAGAAATCAGGAATCAGACATTTTTTTTAAAGATTTTATTTATTTATTTGACAGAGAGACAGCGAGAGAGGGAACACAAGCAGGGGGAGCGGGAGAGGGAGAAGCAGGCTTCCCTCCGAGCAGGGAGCCTGATGCGGGGCTCGATCACAGGACCCTGGGACCACGACCTGAGCTGAAGGCAGATGTTTAATGACTGGGCCACCCAAGCACCCCAGGAATCAGACATTTAAAGACATCAAGTATAAAGTACTCTAAGGAATCAAGGTAGGCCCTCAGTGAGGAATTGACGTTTAAGATGAGACACAAAGGATGACTCTGAGATAACTGGATGAGTGGTGGAGAGGTGAGTGTCCTAGTGGAGGGACCAGCATTGCCAAATCTCCAATACAAGAAAAAGAATGGCTTGCTCAAGGCAGTGAGATGGCGGATGTACAGGTTAGAAGTGTTGAAAGTTGCGGCTGGAAAGATAGAGAGAGGTCAGAATGCTGCCGACAGTATAGTGGATGTTAGGATGTTGATTTTTTTCTTAAAGGCTGTGTGAGGCAATTGATGGGTTTTAAATAATAGAGTGACATGATCTGGTTTGTTTATTTGCTGTGTGACTGCACATCTGAGAGCAGATATGATTTTACTGAGTATATTATATCAATAGTGACTTCACGTGGCAACAGAGATGCAAAGAATCAAAAGATAACATCATTATCTGACCAGGGTATCAGGACCTGTACCAAAAAAAAAAAAAAAAAATTAAAAAGCTTGTATGATCTTTTAGCGTGTGCTAAAGGATAATGTGTGATGAAGGACTTGGAAACATGAAATAGGGAGAGTGGATTAAGGCTGGAAAGAGGGTTGGAAATGGAAGACAGAAAAAGCAAATGGAGATACTAGAGGGAATGGGAAAAGCCTTACAGTTGGAAAAATTGAATTTGAAAGTCCAGAATGAGAAATATATAGAATCTTAATTCAGTCTGTGCTCCTTATGGTATGCAAAGAAAAGGCAGCTCTTCTTTGATCTTAGACTCCATGCTCCCTGGGAGCAAAACACTTAAAGTGCGAGCTTTAGGATGTGGAGGGGCAGCTACTTTTTTTTTTTTTAATGGACTCATTGCTCTTATAACTTGGTGAACATTTCCTCTGTACAGAGGAGATGGAGATTGACTACTATATGATTAAGTGTTCTGCCTCTGGCTCTTTGGCATTGTGCCCTAAGCTCAGGTCTTCACAATTTTTATGACTTTATTTATTTATTTATTTGAGAAAGAGAGAGAGCACAGAGGGAGAGGGAGAAGCAGACTTCCTGCTGAACAGAGAGCCTGATGTGGGGCTTGATCCCAGAACCCTGAGACCATGACCCCAGCTGAAGGCAGACACTTAACCGATGAACCACCCAGGCACCCCAGGTCTTCACATTTTTAAGAATAGAGTTGAGGCCAGAAGAACTAGATCTTGTCCTAGCTTTTCCATAAGATGAACAACTAAGTATTCTTGTTGCCCAGCCTCTCACTGATGAATAACTAAGTGACCTTGGATAAACTCCTTAATCTCTCTGTGCCTCACTTTATTATTTTGTATGATGAGGTAGGTGAAATAGATGGGTTCTAGTGTGTCTTCCATTTCTGACAACATTTCCACATTTCTCCTGTTCAGTCTGGGCCAAGAGAGGTTAAACCTTTTTGTGTATCATTATTTGTTAATGATGACTGTTATCATAATAGCTTTCTTTCACTGAGTCCCAGTCCCATAGCAGGCTTTGCATTTATTTCTTCACTTAATTTTCATTCTCTTAGTCATTTAATCCCCACAGTATTAGTTATTTTATGGTCAAGGAAATTGAGGTTAGATGAGGTTAAGTCCTTACTCAACGTCATACAACTAGTAAATGACAGAGCCAAGATTTTAACCTGATTTTCTTTGATTCTACAGCTGTTCATATTTGTAAGAGCTACGATGACATTGGCTTAAACTTCTTTTTTAATATTGCAATGTAACTGAAGTTAAAATAGATTTTTAGCAGAGCAGCCAGTGGGGTATGAATCTAGTATTACTCTGATTCAGAAGAAAGTCTTACTCAGCTTCACACATAGTATGAATAATGGCATCAAAAATGTTCAGCATAAATCTCCCCCAGACCTAAGGCCTGGATTAGTATGCTAATGTGTAAGCTGTTGCAATATTTCACAGCTAAGAATAAATGGCTAAATAAAAATGTGTATTTAAATGTGGATGGATGTGCCTATAGAGGCCCTGAAGGCACTATTCATATTATCCACATTTCTTTATCCATGGAGGATAGAAGCCCTTTGGAGTCAGGAGTGAGGTGGGATGGTCTTGTTGCTGAACCTAAAGCAACCAGACTCTGAGGCCAGATGAAATAGAATCAGAGAGTGCTTTAAAAACCTAGTAAGAGCTGACATCCCTGGAGAATGGCAGGGGCTTTGCAGTTATTAGGCATCCGATGACCCAACACCTTGATAAACCAGCACAAGTGAAATCCAAAGTCAAAGCCAGCCTGAAGGAAACATCAGAAGAGTAGCATTCAAATGCTTTCATGTTTAACCTTCAGTTAATAGTGGAAAAAATGCCAACAGAGCACTTGGAAAAAGAAGATGTATAAGCAATTTATCACAGTGGGCTCTGGCTGGTGTGAAAATCTCAGGTTCTCTAAAGAGATGGGCAGGAGTAGGTTTGACAGAAGAGAGATGTATTAGGTCATGTTTGGCTTGTCCCTACTCCCCAAATTTGGGGGCAGGGGGTTGGCAAAAAAACAAGAAAACGAAAACAAATAAAAAAGATGGTCCCAATAGGAATCAAGAGTAGATTATTATTTTTTTAAATTTAAATTTAAACTTTATCTTGTTGGCACATGGAACCTTTGATAATCTTGATTAGGCCTATGGCTCGCTTCTTAGAACAATGTATTAAATGTATAAAATGACATATATAGGATTTCAAAGGTCACCAGTCATATGCCTTACAGTCATCAAAACATTTTAAGAAGTTTATGACCTAGTAAAGAACATGATTTTTTATTCTCACAATAATTAATAAGATTCTGGTAGTGATTGTAATTTTTACTATAATTTCAAAGTCATGTTGAAAGTAAATGATATTTGATGTCTGCAAAAACTGCAGTGTGATATGAAAATATATGTAATTCCTAACAATGCCAAGTCATAGGTGCTGTTAATACTAGCCTGGTTTGTTGCCTGTGTTCATAAAAAATTCTAAATTTCACTTAGCTTTTTTTAAGGTGTCAATTTTTCTCATTTGAATCTTTGGAGCTTTAGAAGTCTAAAGCCCATGAACCCTAGGTTAAGAATTTCTGTACCTTTTGCAGATTACAAAACAGATAACCAAGTTACCTTTGGGTGAATAATATCAGATACTGTCACGACTTTTGTGTTGTACCAACTGCAGCTGATAGATAGGTTTCCTTATTAGACCAAAGATTGTGGTTCTGAAAATGCCTTTTTTTTTTTAAAGATTTTATTTATTTATTTGACAGAGAAAGAGATAGCGAGAGAGGGAACACAAGCAGGGGGAGTGGGAGAGGGAGAAGCAGGCTTTCTGCTGAGCAGGGAGCCCAATGCTGACCTGAGCCGAAGGCAGGTGCTTAATGACTGAGCCATCCAGACACCCCTGAAAATGCCTTTTTTGCATTTTGTTTTCAAGTAACAAACTGTAGTATCTACAATTGCTATTTTTCACAAGTGAGAGTTTTATTTGGATCCTGAAATTTACCTAGCCAGTGGGGCATCCTAATCTAGAGCTGTGGATCATATGAAAGGATGAATAGTCACTTAACATGAACATACTGCTATTAAGTCTAATCTTTTTCCAACAAATATGCTCAATACAGATGCATTCCATGCTTTGTGACCTTCCTGCCCTCCCATGCTTTTTCCTCTTACAGTGATTCTCTAGAGTTCCCCTCTCTCTTCATCCCATTTACATTATACAATGGTAATTTCTATGCATCTTTTAACACCTGCTCAGATCTCCTGATCCTCCCATCACTATTCTCCAGGATGGGTTAGATGCACTTTTCATATCAGTGTCCGTAATATCTTGTGTTTGTTCCTGACATTGTACCGACTACTTTGCCTTGTTATTGTTGGGTTATGTGTTTGTTTCCAGTTTTAGACTCTGAGCTGCTCACAAGTCAGTATTAAAACTACCTTTTTAGGCACAAATCACCCCATGGTGCTTAGCACAAAAAGGTTTCTCAACAAATGTTTATGAAATAAATAGGCAAAATTATGCTAAGGTTGAGGGTGTAAGAATGTAGCAATACAGCACAATAGCTCAAGAAGCTTAGACTTAGTGAGAATTGAAATTGGTGTGTGTTTGTGTGTAAAGGCACATGCAAGAGTAAGAACATTAAGAACAACTGGTGTAAGGTTCAGGTGCCAAATGCTAAATAAGTAAAATAATAAAATAAATGAAATCTCTATTTTAAAAGGTTCAGAGAAGAAATATATTAATTGAACTGGAGTTTTACCATAAAGTGTCCTGCAGGGGGTGAAAACTGCTGAGATTAGGAATGTAGTGAGTTAAAGAATGTGAATGGAATAGGAATGGAGCCATTATAGTTTTTCATCGGGTTTTTCTTCTCCAGTTTGCAGACCTCTAGTTCTTTTAACTGTTTCTTTTATCACATGATTTTTAGAGCTCTTTATTTTTTAGTGATTTTCCTCTACTCATTCTCGTTTCTGTTATTTTATTTATTTATTTTTGTAAAGATGGGTGTCTGGAACAGGATGCAATAATTTGGACAGGACAAAATGGTTCTATTATCCCTGATTTAAATACTGCATTCACTGTATTATCATCTATAATTGTGTTGGATTCATTCATTCATCTGTGGTACCTTACTGGCAAAATGAGCAGGAGGTTACCTAAAACCCCAGGATATTTTTCACATGAACTTCCACAAAGAATTTTAAAAATTTTTTGTTATTTCACTTATTAAACCATTCATTCATTCATTCCATATAAATTATTTGAATCCTACTATGGACAAGGCATTACTCAGTAGATTAAACCCAAACATGAATTTTTCATAAACCTTTATTAAGAAAAATTGTATTTACTTTATTACACATCTATCTATCTATTTATCTATCCTTCTGTTCACTGATCAAACCATCTTACTTTATAATGCATTTAAAAAAAAAATGGCATAGGAGAGCCTGGGTGGCCCAGTGGTTAAGCATCTGCCTTTGGCTTGGGTCATGATCCTGGCTTTCTGCTCAGCAGGGAGTCTCCTTCTCCCTCTGTCCCTCACCATGCTCCTGCTCTCTCTCTTTCTCTCGCTCTCTCAAATAAATAAATAAAATCTTTTTAAAAATAAAAATAAAATAAAATGGCATATACAAATAATCACCTCATAAATTTATGCATTAATACCACAGCATGTGTACCAAGAACTAGAGTTCAGTATGTTTGTTTGAGCCACTTCCCATAAGATCTATACCAAAATTTCATGGTGAAGTTTCCTGTGCAAAACAAAATGGTGTCCTATTTCAACTATATAACAACCCTATTCCGGTCAGGAAAACAAGGTAGTGAGAAAATTACTGTGACATTTATTTGTATTTAAATTTTAGACTTAAAAACTGTGATACCAGGGGCGCCTGGGTGGCTCAGTCGTTAAGCGTCTGCCTTCGGCTCAGGTCATGATCCCAGGGTCCTGGGATCGAGCCCCACATCGGGCTCCCTGCTCCACGGGAAGCCTGCTTCTCCCTCTCCCACTCCCCCTGCCTGTGTTCCTGCTCTCACTATCACTCTCTGTCAAATAAATAAATAAAATCTTAAAAAAATGTGATACCACAGTGTACTTGTTCCTTGAATTTTAGTGGGTATTTGAAATGATAAATGCTATTAATTGACTTTGAGGGATAGCTTTGTCATCTGATACAAATCAGCTCAAACTCCTATCAAGATTTAGACTATTATCATCATCCCAGAAAGTTTCCTTATGCCCCTTTCATATGAATTTAAATTTTTCCCAGATGATTTAATTTGCTTATTATGTTCCAATATTCAACCTGTCTATATTGTTTTCAATCTTGATTTTGAAATGTGTATATCATGCATAATATCCAGCTTAGTGCCATTTACTTATGTTTTTTGTGCACAGCAAATGTTGTTGATTTAAAAAGGTAAAAATAGTCGAAGTTAGCAAGTTAAAACAGAAATCCCTATGGTATATGACTAATAATTTCTCCTTGGTTGCCACTGGTTCATTATTATACAATGGGGTCTATCCTTTGCAATGGCTATGTAGACAGCACAAGAGACTTGGTAAGAGATTATTTAATGGACTAGTTAAATACCAAAGTAATCTGATACGATGAATATTGTTTAGGCATTTTGGTGTATAACTGAATTGGATTCAGACATTTTTTATGTGTCTTAATTGTTGATAAATTTATATATTTTTTAGAATAACAAAATATCAGACTTGGAAAGAAACTAGCACATCATCTGGCCCATTGTTTTAGCAGACATTTTAAATATTAATTTCCAACATCAGAATGAGTGCTCTCATTGTTCCTTCCTGCATTTCTCTGGAAATGCAACTTGAGCTCTTTATAAGGAAGCTCATTTTAGTGAGTAAGATGGTTTATCCTCATTGAATTATGAGGTTTTACCCTACTATCACGTGTCACAGGGACCTAAAGTACATAGAGGTTAAAAAAAAAGTATTATTATTTATACCTAAGAAATAGATGCTGAAATTTGAATAATAAAATGTTCTTAAAAGGAAGACTCTTTATAATTATTACATGACCTAGGGGCAGGTTAGTATTATTATAGGTGCAAAATGCCATATGTTTTAAAATTAGTCATCAGTTATGGAAAATATTCCCTAAGTTTTTATATCTTATACCTTTTAAATCTGCTTATACTTCCTTAATTATTAAGAGAGATTCTTGATTTACCCCAATTTTAGATGAAACTTTTATAATTTTCAACCCAGGCTTAGCAGTTAGTACAATAAATTATCTCTGCCAATCGCAAATGAAAATGTTTGTAAGAAATTTGCTAATTTGCATCAGATTATAAAGCTATCCTCTAGGTCAATTAGTAATAATTTACCACTTTAAATATACCAAAAATTCAAGGAAAAAATACATTGTCATCTCTCATTTTTAGAAGATCTAATTATAAATAAATGCCACAGTAATTTTTTTTTATTGTTTTATTTTCCTGACATGAATAGGGCATCTAGTATAATTGAAATTAGATACCATTTTGTTTATAGGAAACTGCATTGCGAAGGTTTGGCATACATCTCTTATAAAGTGGTTCAAACAAGAAATTTACCATTTAAATCCACCCAGCAATTTGTCATGCAAATAAATAAAGGCTTACTGCATATAAACAGTAAATACTACTGAAATAATGAAACACACTGCTACTCCATTGATCAGTTTTGTGGATAAAATTATGGTACAAACATAGAAAGGTATCACTTGAATAGACTGAAACTAACCTAAGACTGCATTAGACCAAGGTTGAAATTCAATATGTTCAATTTTTTGTAGCTGGCAGTGCAACAACTTGATCTTTTGTCACTATGTGCACCAAAAATGATCATATATCTCTTGTGCACTTATGTCAGGAAAAGCACCACAACCTACTTATCATACTTTCAAAACATTTAAGAAAACAAGGCAAGTTCCCCCAAAGTAATTCAGCTTTTGGTAAGGGTTTTATTATTGCAATCAGTTGCAACATTGTCAAAACTGACAAATTGAAGTTCCTAAATAACTGATGCATAACTGGATCTCCTAGGTCAAGGAGGGTAACATGCTCCTGGCCCTTGATGATTTTTATATACAGCTTTGAGAATCATTTACACAAGGGTTATGTAGGTGAACTGCAACATAAAAAGACCATCAAAATGGTAGACTCATTTTAAAGCTTAATCTAACACAGGATAGCAGAAATATTTTAAGATAGGGTGATGGGTATTAAGGAGGGTGCTGTGATGAGCACTGGGTGTTATATATACGTAACTAATGAATCACTGAACACTACATCAGAAACTAATGATGTACTATACAGTGGCTAACTGAACATAATAAAAAAGTAATACATAAATAAAATAATGAATAAAACAAAACAAAACAAATTCCATTGATAATACAATAAAATCAATCCAATAGGAAACATTCAATAACTTATTTAATACAGGGTGATTAAAATATCACTCTTTGCTGTGTTCCTGTTTCTTATGCTTAGTGCTATTGTAGTGATTTGATAGAGTCACTGATGATTATATTGTTGCAAAAGGTAGCAGCAACATGGAATACTGCATGTAAACATGCCTAAGTATCTTTTCCAGTACATTCTGGGCTTTAAGTGTTTCAAACCCGTGTGTGACTTCAGATCTTATTCTATTTTTAACATTTGGAGGTATGAGTAGCAAAACATTTTTTCTCTTTTTTTCTGGAATGATATAATATCTTGTACATTTTGCTTACCACAGGACTTCTTAGAATGATGTGGCATTATATATATATATATATACACACACACACACGCACACTTTGGTCTGTGAAAAACATCAGAACAGAGCTAATGTCTTATTTATCACTGTATTCTCACACCATGTTAACACAAGATAGTAGTAAGTCCTCAGTGAAGTTGAATGAATGAATGGATGAATGAATGAATGAATGAAATGAAAATGAATGAATGAAAATATGGAGTGTGTAATACAGTGTGTGATAAACAGCATCAGTGCTTCCATTTTTTTCCACCCTTCCTTATACTCCTTCCCAGGAGTGTCCTGGTAAATGTTTAACAACTGGCTCTCAGAAACAAACAAGCAAACCCTCTGGCTTTAGCATTTGCTGATATGCATGGTGTAAATACTCCCATCATGGCCAATTTCAAGCTACCAATATGACATCACTGAATTCAGAGCAGAGCAGAGATCAGCCCTCACGGGGCAGCACAAGCTGGCTCCAGCACGCCACCATCTCTCTTTTCTGTAATATGTTTTTTTTTTTAATTGAAATTATCTGGTAGTTTATTTATTTATTTATTTATTTACGTTCAGTTAGCCAACATATAGTACGTCATTAGTTTTTGATGTGGTGTTCAATGATTCATTAGTTGCATATAACACCCAGTGCTCATCACAATACGTGCCCTCCTCAATACCCACCACCCAGTTACCCCATTCCCCCACCCCCTCCCTTTTGCAACCCTCGATTTGTTTCCCGAATTCCAGAGTCTCTCATGGTTTGTCTGCCTCTCTGATTTCTTCCCATTCAGTTTTCCCTCCCTTTCCCGGTGGTTCTCTGAGCTATCCCTTATGTTCCACATATGAGTGAAACCATATGATAATTGTCTTTCTCTGCTTGACTTATTCAATTAGAATAATCTCCTCCAGTTCCATCCATGTTGATGCAAATGGTAGGTATTCATCCTTTCTGATGGCTAAGTAATATTCCATTGTAAAGTGTCTTTTTATTTTCTCCCACTGTAAGCAGAGATTACTTCCTCACTACATTGAGGTTGGGTTTGTTCATATGCCTTGCTTTAGAAAATGGAATGATAGTGGACAAGCCAATGCTTGAAATGTGTTTGTGCATTTGTGTTTGCTATTTATGCTTCTTCAGTCGCCACCAGAAAAAACATGGAACTGGTATAGAGAGGAAAAGAGATACACGGAGTAAACCTATACATAATTCATCACTTAGAACCAAGCCCTGCCTTAGTCAGCCAAGCCTCTACCAACCTACAGATGTGAGAGTGAGAAATCTGTGTTTATTGTGTTACCCACTGAGATATTTGTGGTTGTTGTTACTGACACCGAGTACAGTGAGAGTGAAGAGTGAAGTAAGAGCAATCTGGTAAAGTATTACAGTAAAAGGCAATGACCCCGGGCTCCATTTCTTATTCTGCTTGTGTGTGTTTTTTAAAAAATGAACCAATATGTGAATTATTGATGGTCTACTTTGCATTTTTCCTACTGAAAATAAAGACCATAAACACTTCCTTCTTAATAGTGGTACTATGAGCTGCTCTATAATTATAAAGCATCGGTATTATTGTCGCCATTGTCATTTAGAAACCGGGAAATAGTCAATTATATCTTTAATTTTTCCGTTCATTCATTTTTACAATCCATTCACATGTAAGTAATGCTTACTATATCCATGAACTATGCTGTGCATAAACATTGTTTTCTTTCTTGAGGAATATATTTTCCCCAACCCCTTAACTTCGCATGTACTGATATTTTCATTCTACTAATCTATTGGAATTTCTATCCATTGTTACTAGTTATTACTAATTGATATATTTAAGGACTCTCTCAGTTTTCAGTCTTCCTGGATTTTTTTCATAGTTAGCAGTTAACAATTTAACTCTTCCTTCTCATAACTCTTTATACATAATGCCTGTAGAACTTCAGTTTTTTTCACTTTTAGCCTCTCTTACTGGTTCTAATTTCCCTCATGGTAATAAGAAACCAAAGTTAGTCCTCAGTTCTCTCTGCACTTCTTTTTTTTTTTTTTTTCAGTACTCTCACTCAGACGCACTTTGTCCACCATCTCTGATTAAGCTATCTTTTTAGTTGCTGTGCCTCTCAGTTCCCCATCTCTGTCCTAACCTCTGTAGGACTATCACTCACACAGCATGCTGAATATTCCCACTTAGCTCCCTATAGAGCTATTGTTTCCAGGTGAAGATATCTTTTTTTGAAAAAGACTTTATTTATTTATTTGAGAGAGAGAGAGCACAAGCAGGCAGAGCAGCAGGCAGAGGGAGAGGGAGAAGCAGGTTCCCCACTGAGCTTAGAGCCCTATGTGGGACTCAATCCCAGGACCCTCGGACCATGACCTGAGCTGAAGGCAGACACTTAACCAACTGAGCCACCCAGGCCCCCATCCAACAGAAGATATCTTAAATTGAATTCATCCTCTTCCTATTAAAAGCAGTTTCTGCCTTCATTTCTATCATTGGCTCCATCATTCCTCAATTAAGAAAAAAATCTAAATCTTTAGATAATATTTTATTGCTTTTCCTGAGTCTTCACTTCCATTACAATTTAGCCATATAGCACTCTTGAATTTATCTAGGAAATATTAATATTATTCACTAATATTTGCAGTTCTTCCTAAGGAAGGTAGGATTCTACCTCCCTAGCCTTTTGAAACTAGATGTGGCTTCATAACTTGTTTTTTTTTTTTTTTAAAGATTTTATTTATTTATTTGACAGAGAGAGACACAGCGAGAGAGGGAACACAAGCAGGGGGAGTGGGAGAGGAAGAAGCAGGCTTCCCGCTGAGCAGGGAGCCCGATGGGGGCTCGATCCCAGGACCCTGGGATCATGACCTGAGCCGAAGGCAGACGCGTAACTGACTGAGCCACCCAGGCGCCCCTTCATAACTTGTTTTGACCAATGTAGCATGAGCAGAAATGTGGTGTGCTACTTGTATGTAATACAAGCATCCAACTAAACATCTAATTTAGGGGATGCTTAGGACTGAGGCAACAAGCATGGATAGAGATCTACACATTATATATTGTGGAACAGAAAAAAAATAGATCCAGATAAGAACCAAGATCCTTGATGGCATTACCAACTCCTCATATATACTCTAGATGACTTATTCCTGGATGTTTTGCTGAATAAGACAAAACCACACTTTATTTATTTAAGGCCTTAGTGAGATTTTCTTTGTTGAACACATTCCTATCGAGTACATGCGTTAAACCTCATCTTCTGAAATCTATCCTGGGTATTGATTCAGAACAGAGGTACCTTTTTATCACATCTTAGTCTTTTTAGGTCTAAAAATAGGATAAAGCCTATTCCACTGTGTACTAAATGTTAGAGTCTCATTTGAGCCTGAACAGCCATTTGCATATTTTTCTTCCTTTAATTTCCTGCTACATCGCGGTAGAATTAGAACACTTTTTTTTTTTTCCCCTAAAAGAGATCAGAGTAAGAAAAGATCATAGTGAGAAATACTGTTTTAGGGAACAGATGCAAATATATTCTGAATACATTTCCTATTTCAGGTTTATAGACTAATTCTCTTCTTGTTAAATACTAAATCTTTAAGTATTCTCCTACTCCCCCCATCCCCAACCCCACCTTGAGCATAGCTTACCTTTCATCTGCCAAAAGAATTTAAGGTTATACTTTGCTAATGAAGAGCAAGTTGGCTGGAATTATACTCGTTTATTCCTTTGAGACGGCAAAACAAAAAATAAAGGCAAGCTTTGCCCTATTTAGGTAACAATGAAATCAGAGTCAAAATAATTATTCATGGAATGAAGAAATCACCTGCAAGGCAATTTGTCAAAGTAGTGAGATTTTGAGTTAGAGAAAATATTCAACTAACACGAATTACAGATGACAAGAGCTTAAGAGCAATGTAGAGTGATTCGTTTTAGTCGCAGAAATGTCTTCATCTATTGTGCCCTAATGTCTTGTGAATGTGCCTGATAAGTTTATCAGAAGTGCAAGACTGAAGTGTTGGATTTTCTCTTAGGTCTGCATTACCATTTGGCTATGTATTATATTTTAGGACTCTGAAGGGAAATAAAATATAACCATCATTAAAAACTTCTTTCTACATAATAAGCACATGCTGAAGGGTTATCATCAGATATGGGTATATAATTGGATAGATGTTCCAGAGGCTTCTGCTGCCTCCTCAAGGTTATGAACAAATGATACATATCTAACATGGATCTATGGATGTTTGCAGAGAGACATTCTTCTCTAAGATATTTGAAATGTCAAGAAATACCAGTATAAAGCATAACTTTTTTTTTTTACTAACTCTATTCAGCACCTCAATAATAAGAAAAAGGGCTTAAGTAAAACAAAGGCCTAACACCACACTATTTTCAATGGCCTGAGAATGTAAAAGGGGTGCAACTTTATAGCTTGAGTCATCACAATATAATGATTTGTCTCCAATTGTTTGAGATTAATCTCAAGACAATTCATCTCCTCTCTCAAAGAGCCTGTGCTTTTCAGTCTCACTACTCTCTGTTTAACTGAGGACAGAGAGAATCACATTTAGAGCCCAGGCTTTCATTTGTTCTGCATTTTCCACAGGATGAAGGCAGTAGAGGTCTGGCAGATGGAAAACTCATGAATGCTGGCTGGTCTTGGAGACAATTCACAAGTTAAGTTTCCCAAAGAGGGGGAAAAAAGGATGGATGTTTATAGAAAGATTTTTAAGAGGAATGATGTGTTCCCAGACTTCTGGAGGTGATGCCAGCACCTGGCAGGTTGAACTGATAGATTAAAGAAAGACAATTATAGCACTCCACAGGGATGATAATGAAGGCAAGAACAAGGTTACTAATATTCTCATGAATGTGGGCTCACCTGACATGTAATGTCTGAATAGGGGGATTAAAAACAACAGATGTTAAACTTTATAAAGTTATGTTAATGACAGTCAAGGCATATAAGTCAATTGTTTTTTTTATAAAAATGTTTCTTCATTTTTAAAACAAATAACAAATATTTAAAGTGGATGAGAATTTCTTTTAAAATATCCTGAATATAATCCAACCCAAACACAAATTCTTTATAGTTACACTAACTATAACTATAGTTTCCTCTCTTCTTAATTATTGATTTCTTACATTTCTCCTGGGGAGAAAATTAAAGAGGAACTAGAGGCTAGAACTAGGGAAAAGATATATAGGAAAGTGAAGTGTTTCACAAAATTGAGTAGATTGTTTGAAAATCACCTTGGGGCAAGACAAAGGAGCTGAGGTAAATGTACACCTAGTTCTTGAAACTGCCTTCAGTATGTGCTGGGTTTGGGAGGCAGGGTGATACGGAAGACACCTGCTATACGTGGATCAATATTCTGATGGCGGAGTGGAAAGAGCTAAAGATTCAGAGTACCCGGTCCAGACTGTTTGTTCTATCACTTAGTAACCATATGCCATTGGACAATTCTCTTAACCTCTGGAAACCTCAGTTTTCTCATGTGTCAAGATGAGGGCATTGAACATTGTTATTTACTAAAACTGGTGAAAGAACTAAGTGTGATACTGGATTTAATACTCTTAGCCTGGTTTCTAGCAAAACCTTATGTGACGTGTTATTATGGTCGTGTGCTTGCTGTGACATGGTCACAATGGACAGGAGTAAGCCTTTATTTAACTACTGAGGTATCATTTTTTTTTATTCCGAGGACAAAAGAGTAATGTGAATGTCTCTCACACTTTAAGTGTAAACTGTTCTGCTATTAGACTAGCACTAGCAATTTAAAAATCTTTTTAAGCCCAGATGACACCCATCACCTCCTCCTTCTGTTCTTTGGAACAATACAATATATTTTGTTTCTTTTCCACTTATCTCTATTTCTAGTTTTGAAGACTGATCTTTCCCCTTCAGTTTTCTGAATTTATCCAAATTGAGCAAATTTCTTTACCCATTTTTCTAGATTTATACTATCCAGTATGGTAGTCACTAGCTACCTGTGCCTTCACTGAACACTTGAAATGCAGCTAGTTCCTTTTGAGGTGTCCTATAGTATTACCAAACATACTGGATTTCATACTTAGAATGAAAACCAAAATATAAAACTCAATAATTTTTTTCATACTGATTACATTTGAAAAATATTTTAGATATATAGGGTTAAATAAAATATTAAAATAAATGTCATGTTTCATTTTTTAATGTGGCTGCTAGAAAATTTATAATTACATATATGTCTCATATTTATTTCTTGCTTGTATTTCTATTAGACAGCATTGATCTACATAGAAGACATGTGGAATTGAAATGATTAAAAGAATTTACCAGAAAAAGAAAGGAAAAAATATGTGGATTTAAAAAAAAATAGACAGCAATTTTAAGACAAATACCAAATATTTGTCACACATTTCTTATAATTTCCCACAAATCACATCTCAAACTCATACATTTTCCAACATATATGTTCATGAACTAATATGAAACACATTAAACCAGGGTTGTGTGGTCCTAAGGAAAGCCAATGTGTTTAGCTGCTCACAAACCTTCTTCATGGAGCAGTGAGACTTCTGTCAGTCACTGTCACAGACACTTAGAAGCTAGAAACTTAGAAAATTTATCCTTACCCCTAAAAGCCCCTTATGAAGATCAGTCGAAATTTCTTCAACTGAAAACCTATTTTGCTGTGCCTCAAACTGTAGGTAAATTATAGGAACAGGAAAGATGACACCGTTTTCATTAATCTCTGAAGACAACATGGATATTTCAAAGAAGAAAATATCTCAAAGCCTAGAGAGATTTAAACTAATCTTGTTAGTTTTCTTTTAGATAGAACTCTACTATACAGCTGAAAAGTATTTCAGAAAAATTAAAGGAAGGAAGACCACTATAAGCACTATTAAATGCATTTACTTTAATTTAGTTTAGTTCTGATTTTTATAAGGCTATAAACTGCACATGACCAGTGTTTGGTAAATTATGTTCCCAGTGCAGTTCCCTAAAGTACAACAGAGTCTTCAGCTCGGCATCTATGTTTACTTGATTTTATTGTGGGGCTCTAACATTTCTTCCAGCCTGAACTTCTTAAATAAATATATTGTTTGTGCTTCTTGAAAGCATCAGTAGGCAAGGTTTTAAAATTATTTGGAGTATTTTATTCTGAATATCTGAAATAAATTTGTTGGAGTACCTTTCAATGAACATTTATTAGTCACCAATATATATATGTTAATCTAAGAATTTAAGAAATTTTTAATTTTAGATGAAAAATTAACCAGTCAAAACAGCATAAATGAAACGTTCTTAAAGAAATTGTTTAAATTTAATAGAAATTGTCAATCTTAAATGGAAAATATATCAGTTAAGATAGTATAAATCAAGTGTTCTCAGCTTTGGCATAATTGATATTTTGAGCCAGAGAATTCTTCATTTTGAGGCTGTTCTGTGCATTGTAGGGTGTTCGGCAACAGCTCATGGTCCCTGCCTACTACATGTCAGTAACATCCCTGCCCCCAGTTTGCAACAGCCCAAAATATCTCCAGATTGTGTCACATGTCTGCTGGGCAGCAAGTTCGTCTCTAGTTGAGAGCTACTGGCTTAGGTTTTGCTATGGTTAGGAATATAGAGAAGCAAATCTCACAGAATGAACACAGCAAAATTAGATTCCTCTGTTCTCAATACATGTCCTATATAGGAAATCTCAGCTCATGGTGTTCACTCAGGCTTCAGTGCTGTCTGTACCTGTTTAACACACACACACACACACACACACACACACACACACAAAGGCAAGAAAGTGGGAGAATTACTTGCTGGCCCTTACTCCCATCTCTGCCACTAATTGCCCTTCTGTTCACACTTCCTTAATCAAAACAAAATACCTGGGGGAAAAAAAGTCTGGGAATGCCTAATGTCAAAGAGACAAGCAGGTTCAGTCCTCCCATGAACTATGAAGGGAGTGAAATGGGATATTTGTAAATAGCCCTAAAGACCACTACAAGAAGTTTAGGAAAGAAGGTGAAGAAGAAATGAAATCTGAAGACAGCATGGAAGAAAAAGGCTTGTTTGGAAAAGACAACTATAAGGCAGGAACAGTCATTCTAGGAAGAAGAAAGAGTATGAGCAGTGATTGATGAAGAGTGACCATTTTATGGACAATAGCTTATAGCACTTTCCTTATAAGAAAGTGCTGTGGGGACAAGGGTTAACACTTCAAAGTTGTGGTTCCAAATATATTTGAATATCTTTCTATTTTTATGTATAAAACTTTTATATGTATCTCAAATTAATTACAATAAAAGCTAAAATTATTGAATGTTTACTGTGGCAGTTAAGAGTCATGGGCTTTCCATCGGTTATCTATGTTAAATATTTATAACCCTAAATCGTTAACACTGTTGATATCTTTTTATATGAGAAAACTGAAGGTAAGTAATTTGGCATAGTCAAACAACTTGTATATGAAGCATTGGGTCTAAAACCCAGTTTTTCTGATTTTAAAATGTACGCCCTAAACAATTACACTATACACTGTATAGCCCAATATAAACTATATTTATATAGCATGAACCCTAAGAGGCACATTTTTCTTCCTTTGTAACATCTCTCATATCTACAAATATCTTACAATTAATGTTGTGTCATAGTTTACTTGGCTACTTTTTTCCTTTTCCCAGTGGTACATAAAAAAATAGTATGTTTTATAATAAATAGCACCTTATATTCAATAAATCTTTGGGGCATCTGGGTGGCTCAGTTGGTTAAGCGACTGCCTTCGGCTCGGGTCATGATCCTGGAGTCCCGGGATCCAGTCCTGCATTGGGCTCCCTGCTCAGCGAGGAGCCTGCTTCTCCCTCTAACCGTTCCCCCTCTCATGTACTCTCTCTCATTCTCACTCTCAAATAAATAAATAAATCTTTAAAAAAAATAAATCTTTAGGACAGCCTCATCCATTAAGGAAAAGACAAAGTCATTTCCATGCAGAAGCCATTACTAATCTAATCTGGGACTTCAGAGCAAGTCTTGCAGACTTTTTCTTAACTCAAACAACTGTTACTCAATGGCTCAGATCAGAGGCTTCTGACTTCTTAGGAGGGGTACTCATTTTCCTGTTTTTCAGATTTATCTTCATTTGCAATACAGCTTCTTCCAAGAGCAGGGACATTCCTTCCCCAACAGCAGTAGGGACGTTAATATGGGTGAAATATCCAAGAGGACTAATGGAAAGGAAGAATAAATAGCTATTTTTGGCAATAAATGTTTTTGGCAAAATGGGATTTGGAGCAGAGTATTATTTACTGTTTCTTTGGGCAGTTCATCACCCTTTCTTTCTTTCGTAAATATACCTGGTTTTAGTTTTGCGTTAACCATTCCTCCCCAACTGTAGATTCAGTGTCTGTGGTTTCAGTAAAGCTGATTCCACTCCCAGCTATGAGGGTAAGACGTACTTCATAAAAGATTAATGCCTCCAACTCCCTGGCCACAGTAATTGACTACAGCCATTCCAGTTGGTCCATTCAGAGTTAACCACTCAGGCTTTACCTAAGAAACTAGGAAATATTTGAACAAAACAAGATGCAAAATTTAGAGATGCTGAAGCCATCTGGCTACTTCCCCGAGAAGAGAGACATCTAAATGATCACAAAGACAAGAGAGAGACAGACAGAAACCAAGTCCAGGGAAAATCAGTCCAGGGAAAATCAGTTGACCTCCTATCATAAATCACACTCAAAGTCAGCCTTTTCTCTGGGCTTCTCAATTATGTGAATAAATTCTCTTTTATCATAAGCCAGCTTTAGTTATGTTTTCTGTCACTGGCAACTGAAGGCGACCTAATTGAGACAACCACTATTAGCTTTATAAAAATGGTTTCCAAAGTACAAGAAGATGCAGAGAAACATACAATTGGCTTGCAAAAGGGAACAAAACAGCTTCAGAGCATTAAAACTGTTGTGGGCAAATCACGTTATGCATATAAGATAGGGAAATTATCTTGGGTCAAAATCTGTAGTAAATTTTTTCTCAAAACTGATTTTCACATCTTTAAGAATTAGAAGAAAACTGTCACTGAACTGTCCTGGTCAGTTCAGACCAGAAATGAAAAATAATTAACTAGAACTGTGTGCCTATAGCCAAAAGAATAGAATTGGCTGGGTAATTACCAGGGCAAATCAGGATACAAAAATGGATTCATCATTTTATATCATTTTGTTTATAAAGACAAACCTTAAGACATAAATAAACATAGCACCCATTTTTCCCTATCTGAATTTTGTTTGATATCAAAGTAAAATGAATAAGAGTACAGTTATGTAATGATTACATATATTTTTTGGAAAGCTGAATGAAATGAGTGTGTGCATAGGGGGAGGGAAGAGTAAAGAAAGAGAGAGAGACAGAGGAAGAGAGATGGAACCTGATAGTGGATGTTTTAACTATCAGAATTTTGGACGGTCTTTATAACAGAGTCTCCACTGAAGATACATTTTTCCTCTGTTGGCAGTCGCTGTCATTCTCTTCAGACCCCTTGAAGCCATGACGGGCCCCATCCACATCTTCCGTCTCTATGTGTCCATCCATTCTATATTAGGATTCAATGAAGTATATGATGCCCTTTACAATGTCAGACTGTTTCTGCCTGCTACCTAATTGCCTACTGATTTTTCACTCTATTTCCTCACTCATTCTCTTGCAAACATTATGAGCTTTTGTACACCTTGAATTTTAACACCCAGAATGATGGCTTTTTGTGCAAGTATAACTTCTCATCTGTACAAACTTTATCAGATATTAGAAATCAAAACTGTTGGCCAGTACTAAATAAATGGTAGAAAGGAAGGCCTCTGCGGCAAAAAAACACACATTGCAGAACATGCTCACATCAGAGAGGTGTGATGAACTGCTCATGGCTGTGGATGTTTGTGGAATAGTGCACTAAAGCCTCTTGGCAGAAAATTTACAGCACAATCTGCCATATTAGCTCTGGCTTTCATCAGATGAGAGGGTGTGCTCGTTTCCCAAACTTGGGAAAGATATATAATAGACACACACATATACAAATATTTTAGGAAACTCTTCAGAGACAGTAGCATTATAATAAATCAGAGCTGGGCAAGGTATTACTAAATGCAGTAAGTATATATTTGAAACACAAACAACCCAAGTTTAAGTTTTCAAAATATAGATGAGTTAAGCAAGATAGTTGGATCTCTTTCACTTTCCTAAAATGTCAAAAAGGTAATTTAGGTAGCCAAAATACTTACAGTCTAGCTCCTTATTTTGAACCCATATTTGAGCATATTCCTGAGTAAAGGCTGATGTGTGTGATTTCAGTATCTATAATTATTTGGGTATGGATACACTTCTAAGGAGACTGAAGATATCAAAGATAGATTTCAATCCAATTCATTGACATTCCTCTTATTAATTTGGTGTGCAAGTCCAGCTTAACAGGTTGATGCCTGGGATAGATATTTTTTGGTGTTTAGTTTGCTGCTTAATAAGGCATACGTATTAAATACAAATTTTGTCATGACGTGGTATAGAAATTACACAGCAAAAATAATATCTAAAATGTAAAGAGTGGCTTTTATAAATTGCTTACCACTTCTCTGGAAATGTCTGATTGCTTTACAAAGATGATCTTGTGATCCTTAAAATGGTTCTGCAAGCTATATATCATTGTCCACATTATAAAGATGAGACAATTGAGGCTCCAAGAAGGTGGGTTTTTAGCAACTTAAGTATCTTCAGGGAAGTCTGTCTGTCTCCCAAACCTATTCTTCCAACTCTGGCATGCTGCTGGTAAACATCCAGTTCTTAGCTTTCCTTCACAAGGCTCTATAAAGATGCCAGAAGAGAAAGTTATTTAACCTTGACAAGAAGGAAGGAACTTGAAGAAGAAAAAGTGTTTTCCTTTAAAATAAGATTCTAATATCCAATTCCCAGTAGCCCTGAGGACCGATGATCTGTACTAAGTTATTACACACCCTAGTGATTCTCATATGCCCACTTCTGCCTCAGTAGAAACACATGAGTTGATCAATTCCATTTGTAATTACATCTGGGAAAAGGGATTATAGAGACAAATATACTCAGCTGTTTTGTTCCCATGAGTACAACATGAAATTAATCACTGGACCAGTCTTTCTCTTGCTCCAGTAGTATTGATCAAGGCAAATCCTCTGCTAAGTCTGGCACAGGAGTATTTAGAAGAACAAAATGAAAATGTTTGCTTCAAAAACCAATCTGATCTCTTAACGCGAAGATTACCAGTAATGATTGTAAACTTTTAGTAATAGTGACTAGGTATGAAATTACTTGGCCCATACTATTTAGTTATTTTTGTATTTTAACTATAATTGTGCTCGACAGTGATTCAGAAGCACAGCCAATTTTTAAATTTATAATGGTCATTTCACCAACTTCTCACAACCCATAATGCTGATCAGCTGCCTTGACAAACATGACTGAGAGGAATTCCTAGGAGACTGATGCAATCATTTGCTTACTTCACATTAAAATTGATAGGATATTAAATGTAGCTCAGATATTTAATACTTTGAAAGAAATAGATACTGTGCATTCTTTCAGTTAATTTGTACATAGACAAAAAAAAAAAAAAGATTTTTACTGCCTTTCATAAAATGTCCAAGGAGATTCATTTCCCTTTTGTGACCATTCTCTAGATTTGGATTTGTGGTGCTTCTCAGAATACCAGACTGTGGTATGGTATTAGTTTTGTATCATGGATGAAAGATCTTATAGGTAAATATATTTTGGGGAGATACATGGTCCAAAAACATTAAAGATTTCACAGAGTCTTTCAAAGACATAGTCTTTCAGTGTTTTTCATTATATTATCAAGTTAGAATTCTTCAAAATAAAGTGACGATTCTTCAAAAGGTTAGAAATAAATTCCAACAAATTTTCACTGCAGATTTTTGTCTCAGAGGCTGTTACAAGATTGGTGTTCTGTAGTGCACAGCTTGAGAACTATTCTCTAGGATATACAGAATACAGAATCTCTGCAATGCATTGTCTTATACCTTCTAACTTGAATGGTGGGTCAGGATGATGAGCAAATATAAAATATTCTAAATAGAAATCGGTCTCAGACAAACATGCTAAAGAGGTATATTAAAAATAGGTATATGGATTGCTTTTCTCTTCATATTACCTGTTATTGTTATCATATAATCTAATGTAACCCTCAAAATGCAACAGCTAATTGGATACCTATGATATTCCAGGCAATAGGCATGACACTTTTTTTAATAGGTCATAAAAATAATACATGTTCATCGGGGACAATTTGGAAAATGTAGTACAAGGAAGAGAAACGATCTTCTGTAACGTAACATTTATTCTTATATTTTCTGCAAGTTCTTTTTTTTAAACGCAAAGGTATCAGGCTAATTAAGAATCTGAAAAATGAATAGCATTTTTCTTCAAGGTTAAATATTGGTATTTGATTTATGCCATTCAGAGACAACGAGACATAATGCAAGTGCAGTACATAGACCAATTGATTGGGAAGTGTCAGTGGGGTCAGGAGATTCACATTCTGTCTTCGATTTCAAAGTTTAGATAATATGATGTACCTTTTTAAACATTACTGTAAGTGATTTAAGTAGAATAATGCTCACGAAAGACTGCTGAACATCTTGCATTAAATTCTTCACAGATTATATACTCTGCAACAAAAAAAACCAGAACTGTAGGTGGAAGTAGTTTGTTTGTTTCTTTTTTCCTGCTCCATCTTGGTTAATTCCCATTATCAAATAATGTTTAAGATAACAAGCATTCTTTAGCTAAGGTCTCAATCACTTTATCTCCAAAAGTTTTTTTCTCAACATTTTTCGAAACAACAGCAACAATTGCTTCAGTAACTGAATCTTAAATAAGAGAACCATGCTGTGCTAAGATGATCTTCAAGAGTTTTGCTTCTTTAATTATGTGTAGTGAAGAGAAGTTAATGTGTTCTTTTCTTGTTTTTCATTATATTTTGTCTTAATGGTCTAAAAATTTCATGATGAGTACTTGTCAAGTTGTTCCCATTTTAAAAGCTCTCATTTTTTAAGACATGTATCATATGATCTCACTGATATGAGGAATTCTTAATTGCAGGAAACAAACTGAGGGTTGCTGGAGTGGGGGGTGGGGTGGGAGGGATGGGGTGACTG
>NC_138382.1:31172933-31178137 GCF_054177405.1 Leptonychotes weddellii | reverse complement strand
TCCCCAGTAATCAAGACTTAAGTATCATTTAACCTTGTACATCATATTTATTTTTGCCAATTTTGGTGCAGACTTGAGATCTTCCAAGGTCCAAAAAGTTTTAATCTTCCATCATGACATCATCGCCAACATTGTGTCTCATTTTTAACAAAGAAAAACTGGTCCAAGGTAAGATTAATCCATCTTCTAACACAGTGCCAGAACAGCAGTCTCCTTTATCTCAGTAATATGTCCATATAAGTATCCAGCATAAGGGCATATTCAGTTGTGACTTGGTCTAGAAGTTCAAGATCCTAATTTGTGTAGTAGCTTCATTAGTAGATTATTTCTAACATAACCAGCTACATTGCCACAAGGTGAAGATATTTAATAAGAACATTCTTCCTGTTAAGTCTTACAATTACTGGAGGGCTCTGGGTGGTTGGGATTCATTTAAAGCACCAGGATGAATTTCAGGAAATGTCAGTTTTTTATTGGTTAGCTCAAAGTAGCCCATTATGTCTGGCCTTAGAACATAAGTCTCTCTATGAGCTACAGAGATACAACATTTCCACCAAATATCTAGAGCTATAGGAAGGATAGATGTAGAGGTTTTTATTTGAATCAGACCCCAAAATGCAAGTAGTGCAACTTCTAGGACTTTGAGATTCATGGGTGGCTTTCCACATCTTGAACCAAGGCATGTGCAAGACATTCAAAAGAATTTTAAAACATCGTAGTTTAGAATGGGTGCTGGTTTCTTTGGTAATGTCTTCATGACTTTTCTGCTTCAAATACATTCTGTTGCATCCATGTGTCAGCACCAACTCTTGGTTGTTTGAAATGTAGTTAGTAAGTCCGAAGGTAATACTCACAAATCTATTAATTTCTAAGATATCACCTTCAAATTCATAATACAAATAGCAGAAATCTAGACAATATAATCACCTGTAGATGATTCTGTACTCAATTCAAATATTTTTTTTTAATACATTAGCTATGTGTCTCCCATTTTCATTGATGCTTGTCGGTGGTGACAGAAATCACATTCATAATCAGTCTTCGCTTCTCCTAGGATCTTGGCCTGTGTGAAGGATCCATTTTCCTGCCTCAGCAGACTCTGTTTCAAACTTTTTGATGATTACTTTCTCTATGTTTTTAAGTAGGTGGCTGGTTGTGGTAGGCTTTTCATAGTATATCTGTTCAGTCACTCTAAAGCTGAATTGGGTCTTTTGCTTTCACACTTTTGCATTGGATTTAGTACTGGATTTTATAAAATCTGTGGTACTAAATTTGTTGAAAGAAATGTAAATGTTCTGTAAGGTTTTTAATGTAGATAATTAAATTCATTGTATCTCACTTGACAAGCTGCTTGGACTTACCCTCCTTAACCTTGCATTTGAAAATTCACTTCAAAAAAGAAAGCTGTGGAATTCAGCTATGCTCCTCTCTCCTTCTTTCTCACTTCAAGGGATAAAATATTTAAATGGTTTACCAAATTACATATTGATTTGAGTTACAAAACATTGATCTAGTTTTACTTGCATATATCTGTATTTCTAGGGGTGCCATTTTGCTTTCTGAAATCTTATGTTGCCCCTGATATATATTGCACTGCCTGCTTTTTATCATCTAACTTCCTACTTACTACAATTCCTAGAATACTGTGATTTGCCAGATTAGTATAAGGATGTGATTTTGTGTTTCAATGTGCCCTTATAAGTTATCTTTTTGTCTCTTTATGTGTCAGTTTCTGTTTAAGATTTTTAAGATATTTTACCAAGTCAAATGCATTAACAATTAGTCCAGGTTGGTCAGCTTCCACTGTAAATACATGGCTATTGGATTCTATCTATCTTCAGGATTACTTGGCCTCTAAGGATAGATGAAACCTTAAAAAATGTGTTGTCCACAGTCTCTGACCTCTAGCACTTCACTTACTCTATTTGTATGGGAAAGAGGAAGGAAGAAAACCTTTAAAGGAAGAATAAGACTTCTGTATCTGCTAGGCACTTGATGTACATTTCCTCACAACATTCCCATAATAATCCTAAAAAGAAACTATTACTCTCTACTCTCTAGATGAGTTAATTAAAATTTGGAGAAGTTAAATACCAGCCCCAAGTTCTTACAGTTAATAAGAGACAGTCAGGATTTAAATATAGTTCTTCTGACTCCACAGCCTGACTCTTCTCCACTAATCAGATTACTTTCCCTTTATAGTTTTACATTCTAGCTTACCTTATGTTTTCTTTATTTATATGCATATTATTTCTCCCTTTTAGGTCAGTGATTTTCAAAGCATGGCTTATGAAGTATTAGTATCAGATTTGCCAGGGTTAGTTTGAGTGCAGATTGATTCTTGGTTGCAGTCTTAGATCTACTGAATTGTAAAATCTTAGCAGAAGGCAGAATCTACCTTACAGATATAAGCCCTTGGTAAATCTTATGCACAGTATAATTTGAAACCAGCCTTCTAAAGAGTCATGTTCAATACATCTATTCGTTTTCTGCATTTCCCAGTTTAGTGTCAGACAGATGGGTGATGCTCAATAAGTGCTTATTATATCAGATTCTGAATATAATCTTAGAATCCTTGAGAAAGAAGTTTAATTTTCTTTTATACCAAGTAACTGTTCATGATATGGCTACCAGAACTCTCTTATAACTCCTTTAATGCAGCGCATTGTGTTCCAGGTGACATGTAGAGAACACAAAAGACTAAATCACAGAAGTTTAGAACAGTATATTGACCAAGGGATATGCTCTGACATAAAAAAAAAAAAAAAAAGAAGAAGAAGAAAATGGCAATGCAGTATCTCAAGTCTAGTTCAATGAGTAGCTTTGCAGAAATTTATATATGAGGTAAGGCCCTTCAGTAGTGTCCAATTCACTCCTAATTTCTCCATTCTTTTTCCTTCACCATAAAAAAATTACATTCCCTGAGATATTATTAAGGGAGATGGGAACAGATGGGATTTTATTAGGAGAAATGGAAAGGATAAGGCTAAAAATAAAACTTTTGCTTTCAATGCAAACATGTTTTTCTTCAGGAATTATTTCTTAATATTTTTGAAGCTGTAGAACTTTTAAAATTATAAATAGGTACTGAAAACTTCCCACTAATTTCTGGGCTCCATGAATATCTCGGTACCATGGGAATCATTTGGATCTTCCTCCATATACTGAATTAATTAATTCAAAGAGTGTCAAAATTATAGACAGTTTACATATCAGCTAAGATTGAAGGGAATGCTCATCTTATTTCCACTAAAATGTTTGGTTTAATAGGTGAGGCTCATAGTGCCTACTCCTTAAGATCAAAGATACCATTAAGGTGAACCTTCCTCTAGATTCTTTTAATTTTTAATCAGAGAACCCAATAAGTTCTTCCAATTTCAAATGATTACTCATCCCATACATATTAAGGCCCTTTCAATATCCATGTGTGAAAAGATGGAGTTATTTTCTGCCATTCATACACCAAGGTAATGAAATCCATTATTTTTCCTACGCATCCCTTTACTATTATATTTGGTTTATAAGAGAGTGACATTTGAAAATAACAAAAAATTTCTTGTGTGCTATTACCATACCTTATAGATGGATCTTTGTAGTACCACAGTATTCTAATAACTTGTTAATCATTTCTTCTTAATATATTTGCAACATATGTTAAATGCTTAGAAATTTTATAGAATTTCTAAGTTGAATGGATAGTTGAATGGTGAATAAATCTATGAAGTGAAATAATTCAAAGTAAACAGTCTTTTTAAAATTTAAATTTAAATTTTATTATTTTATTTTATTTTTTAAAAATTTTATTATGTTATGTAAATCACCATACATTACATCATTAGTTTTTGATGTAGTGTTTCATGATTGTTTGCATATAACACCCAGTGCTCCATCCTACACGTGCCCTCCATAATACCCATTACCAGGCCAACCCATCCACCCACCCCCCTCCCCTATAGAACCCTCAGTTTGTTTTTCAGAGTCCATCGTTTCTCATGGTTCGTCTCCCCCTCCGATTCCCCCTCCTTCACTTTTCCTTCCTGGTATCTTCTTTTTTCTTTTTAACATATAATGTATTACTTGTTTCAGAGGTACAGGTCTGTGATTCAACAGTCTTACAAAATTTACAGCGCTCACCATAGCACATACCCTCCCCGATGTCTATCGCCCAGCCACCCCATCAATCCCACCCTCCACCACTCCAGCAACCCTCAGTTTGTTTCCTGAGATTAAGAATTCTTCCTATCAGTGAGATCATATGATACTTGCTTTCTCTGATTGACTTATTTCGCTCAGCATAATATCCTCCAGTTCCATCCATGTCATTGCAAATGGCAAGATTTCAATCCTTTTGATGGCTGCATAATATTCCATTAGATAGATAGATAGATAGATAGATAGATAGATAGATAGATAGATAGATAGATATACACCACATCTTCTTTATCCATTCATCTGTCGATGGACATCTTGGCTCTTTCCACAGTTTGGCTATTGTGGACATGGCTGCTATAAACATCGGGGTGCACATACCCCTTCAGATCCCTACATTTGTATCTTTGAGGTAAATACCCCAGTAGTGCAATTGCTGGGTCGTAGGGTAGCTCTATTTTCAACTTTCTGAGGAACATCCATACTGTTTTCCAGAGTGGCTGCACCAGCTTGCATTCGCACCAACAGTGTAGGAGGGTTCCCTTTTCTCTGCATTCTTGCCAACATCTGTCATTTCCTGACTTGTTAATTTCAGCCACTCTGACTGGTGTGAGGTGGTATCTCACTGAGGTTTTGATTTGGATTTCCCTGATGCCGAGCGATGTTGAGCACTTATTCATGTGTCTGTTGGCCATTTGGAAGTCTTCTTTGGAAAAATGTTTGTTCATGTCTTCTGCCCATTTCTTGATTGGATCATTTGTTTTTTGGGTGTTGAGTTTGATATGTTCTTTATAGATTTTGGATACTAGCCCTTTATCTGATATGTCATTTGCAAATATCTTCTCCCATTCTGTCAGTTGTCTTTTGGTTTTGTTGACTGTTTCTTTTGCTGTGCAAAAGCTTTTTATCTTGATAAAGTCCCAATAGTTCATTTTTGCCCTTGCTTCCCTTGCCTTTGGCGATGTTTCTAGGAAGAAGTTGCTTCGGCTGAGGTTGAAGAGGTTGCTGCCTGTGTTCTCCTTTAGGATTTTGATGGACTCCTGTCTCACACTGAG
>NC_138382.1:31150897-31172433 GCF_054177405.1 Leptonychotes weddellii | reverse complement strand
GATCCAGTAGTTGTTTATCTCTCTTTTTCTCAGCTTCTTTATTTTCCATCATTTGGTCTTCTATATCACT
Source organism: Leptonychotes weddellii (assembly GCF_054177405.1). NCBI lineage: Eukaryota > Metazoa > Chordata > Mammalia > Carnivora > Phocidae > Leptonychotes > Leptonychotes weddellii. The sequence continues at coordinate 31,172,363 of NC_138382.1, read as the reverse complement.
GAATCTCTCTTCTGCCTCATTTATCCTATCAGTTAGTGCCCCCATTTTTTATTGCATCTCATTAATAGCCTTTTTGATTTCTACTTGGTTAGATTTTAGTTCTTTTATTTCTCCAGAAAGGTTTTCTTTAATAACTTCCATGCTTTTTTCAAGCCCAGCTAGTATCTTTAAAGTGATGATTCTGAACTCTAGATCCGACATTGTACTAATGTCCATATTGAGTAGCTCCCTGGCAGTCAGTACTACCTCTTGTTCTTTTTTTTGAGGTGATTTTTTCATCTTGTCAGTTTGTCCAGAGGAGAATAGATTAATGAGAGAACAAAATGCTAACAGGGTAACAACATCTCCAGAAAATATACTTTAAACAAATCAGAAGAGACCTGAAGCCGGGGGAAAAGAAAGGGAAAGAAAAAAAAAGAAAAAGAAAAAAAAAGAAAAAGATAAAAACAAACAAAAACAGAACAAAACAAAACAAAAAAAACCAGAATATGATCAAATATGATCAGGCTGATGCATAGATCCGTGCCACACACGGATTTTGGGTGTATTTTGGTCTGTTAGAAGAAAGTGCCTCCCAAAATTTTAAAGAAAGAAAAACATATAATGACAAAATAAGCGTTGATATGATGAAGGGATGGAATATGACTGTAAAGATGAAAATTTTTAAAAATTATAAAAGAAATTGATAAGAAGTTGTTTTAAAAAAGAAAGAAGGGGATTTAAAAAAAAAGAAAAAAAAAGGGAGAGAATATGATCAGGCAGGAGAGTAGAACAAAGCCATACACTAGAGATTTAGGTATATTTTGATCTGTTAGAAGAAACTATCTCAAAATTTTAAAGAGAGAATAACTTATATATATATGCCAAAAATAAGGATAACTACTATGAAGGGATGGAATTTGACTCTAAAAATGAAAAATAAAAATGTTCTTTAAAAAAGGTATTGATAAGATATTGATTGAAAAAGGGAAAAAGAATAATTAAAAAAAAATTAACTTTGAAAGACTAAAGAATCATGGTAAAAAAGCCATGGATTCTATGCGCAGTATTCCCCTAGCGCTGGAGTTCTGCCGTTCTCATTGATCGGTAAACTTGGTCTTGGCTGGCTGTTCTCGCTGATCTTCTGGGGAGGGGCCTGTTGCCGTGGTTTCCAAATGTCTCTGCGGGAGGCGGACTTGCCCCTCCCTTGCCCCCTCCCGGCTAAGTAATCTGCTCGGGTTTGCTCTCGGGAGCTTTTGTTCCCTGCGAGTTTTCCATACAGCTTTGGAGGCGGAGAGTGAAAATGGCAGCCTCCCAATCTCCGCCCTGGAGGAGCCGAGAACTCGGGGCCCCACTCCTCAGTGCGCCCCAGAGAAAAGCAGTCGATTACTTCCATCTCCCCGGTCTCTGGCCGAACTCCATGCTCACCTGGCCTGTGACTGAGAGTTTCTATCTCTGGCACCCGACTTGGTGTGGAGTCTCCAAACCCAGCAGATCCCTGCGATGCGCTCCCGCACCGCTCCTCCCAGGGGAGGAAGGGGAGTCTCCCTGGATCTGCCGCTTGTTGGGTCCCTGCTGAAGGAGCAGTGGCCCGACTGTGCCGCGGATCACGGTTTATGGCAACCCGGAGCTGAGAGCCCGCGCCTCTGCTCCGTCTCTGCAGCAAGCTTCCCTGCTCGGATACCTGGGAGCTCTGCCACACTCAGGCAGCCCCGGTCTTTCTGTGACCCTGAGGGTCCTGAGACCACACTGTCCCATGGAGCTTCACTCCCCGCTTAGCCACTGGAGACGTCCCTCAGCGGAGCCGACCTCTAAAAGTTCCGATTTTGTGCTCCACTGCTCTATCACTTGCCAGAAGCGGCCGACGGAAGTCCCCTCCCCCGCTGTCTATCCTCCTGAATATCACCTCGGATTCACTTCTCCACATGCCCTACCTTCCAGAAAGTGTTCGCTTTTCTGTTCAGAGAGTTGTTGCTATTCTTTTCTTTGATCTCCTGTTGAGTTTGTAGGTGTTCAGAATTCTTTGATCCTTATCCAGCTGAATTACTGGGACCAGATGAAATCCAGGTCTCCTACTCCTCTGCCATCTTGCTCCTGAATCCAGGATTTATTTTAAAATAAGAACAGAACAACCAATATTGTAGCAATGCTATCACTATCAATAGGGGACAGGGGGAAGGGGTAAAATGACTTGAAGGCTTTAAAGCTGGTAAACCTGGATGGTATTCAGGTGACTGAAGATAGTGGAGGAAAGTTCAGTGCAGAGATGGAGATAGAGAGTTTTGGGACTGACTTTCATTAGAGTGACATTTAAGATGTTGTGTTTGTATAAGATTATTAAATTGGAGAGTTCAGAGTTAAGGAATAATGGTTCTTATATTCAGGAGGAAGACAAAGAGGAAATAATAGATGGTGCAGAAAATAAAAATCATTGCTTTATTTCCCCAAGGACAAAAGAAATGTCTTTTTGAAAGAGAATCAGTACGGACCCCCAGTTTTTTGTTTCTTGTTATTTTGTTTTTTTGCTTTGTTTTGTTTTGATTTTTTAGAGAGAGAGAGCACATGAGCCAGGGGTGGGAGGGGCTGAGGCAGAAGGAAAGAATTCTCAAGCGGACTTCCAACTGAGCAAGAAGCCCGATGCAGGGCTTGATCCTAGGACTCTGAGATCACGACCTGAGCCGAAATCAAGAGTTGGCTACTCAACTGACTGAGCCAGTTTATACTCATACTAAAGATCATTTATAGGGAGATTAGCTTTTGGGTAGAGTAACTGGTATACAATTATTAAAGCACTTTGAAATCTAAGATCAAAACAAAAGGAGTAGTGATCTCCTAGGAAACATGATAAAGTCCGTGAGGGTGTAGGATTTGGAATTAGAAAGTCCTAGGATTGAATCCTGGTTCCTTCACTTAAGTACTTGGGCTAGTTCCTGAATAATAGAAGCCTTATTTTTCCTTATCTATACTGCCCATTTCCTAGAGTTATTTTCAGATTTATATAAAATCACACATAAGAAGCATCTAGTATACTGACACACAGTGTGCTTTCAAAAATATTTTTTTAAAGAACAGAATAACTTCAAAGAGCATTTTCCAAGGGCTGTTATTGACACATTTGTTATATAATCTTAACATCCACATTTATCAAGCAATTTATATTTGGATATAATAGAAATAGATCTCACCGATATTTTCAAATTACCAGTAAAACAGTCCTGCTGTGTAGCTATTATATAAAATGTGACTGTGTATTTTCTGGTATGCAAACATTTCTGTTTCTATTCCTTCCCTATGAAGCTATAATACTTCTATAGTCAAGGCCTATAATCCAATAGGAACGTGGAAAGGGGCGCCTGGGTGGTTCAGTCGTTAAGCCTCTGCCTTCAGCTCAGTTCATGATCCCAGGGTCCCGGGATCGAGTCCCACATTGGGCTCCCTGCTCCTCAGGAAGCCTGCTTCTCCCACTCCCCCTGCTTGTGTCTCTGTCAAATAAATAAATAAAATCTTAAAAAAAAAAAAAAGGAACATGGAAGCAATAACCAAATTCTGGCCAGGGATAAAAGTCACAGGCCTGAAAAAATGAAATCAACTTTATCTTGTATACATTCATTTATTCATAGTTTTCAAGGAGTTTTGTGGTTATTGGAGAATTTGGAATGTCTTTGCTCTCATCAAATGAATATTTTATTTAAATTTAGTTCAGTACAAAAAAGAAAGAAGTGGGGATGACTTGGAGCTCCAGGAAATAGGAGACAATAGAACACAAGTGTGTGTGTGTGTGTGTGTGCGCGCGTGTGCGTATGTGCTCACTGGGGGAGACAAAGCTGTTATAAATAATTTTGAAAGATATTTTAATTTTTGAAAATAAACTGTAATGTTTCAAATTTAATGTGATGCATTATATGCAAGACTTTTCATATATCAACCAGTGAAGAATAGACATCTAAAATCAGAATTAGTATGGAAATTAAAGTTTGCCAAACATTTTCAAAGTTTTACTTTATGAGTCAGTGATTTCCTTTTGTGAGATTTATATATATTGTCACCACCTCACCTCACCCTGTCTACATTCTGTCTACTTTAAAGTTCTTTTAGTTTTTCTAATGCTTCATAGTCCCTCTTAGAGCTGTTCCCACTGTCTTAAAGATTTGTTCCACCCCATCAAGATATATCAATTCCTACATATTATTTATATCCCAATTTAAATGTCTCTTCCTTAGGAAAATCTCCCCAATCCACATAGATTAGATCAGGGCTCTTTGTTATTAATTTTCATAGTCTGTGTCCTTTTCATTCATATGCTTATCACAGGGCTTGCACATGGTAGGCACTTAATGATTACTGGCTCAGTGAACAAATGAAGACAAAAATAAGTTAATCTTCTGACCACTCAGATGACTTTTGGTCTTGCTGAATCACCTGTAATTTCATGACTTATTTTTTCTTCTAAATGAACATTTGGTTTTAGCTTTTGACCCCAAAATCTCTAATGCCCCCTCCATCCTCCTCTAATCACTTCCTAATTCTGTTTGCAGTTATAAGAAGGGGACAGTGTATGTCAAATTTGTAATTGATTGATCAGGTTCCAGTTTGTGGGCCATTGATTTTAGAAGCCAATAATCAACTTCCATGAAAGTCTAAAAGAAAATCTCTGAATTCCAGAATTCAACATATTTTTAAAAAGAAAGAAAAAGTTTGGGCACCTGGGTGGCTCAGTTGGTTAAGCAACTGCCTTCGGCTCAGGTCATGATCCTGGAGTCCTAGGATCGAGTCCCACGTCAGGCTCCCTGCTCAGCGGCGGGTCTGCTTCTCCCTCTGACCCTCTTCCCTCTTGTGCTCTTTGTCTCTCATTCTCTCTCTCTCAAATAAATAAATAAAATCTTTAAAAAAAAAAACTTTAAAAAGAAAAAGTTTTTTGGCTATGCTTTTCTTTCTGAAGTATATGATCAGTTTTTTTTTTTTTTCCTTTTTAACAGCATCTGGTCTATTTTTAAAACTGATGGAAAAAAAATACCACCTTCTTTTCCAATTTACTAAAAATGGCTAAGAATGGAATTATTAACAGTAAAGTGATGTCACTTTTTTAGTCACTCAGTTTGCTTATATTTTAAAAGAAATGCTACTTTAAGACCTGTGCACAGAAAGGGGAAAAAATAAAAGATATTAGGGACACACTTGCTACTCTTTTCAGTAGAAAGGGAAAGAGTGTTATTCATCTATCCTCTCATAAGAATTTTAGGATTTTTAATAGTATAAATCATAAGAACAAGTTAAAAAAAGCAGAAAGCATCAAAATAAGCTAATCTTAAACCCAGGCCATATGATCATTTAAATTTGAAAGTCAGGAGCTATTCATATTCAATACACTATCATGCATAGGAAAAAAAAATCAAGGTTATAAAGATGGAGAAATAGATATATTCCACTACTTCCTGCTAACCTTGAAATTTATGTTCAGTAAGGTACATGCCAGTTTGAGACTTGATAAGTTTTAATTTTTATTGTATTTTAAAATTTCCATCAACCCCCCATCCCATTTAAATGCACAATATCCAAAAAATGCCTGCAGAAATGTAACACCCACTCTGCATTAGACAAAATTTTGGATTCATTCGTGATAGATTCAAAGACAAGCGGAAATAAACTATTGAAATAACACATTTTAAAAATCCCACAAAAACAAAACAAAACAAAACAACAACAACAACTCCCAGCTTAAATATGAAAAGTTGAAGCAAATTGTAAATGGTCTGTCCAAGGTCATACTGGAAATCTCTACTATTTTCACCAGGCTATCCAGAGCTGCTTCTATTATGCTGATTTTCTATTGTTTCCATCCTCCTTTCTGTCCCATAAAAATATGCAAAAATTCAAGCTTGAAGCTCTTTTTTAATTAAATATTTCCATTTCTATTATGAAGCCTACATTCAGAATTTACTAATCAGCTTAAATTAAAGAAAGATAAAGCATGAAGTGTACATAATTAAAAACCTCTTTATATATTATGGGTAATGGGCAACACATTGTTAAGTGCTTGTGATTCTAGCAATATCTCTAAGGAAGTTCTTAATTCTACTATATACATGTCTTATTGTTCTTGGGGGCAGCTATGTCAATATATTTATTGTTCAGTGACCAAACAGTAATTGACACTACCGAATTGTAAAAAATAAATAAATAAAAAGTTACTAAGTTTTATTGGATTTGATATCTGTATAGCTTTTTAATTTTTTAATGAAGTGGCTATATTTTTATCTCAAGATGAATTGTATGTGATTTTGGCAACAAGTAAGAGACATGTTTAAAAAAAAAAATCACACTTTGGGGACTTTGACCTGGGACCCAGATTTGATGCATATTATTTGAATAGGTGTATAGAAAAGAGATCATTCGTAGTAAGGGAAGAACATTACTATGTGTCTAAGATCACAATTAAAAGGAGTCACTGATCAGACCAGAAATAAAGGGAGTAACACCAAGAAGCTTTACAAATCATGAGTATAGGGTGGTGGTGGCAATGGTGAGAAAATACTGCACAAAGTTGAATAATTCAAATTCTCTCGCCTTAAAGAAGCCCAAGATTAAATAGGCTTATTGCACATGCTGCACTATTATTGATTAATCAGGAAGGGTGAGGAAGAATGGTTGTTATTGAGAATGCGTTATTTATTGAAGTATTTTCTAGGCTTCCGTTAAGGTATGAGAGGCCACTTTGAAATTTCACACTAGAGTGTGGTTGGTGGTAGCACATTTCACTAAGACATTTCTGGAACAAAGGCAGCCTAACAAAGGAAAATGTCATGCTACAGGGAAGTGGCATGAAATTGTGGAAAATAAAAGTTTTAGAGCCAAACATATGGGTTTGAGAATGACTCTACCATTCACTGGTTATATAAAATGGAGTAGGAAACATAAAGATTTACCTGGCAGGGGCATGGGTTATGCAGGTCTAGACAGGTGGTGACCTTTAATTTATTACAGAGAGACATGTGAATGATACACTTGTGTTAATAATTTAGCACACTATGCTGAATGTGCAACAGTTATATAGCTGTGTTCTATCACTTCTGGCATTGCTCTAAAGTTTCTGTTTGCACAGATGGAGAACAAGACATTAAATTTGCTACTTCAAGGTTTGATATTTTGAAGGTAAGTATTTCATATATTCAAAGTTCAGCCCCCACTTTTTTCTTCTCTTGTGATCTCTCCTTTTCCTTAAAGTGATGCCATGATCTAGGGAAACTTTATGCATGGTCATGGGATGAAGGAAATGAGGTTGGCTGCTTGCCAGTCCATGGGCAAGCCTGGGAGGGGTGGTCCCATTTCCTAGGCACTGGCTTTACTACTCCCCCAGTCTCCTGGTGATGGCAACTTGTCTTTGGGAGTGCCAGAATCCACTCTTTTAGATGGCCAGCTTCCCATTGCCTCAGATGGGAAGGACTTTGAGGATAGATATATAAAACTGGCCTTATGTAACTGTTCAAAATGTTTTTTTTTCTTTTGCTAATGGAATCAACATATTAACAGTTTTCTCTTTATCTTTCTAAAATGCACATGGAAACTTGAAGTTAAAAATGTATAAGATTATTTTATATGAGTGGTCACCTGATTTAAATGAAACATTAGGCTTCACAGAGTGATGTATAAATAAGTCTTCCTCTGCAGCATGTGTTAAATCATGGTTGTCAAGTACAGTCTTCTCTAAATAGCAAACTTTTGGGGTAGTTGCTGATACTCCCTTAGTAGACTCGCATTGTCTGGTTTCCTGTGGTCGGTGATATCACAACCCCCAGAATATATGGAAAAGGCAGGACCATTTAATGCCAGTAACAAAAACTCAATACTTAATTTTTTTTTTTTTTAATCAAGAATGTTCAGATTAGTTTGCATGTGACTTTTAGCAGGAAGCTGTCAAACCTTGTGAGGATCCAAATTTCTGGCCATTTTCTATTTTCTTTTATTTGTTTGCAAACCTGAAATTCTTTGCCTGATCTTATCTCTTTTAAAATAACCTTGTTATAGGGAACAAGAAGCCAAGAGCAAGCATTAAGCTTTAATTCCTAAATTTTCCTAAAGTTAGAGGTTCTATAGGCACATGGTTGGCTTTCTAATTATTGCAGGCAACATTTTAATCATGCTTTGCCACTGCATCATATGGGTCTCTAGCTTTCTGGTGAGTATATCATTGCTTTCCACTCAATGCCATATATTTAAGTTTTCTCATGGCAATACCTCACTTCAAACTGCACATTTCTGTATTGGTTATATCAGGCTAAATTTCAGTAACAAATAAACTCTAAAATGTATATTGTATCAAGCATAGTAGAGATACATTTCTCATTATAGAAGTTCAAAGTGGGTATTCTGATTGGCTAGCCTTTTCCTTCTGCTCATTAATTTAGAAACCCAGGCCCCTTTTCTCTTGTAGAGCAACCAGTTCCAAGGCATTGTCATCATCTTCATCCAACCAGGAGAAAAAGAAAGACAACCCGAAGGGACACAATTCTTAAAATCCTGACCTGGAAATAACATAGGTTATATACACTCATATTCCATTGACTAGTTTCAGCCATATGACCAAAACTAGCCCAAGAACAACTGAAAAATATAATCTCGCTTGTGAGCAGAATGACAGGAAGGTGAATCTTGAACAACATCTAGTAATCTTGCCACCTTCTCGCACATTCTCTGTGCTCCTACTATATGGACCTCCCTTCAGTTCTGTGGGACAATGACAAATTTCTGCTACAATGGAGGAATTGTCTTTTTTTTTTCTCTTTCTTCTACCCAAATGCTCTTCCTAGCACTTCTATGCTTACATTAGCTCTCAGCTCTATGATATGTTTTCCTCAAGGAAGTCTGTGTCGGGTCAATTCCTGTTATCTGTGTCCATAGCAGCAAGTACTCTCACTTCCGTGATACTTAGTGTCACTGTCCTCAGAGAGCTGTATTCTATTGTTGTTCAAAATTGTACCACCACCACCTAGCACAATGTCTGGAACATCATTAGTTATTAATTGTTGAATAAATGACTGAATCAGTGAATACATGATGCTCTAAAAGCTTATTCCTTAAGAAGTTTTACCCATGCCCTAGTTTTAGCTCCATTAGTGACATGAGGAAGAGTGCTAGGTATATGTAGAAATAGGGACAGATGTTTCTGAGATTAGCTTTTCTTTGCACAATGTTATAAAGATGATATTAAAAAATGTAGCTAAATATAGAGTGGGAAACAAACACAGCTGATGCTTTGCTACTGATATTTAAGGATATGGAAAATAAAGCAAAACTAGACATACTTAAGAAGGCATCAATTTCATCATTATTTTCAGTACTTTGTCCATTAAAGAGTTTTCTTAGACCAAATAGAAAAATTCTTGGTTTGAATAATATCTTTGATAACTTCCTTCCTAATGTAAAGGTCAATACTAGGCAAAGGGTCTGGGAAATGCTTTAATTACAATACAGAGTTTATGTATACTAATGAGCGAATAGAAATACCCCTGACAATTCAGTCCAGAGAAACTTTGTCTGGAGTCAAGGTGTTTTCAGTACAGTAAACCACTGTACATTGAGCTATAGATTGACCTTATTAGACTAACTGCATGTCATTTCAGTCTGGCAGTTTGGATTATCATTTATTTAACACTTCCGGTTTGTATAGTCCTACCACTTTCTCACCATGAACCTAGGATTTGTATATATTTTTCTCACCCAGTGACAGAAGATACCGAAACTTTATGTAATTTGGGGGTTTTTAAATTGATGTGACAAAGTACCTTAGTTTTCTCTAGTAAATTATATTTCTTTGAAAATTCCAACTGCCAATCTTGATTATATGAATTTTTAAAAAAATTCTGAGACCAAAAGGATTAGAGCTCAGAACAGCTTCAGAATATAAAAATGGTTAATGCAACCTTTTTTATTAATTTAGGCAATATTTATTTTGCTAGGCTCTGTTCTGTGAAAAAAAAAAAAAAAAAAAACGATTTCCTATTGTCACGGACCTGGTATTAATCATGTATTTTTTTTGTGTTGCATGTGAAATCATGTGCATTGAACATGATCAGAGGCCAGTCATTATGTTAAATGTCAGGATGGGGAAGATTGAGAGAATATGCTCCCTGACATCAGAGAACATACATGCTAGTGTGTGTAGGACATCTTCAACTAACATTTACTGAGGCAATATGTGTTAAAATTAGCTTGGAAGAGTATCTAAACATTTGTAGCCATGGCATGTTTTTTAGCATAAAGACTTGGCCAAAAGTTATCTCTGGTGAATAGTATTTCTATTAGTACTTATTTAAAAATAGTCAATCCTAAGTAATCTACCTACATGAAGAGGACATGTAGAAACCAGAAAAGATCTGAGAAAAAAAATTAGAAAAAAAATATTTCAGCACTTGAGAAGTTACTGGTAGCATAGCAATGATAGTTGAAAAGCATATTTATGCAAACTTAACTATATATTATTTAATGCCAACCAGTGCTGTCATCAATAAGCTAGACTTTCCTTTTCTGGTCCCTATTGCATTGCACCTCTACCTACTTTTCACCATAGGTCTTCTATTTTGGCCTGATATAAGACAGGAGGTTAAGACATCAGTAGAACTTGCCTTAAATGTATAGAAAAGAGAGAGTATGATATTATTTTCTCAAGGATTATCAGAAGTATTTCTATGCGTGTCCCTCAGAATAACTTTTTCTTCCTCTACTCATTACTCCTAAATATTTCTGGTCCCCGTTAGTCTTTGTGGTTGTGCAAAAGGCTTCATGTCTCTAGAATAAGGGTATAATTTAAATCCTATAGAGAGGCCCATCTCTCCAAAATAATGCATCTAAATTAAGAATTTGCAAATAGATTGTGGCAGAGTAAACACAGTATTATCCTCAAAGGGAGAAAACATTTTACAAATAATTATATAACCGTGTACTCAGGATGGGTTACTAAATTATCAGAATGTTCCATGAAGGTGCGCCTGGGTGGCTCAGTTGGTTGAGTCTGCCTTCAGCTCAGGTCATGATCTCAGGATCCTGGGATCAAGCGCCACGTCAGGCTCCCCACCTGTCTGTTGGGCTCCCTGCTCAGCGGGGAGTCTGTTTCTCCCTCTTCCTCTGCCTCCTCCCCACTGCTCATGTTCATGCTCTGACTTTGTCTCTCTCTCTCAAATAAATAAATAAAAATTTAAAAATAATTTTAAAAAAAGAATGTTCCATGAAGTTCAGGGAAAAGATGATCAGTAAATCTCAAAGTAAACTGATAGAAGTATTTTTCAAAATGCAGATCAGAACATTATTATCAATCTAGAAATATATGCAAGCTCCCTATGTCATTTTATTCACTGTAATGTAGGTTTCAGAGTGGAAGCATACAAATCTTTCTTCATCACACCGTGTTGCTCTTTTTTACTTCTGGATGGCCAGTTATAGTATTCATTTCGCAGGATTCAGAAATGCGGGTGAAAACCCTTATCTGAAAACCATTTGGCATTTAATCAGCTTCCCTTGAAATTCATCCTCACATTTTAGACTTTTCAGATGCCATTGTTTGGTACAGCGAACATGATACCAAGTTTTACATTTATCAGGCCATCTTCCTTGCTGAGGCATTCTCTCCTAGAGAGAATGGATTGTAGCCTGCTGTGAAGATTGTCCTTTGCACACATGTTCCGTCACAGACACTGGGAAGACAGAAAGCAGCAGGGAGGCAAGGTCCCTTTACTGGAGTACAAATGCCCATAACTGTGCTCCTCCCAGTCATATGTCTCCAGGGCTTATTCAGACTGGGAGACTGGGAACTGCCTACAAGCTCCTCAGCCTTTGGGTCCTAGCCTGAGCTGTGTGCTGCACCCTGAGATTGCATAAACTCCTTGATGCTCAGCATTCTTCCATTTTCTACCCAGAGCACCAGGTGACATGAACAGACTGAGGACTCTGAAGAATTCTCCTCTGCTTGGAATTCAGGGACTTAAGTTCATTACCTGCTCCACAGGGCAAGGGCAGTTCTCAGGAGTAGACATATTGTTGTGGTGAGGTTGAAATGTGTTGTACAAATAAGCCAAAGATGGCCTCTCTGCATTGGTGTTTAGGTTATGTCTTTGCTGCAGGCTGAGACCCATTAACTCAAAAGTCCACTGATGCCCAACTCAATTTTTTACACATACAACTATTTTATTTTTTATTTTTTATTTTTTTAATTTTTTATTGTTATGTTAATCCCCATACATTACATCATTAGATTTAGATGTAGTGTTCCATGATTCATTTTTGTGCATAACACCCAGTGCTCCATGCAGAACGTGCCCTCCTCAATACCCATCACCAGGCTAACCCAACCTCCCACCCCCCCACATACAACTATTTTAAAAAATAGTCCGAACAAGCAAAATTTTAGCCATTTAGCGTCTGATTGTTTTGCATGCCCTGTGAAACCTCACCTTGACAGATCACCTATTGAAAAGACCCACTGCCATTATAAGGTCTCAACTCCCTGCTGCCCTATAGAGTTCTCTGACCCAGAGACTCCCTGCCGTCCTGCTGAGTGACATCACCTAGATGTCTAAGCCCCTCCCTGATCCTCCTCTTCCTCGGGACTTAGCTTGCCTTCCTCCCCTCTGTGTAGTGACACCCACTCTTCACCTCTCCCCCAACCTCTCCAACCAGAGCCACAGCCTCTACTTCTGCTATATGAGAGCATGTCAAAGCTAAAGTTGGTTTGTGTTACTACCACCTCATGGTCAGATCTTTCTCCTAGATTAGCCCCCAGAACCCTTACACAAAGCCATTTGCCAGAGACAGTAAAAAAAGCCCCTTCAAGCAGTTTTTCATGCCAGAGGCTTGAAATTGTTATTTCTGGGAGGAGAAATTACAACAAAAGGCTGAGATAGGGGGAAAAAATGGTGATCGCCAGGTAATAGCTGAGGAGACTTGGTGGTAGGTACATATGAAACCCACATCCTGTATCTTACTGGACATGAATGAGAAGAATTTTTTTAGTGAAGCTGAATTCTTGCCATATAGGATGAAGTGAAAGTCAGTAAATAAACATAAGTTACTTATACACATTCCATATAGTTACCATAGAGCTTCTACTCACCAGGGTTTTCTAGTACGCGGAGCTACCCAACAAAGCATCAGCCCAGCATCCTAGACTATTGGTTTGCATCCTCCTCAGAAGCTTCCCTGGAGTGTAATCTCAAACTGGCCTCCCTACACGGGGGGCAAGGAGAGACCAAAGAAAGAGGCAGACTACTCCAGGTTGGTAGGTGGCAGGTTTAACTAGCCAGGGGATTTACTTATGAGGCTTACCTTGGTTGGCCACAAGATAGATAAGTATCTGTACCTGCACACCAAATATTTTAAGTTTGTATAGAGGTCTTAACTGGGTTCAGTCATAGACACACTCTGGATAGTTTCAACACCACGGTATTATCTCAAGGCTATGTCCTTGGGCAGCTTCTGGCATGGGGAAGGCAAGTGGAGTGCCCGTCCCAAGGATAGAAGAGGGGGTGAGGAGCCTCCGATTGCCTGGGCCCACCTCAAAGGTCCAACTGGCAGTCAGATCTTTTTGATGACGTCCTCTAGCAACTGTGGGAATTTTCATCATGTGAGCAGAGCTTCTTGGTATTGGATCTGTGTGACAGATTCTTGGGATAGGCTTCAGGAGACAAGGCTTTGTAAACCACCTGAATTTAAGTGCAAAAATGTGTGGAGACACCTAAAGTACATGTCACAGAGTCTGCTGGTGGTCTCTTAATGTCCAAATTCCCAATCTTCCTTAGATGTCCCCGTCTTCTTTGCAGTTGGTATGGTCATACTTTCCAGCCAATGAAATGTTAAGTGGAACTAATATACAAACTCTGTAAGGCATCTTTAAAAGAATAGACAATGTCCTTCTTTATCCTCTCTTCTCTCCTGCAGGCCAGAATATAAACAAAATAGCAGGAGTTGCAACATTTCCTGGGCCATGAGTGGCCTTAGAAGTCATAGTGGGAAGAGAGGAAAAAATGAAACAAGATGAAACCAGAGAGGGAGACAAACCATAAGAGACTCTTAATCTCAGGAAACAAACTGAGGGTTGCTGGCGTGGGGGGTGGGGTGGGAGGGATGGGGTGGCTGGGTGAAAGACATTGGGGAGGGTAGGTACTATGGTGAGCACTGTGAATTGTGTAAGACTGATGAATCACAGACCTGTATCCTAGAAGCAAATAATACATTATATGTTAATAGAAAAATAGTAATAATAAATAAAAATTAAAACAAAAGGAAATGAAAGTCATGTACAGTAAAGCCGCAAGATGGAACTGCCTTGGTTTCCTACCCCACGTGGATGCCCAATTACCCTTGCATTGCTTATCTTCAAACTATTACATGAAAGAAAAATGCTCTCTTAAATGATCTCTTTTAGGGATGCCGGGGCGGCTCAGTTGGGTAAACGTCTGCCTTCCCCTCAAGTCATGATTCCAGGATCCTGGGATCAAAACCTGCATCCTGCTCCTTGCTCAGTGGGGAGCCTGCTTCTCTGCCTGCCGTTCCCACTGCTTGTGCTCTCTCTCTCTCTCTGACAAATAAATAAATAAAATCTTAAAAAACATTAAATGATCTCTTTTAAGTTTGGGATTTTGTGTTTCATCTTAGCCTATTTCTCTGGGATGCAGTGCATTTATGGGGAGTATTTCTACATTTTTCATTTATTTCTTACAAAGGCCTTGCTGAAATATTTACTAACTTCTTGACTAGTAGTCTGCCCCTAATGGGACAGAAAACAGTAAAATAAATAAATAAGTAAGTAAGTAAGTAAATAAATAAATAAATAAATAATCTGACAAGCCTTTTGGGGGGTTTTGTTAGGATCCTGATCATTTGATGATATTGAATGCAAGTTAAGCTAACCCTTTAGTACTAGTGACTAGTCACTCCATATTCAGATTTCAGGAAGAGCTATGGTTTACATCTATTATGAATCAAGGACTTGGCATTTCAGTCATTTTCTCTGTGAGCTTCAATTTACTACTATCCAAGGATACTGGAACAAAATATATAGTTATTTGCTGCTGGGCAAAGATTAATGGAAAGAGGCCACTGAATTGAAGTGGCCGGGGAAGCAACTTGTAAAAAACATATGGTTGCAAGTGCATGGGAGTTTTGAAGACAGTGAGAGACTTCATCAAATTGTGAAATGTTCATTTTAGAGGTACTAATTTTTGAGTGAGAACAACTTGTGAGGAAAGGGGAAGTGGATTTGTACATGAAAGTATGTATAGTATATGATGTCCATGACTAGTACGTGATTAATTAGTATATGATGTTCTGTGTTTTCCTTGGCTGGTATTTCCTCTTGGTCTTAGTATTATTATTTTAATATTTAGCTTTAAATAATTATCAAGAGGATTGTGAGTATGCTTGTAGTATTCTGAGTGCTAGTCTTAACTGTGTAACTTTTCTATGAAAGGTCCCCTACTACAATAACTTTATTAACTTTATTAGTATAATTTTATTAACATTTGGGAATCCCATATTTTTCCTGAAAGAGAAATTATATTTTAAAATAAATGTTAATAGGAAATCATACTGAACATATAAAATAAAGTTATATGTTACAAGCTTGTGAAAATATATATGAAACGCTAAATCAAGTATACGGTACCTGCATGTACTCTATAAATATCAGCTATTATTATTGTTATTATTAGTTGCTATAAAGTACCATTTGTAATCAGAAAGAGATACCTATATGTACTTCCAGTTATCTCTCTAGCAGTATATATCTGGATAAAATATTACAATTCAATTTCTACAAATTTTGAGCTTAAAAAATCAAAATAGGTTATTTGTATAGTAGATACCGTTAGCTAAGAGCAAAGTATTAAACAAAACGTAAAGGTATATGCACAAAATCTCTGTCAACAATTCAGTAAAACTCATAGGGCAAATTTCCTGCCTAAAATTATTAAATAATTTATAGAAAAGACATGTAAGTGAATAGTAGAAAAATCAACCAGCTGTTTCATTAATAACCACTGTCAGAAATTTCATATGTATATAATACATAATTGAATATTGTCAAATGGGTTATGCTATTATTTTGTAAACAATACTAGTTTGATATTATGACTTCTCTACTGTAATATTTTGCCAACTTAATAGTGAAAAAAAATGGCACATCACTGTTTTTACCTTCATTTAAATTATTAGAAAGTTTGAACACTTTTCACGTTCATTATTTACCTACATTTTTTCTTTTGTGAATTATTTGGTCAATTACTGATACATTCATTTTTCTAAGGTTCTTTAAAATTAAAGATTTTCACCCTTTGCCTGATAAGAATTTAAAAATTTTAGAGTGGTTTCTAATAATTTTTACTTCATAATGTCTACTTACCCATTAAAAAGATTTTTGAAGACTCATCTGTAGTTCCTTTCAGTATTTTTTACCTTTTTGTTACTTTCATTTGTCTTTATCTTCCCCAGTGATTTGAAATGCTACCCTCCTCACATTCTTAATTCTTATATTACCAAGACCTGTTTTCAGCTTTCCTGCGCTCTTCCCTTCACCCCCCTCCCTCGTTCTTTTGTTCTCTCTCTCCTTTTGGTTTATCTGTCTGCCTTGACCTGCACTTATACCATACTTTCAAATTACAATATCTTTATAATATGTTTTAATGTTGTCAGAGTTAGTTACCAATTATTACCCCATTATCTTAGTTACTCATAAAGTACATAATTTAACCATTGTAAGTCAAGATCAATAATGCAAAGGTCAAAAATTCAGGTTAGCTCAGGAGCACCGGGGTGGCCCAGTCGGTTGAACCTCCGAATCTTGGTTTTGGCTCAGGTCATGATCTCAGGGTCCTGAGATTGAGCCCCGTGTCAGGCTCCATGCTCAGCATGGAGTCTGCTTCAGATTCTCTCTCCCTCTCCCTCTGTCTCTCCCACTTGTGCTCTCTCTCTCTCTAAAATAAACAAACAAATCTTTAAAAAACTTAGATTAGTTCAAATTGTAATATAACTGAAATTTTAATATTCTGTGTTTGTAGACAAATAAGAAAATAAAATTAAAGGTCTTATACATATTTATTAGTGAAGGTACTAGAATCTCATGTGTGTTCTGAGCCTGCATGTGCATTACAAAAATGAAAGCAGAAAATTTATACTGGACATTGAAATTTGCCTATTACTAGCATATAGATTAATATGCCAAGTTGGGTGGACTTTAATGATAATTTATGATGCAGTTACTAGAGCAGAAAAAATTAATGAATCGTTATACTCAGTATATGTCACAAAATGTTGTCAGCTATAATGCAACCATTTAAATAAATGGGACTAAATTAAAGTTAGCAGCCAAACTTTTGGTGACTTAAATCTTTTATTGCTCTAACTTTCCAAAAATGCAGCATTTCTCCTTAGCACAGTCTGTCACTAAAAGGAAAGGTTTATGTTAAATAGATAAGAGAAAGTTCCTCAGAAATTAAAAAAGAAAAAAGCAAGAAACTCTCATAATAGCAAACAGATTTTCCCTCTAATATTCACCATATTTAAATCAGAAAAAAATCCTTATTAGAGCTGTTTTAGTATTTTTCAATCTTTAGAATAATCATACTATTTAATTAAATGACTGAAATTTTTTCCAGGACAGAAGGTTATAAGAAATATGGCTGCCACAAGAAGTATAAGAATTTCAAAATAAATGTTATGGGTCATTTCTTTGCCCTATTATTTCAGCTTGATGAATATCAGTAACAATCACTGATGACAATTTATTTGTAAAAAATTGATGGATTTATACAGATCATAATACTTTTGTTCAGTTTGGGGAATTTACAATCACAATTATTTATAAGAAGAAAAAGAAAAACAATGACAGGTAGAGGAAGAAAAAAAAACAATGATTAGCTTCAAAAGACAAGAATATAAGTGAAAATAAACCTATAACAAAAATATTATGCCATATTATGTTCATTCACTTGGGTTCCTAGTGTTGAATGATACCGCCTTTCTCCCTGCACAAAAAATACGTATCTTTTATTCTGTTTGAGTTATGTTAGTTAGAAAGATGCAGAGAGTTTCGGTTTCTGGTGTTCATTCTGAAACTGTTCATGTACTATTTGTTTACTCTCAGTTGAATTGGATTGAAAAGAGTTAGATTAATAGCCCTGTAAACATAGCCCTGTGCCATTAGGCTATTATATTAGTCTAGTTTAGTTTTGTTTTCTTGAAGTAGGCTGTTGGCTGGAAGACTTGAATATACGTTATATGTAACAAAACGGTGACCCAAAGTGGAATCTCACTATTTTCTAACCCAAGAGTTCAATAGATAAGAGGGAATGTATGTTTACTTTTTCTTAATGTTTACTGTTAGATATAACCAAACACTCCACAGCAAGCAGAATGACCTTTCCTTAGCCCTCCAGAAAACAATTCTCCATATGTCTGCATTGATATATTTTGTCTTTTACTAGGTCTTTTCTTCTTACCGCCTTTCCTTTCTTCTCTTACTCTATTCTAGCCTTTTTATCCTCAAATCAGCTCTGGTTTTTGTTGTTGGGTTTTTTTATTTGTTTGTTTGTTTTGTTTTAAATTTCCAGGAAGTATTATTTATTTAAGTCATAGCCTTCCAGGTTTGGAATAATTTTTATTATCAGAGCCATTCATCCCACATCATATTAAACCTGCTAAAATGTATCTACATTCTATATTAAATATAATTTATATATAACTATAAAGAAGTTCAGTAATGATATGTTATAGATATTTAATCAATCTTTTATTAAGTTTAATTTCACAGTTTTTAAAAAATATTATTTATTTGAGAGAGTGAGAGAACAACAGGGGAGGAATGGCAGAGGGAGAGGGAGAAGCAGACTCCCCACTGAGCAGGGAGCGCAACATGGAGCTTGATTTTAGGGTCCCGGGATCATTACTTGAGCTGAAGGCTGATGCTTAACTGACTGAGCCACCCATGTGCCCCTAATTTCACAGTTTTGTTTTTGTATTTGGACCTAACGCTTTTGTTCAAATATCAAACATTTTTTGTAGGCATTGGAAAAGAAAGCTCACAGAACTTAAACACTGTGCCTAATAAATTAAAACGGACTGGAATTTCATAACTGAAGTTTCCGCCCCCCCCTAATTTGTAGTATCTATCCTGAAATAGCGATCATTTCAGGGTACTTCACCCAGTTCTGATCACCTTCTGTTCACCCTATTGGTGAAGGAGGGACCTTTTGTTCTAACCAGTATGAAAAGGCTGAATGCATGACACCTGACACTGGACAGATGACATTGGCGGCATTTTATTTATGACACATGCTCACAGTGCAGAGGAAGAGGACACGCCGACCCTGCAGAGCCACATGGGGCGAGGAGTCAGGAGCAGAGTGAACAAGTCGGCACGGTGGGAGGCGGGCTTTGTGGTGGCAAGAGGATGAGGGGACCTGTGATTTCCTCAGGATCACATGATTGGCTTGTTTGTATAATTGTTTTGCTGGCAGGGAGTTGAATCCCTTTAGATTGAGGACCAGGTGGGGTGAGGATGCTCTCGCTTGGTGGGGAATGAGCCAGTGGAGAGGCTTTCCTGTTGGGTAGGGGACATATGTGGTGAGAGCAGGGTGACTCATAGCTAGGCCTGTGGGGATCTGTGAGGGTCAAAACTCTGAAGGCAGCACATAGAATCTCAAGCCTTATAAAACACATTTACCTTCCAGATCTTTCCCTTTCCTCTCTGCCACCCAACCCTAGTGCCCAGAGAACTCTGGCCAGAGGTTAGGCCCATAGCTAGATGGTCTGTTCTGAAATCACTGTTCACTGCAGTATGATATCATTTTTCTTCTCTTCTTAAATAATGAAATATATGCTGTCCAAAAGAGAAGACTGGTTAAGCAAAGATTATCAAAATAATGAAATCTGGTGTTCTATGCTTTTAGTTGGTATGTTTCACAAGTGCTAGGTTCACACCCTTGTCATCTCTGAGTCTTCTTTTCCCTGGTTTATGTCTTTACATACATCCCTCTATAATTTTATACCTCAGGGAGAAAGCTATGGATGGGCATTTAATTTTTCATGTAATTATTGCAGTTTTAATTACCATTTTGGTTGTTACCAATACTTTGTATAATATATTAATTTCTTAAATTAGTAGCATATTTATTTTCCACAAAAATATTGTCTGTTTACTTTAGGCAAAAAAAAAAAAATGGAAGTAATAATTATAAGAGACCACTCAGGGCATATGTTACATTTACTTTTGATATTATTTCTAATACTTGAAAGGGCTACTTTCTCTTTCCTAATTGTTAAGAGAAGGCAAACTGGGTAATAGCAGAGAGCACGCAGCAGATAAGCAGCAAGCCTGCTTCTTAGTGTATCTCATGAGTGATAGAATTAGCCCCCACAAAATATATCATAAACTTAAAGTGTCTGCACTTGGGGCATCCAGGTTGCTCAGTTGGTTAAGTGTCCAACTCTTGATTTCGGCTGAGGTCATGATCTCATAGTTATGAGATCAAGCCCCGACTAGTTGCACTTTGAGCTGGGTGTGGAGCCTGCTTGAAATTTTCTCTCTCTCTCTCTCTCCCTCTCCCTCTGCCCCTATGATACCTCTAAAAAAAAAAAAAAAAAAAAAAAAGTCTGCTCTTGATCAAACAGATCATACAGTGCCCAGTATAGCATGGACACTGACAATGGGCGCTCTCTGCTCAGAATGAATGCTGTCTGTTTGGATCAAAATGAGGTCTGTGGACTCTTGCAGTGCTGTGTGCAACACCCCAAGTTGCTGGATTATGAGGAGGTGATGGGGAAGGTATACCAGTGCATCACAGTTGAGTGTCTGCAGTCTACAACGGGAGAATAGTAAGAGCCTACTCTTGAATCTTAAGATTTGAGTACCCAGATATTTTCCTTCTACCTTGTGGTCAGCATATACTGGACAGTGGTTTATACTCCTAAATTTGGGAGCCTAAATCATGTTATTTTAGGTTTTTATAGCATCAATTATTTGCCCACATTTTAAAGTTATTAAAGAGGCATGTCTTGACTAGTTTAATCAGTCATCCTTTAGAATTCATTTCTACAGATGAATGAAACAGATACTATGCTGGTCTGTCGTCTCTTTTGCAAATCTGTTTTATTTACCTCAACACTTCAAATCTGGTACCTTTAAAGCAGCATGGGAGAACTTACACTATCATATATCAAGACTGGAAGACTTATCTTTGCTTTAAATGCCTCGCCATGTTTTTGCTATGTGATCTTAGTCTTGGATTCTATTTCTCCACACTTTTAATTCTAGACTTAATCATGAGGTCTTCTTTGGCTAATAGAATGTGGTTGGGAGTGAGAATGTACCAGTTCTGTTCATCCCTCTTGTGTTTCGACATTGGCATGAAAAGAATGTTACTTAGCTGTCCCTGCGCTCCAAGGAATTTTAGAGACACATGGATCAGAACTGGATCCAACTTATAGCTTGTAGCCCAGCCCAGCAAAC
>NC_138382.1:31141667-31150797 GCF_054177405.1 Leptonychotes weddellii | reverse complement strand
AAGAAGAAGATAGCAGGAAGGGAAAAATGAAGGGGGGGATCAGAGGGGGAGACAAACCATGAGAGACTATGGACTCTGAGAAACAAACAGGGTTCTAGAGGGGAGGGGGTGGGAGGATGGGTTAGCCTGGTGATGGGTATTAAAGAGGGCACGTTCTGCATGGAGCACTGGGTGTTATATGCAAACAATGAATCATGGAACACTACATCAAAAACTAATGATGTAATGTATGGTGATTAACATAACATAATAAAAATAAATAAATTTTAAAAAAGCGCTATAGCAACTGAGATGGCATCATAAATATGTGGCATTACAAACTTTAACATATTAAATGCATCAAACATACACCATGGCCAAATTCTAGAAATTAAAGGATTAGCTACTACAAATAATTCATCTTGTAAATAATATGCTAGCAGGAGAGATCTGTCCAACCGAATCTGTAGAACTCAAGTAAACTTCCAGAAAATAGGCAGAATATTTTGAATTTTCACACAAACTACTGGAATTTCAATAAGCCAGAATTTCTATAAGAAAGAATGACCTCCTTGAGTGTTTATGCAATTTAAACCCATCAGAATAAAATCCATCCTCTGTCACATAATTGATATTGCTTGGGACTGGGTGGTCTTCACTATTCATATAACCATTACAGCCCAGAATTGAGTATTATCAACAGGAACCAGGAAAACATTATTCTGGATTTTGCAGTATTTAATATCCTGTATTTGCCTAAGATCAGTGTTAAAACTATGGTGGTAAAAAGACCATGGTTAGTAATAACAGTTTACCCTGAAAGTTGCTTAGGTAAAAATTGAGAAAAATATGGGTCTGGAGAACAAGAGAAACATGATTTATTTTCGTGGATGTTGTTATTTTATGAAAGTGTATCATATATGTTACCTTAAAAAAGAATCCAGGCTTTTGGAAAAAAAAAATTTTCTAATGCCTTCATAAACATGAGAAGCAGGGTGTAAGTCAGACATATAGAGATGAATAAAAGTTATTTCAAATTCTGGAAAAATAAAGTTAATCACTTGAAGCAGAATTTTCAAAGAGAGCATTTATTCTTATCAGTGAAACTTTAATCTTTTAGTGATCAAAATTCATGATGGGGAAATTTCTGAACAGCTTGAAGATGTTTGCTACCAAAGTAGAGTGTGTTTCAGTTTCATTAACATGGTCTCCCACCTTCCTAATAAAACGTTTAGCCCATGGTATTTTAAATTAATTGAGGTGCTTGGCTCCTTTTTGATATAACAATGATAAGTATAAATATGCTGGTGATTTTGACCATCTGGAGACAGGTGAATCGTCATTCCATTCTGAAGGATATTTCCTGCTTCACTACACTACTTACTGACCCAGAAAAAAACTGCTTCATAACAACCCATGATTTTTTTTTTCCAAGCTAGGAAACATGCATTTAAAAATAGTGCTAAGAAAATCACTATGGAGTAAGTCTGAACAAACTATTTTCCAAGCACTGCAGGTCTGAGTTATGGAGGTGTGACCTAACAAATCTAGCTTTAAAAAAAACATGTGGTTAAGGTTTTACAGGATCTCTCTGCTTTAAAAGATTTTCTTTCTAATTCCTTAATTTTTAAGTTTTCCTAGCTAGATAAATTATTTACATTTGTAATTCTTTTCCTCCTTCCAGTTTATTTTTCTGTTTTATCTTCTATATTTGTGTTTCAACAGTTCTCTAGAATCCAATAGTGCCTAAAAGCTTGTTTTTGTTGTTGGGTTCTTCTTTCTTTCTTTTCTCTTCCTTCCTTCCTTCCTTCCTTCCTTCCTTCCTTCCTTCCTTCCTTCCTTCCTTCCTTCCTCCCTCCCTCCCTCCCTCCCTTCCTCCCTCCCTCCCTTCCTTCCTTTGCCAATAAGATAATTTTCTCATTCTTTTCTATAAAATTTGAATGTAGGTGAAGTCTAAATCTGTATACACTGCTGAAATATTCAAACTGCGGCATCTATTTTAGGGTTCAAATGACTAATAGCACCTTGGACAGGATGAATGACAGGAGGTGAATAATAGAATCAGCCCATTACTTGGCTTGGGGGAACAGATTTGTAAGAAGAAAGGTTACAGTGTAGCTACTGTTATTTTCCTTAGGGCAGAAAATGAAAGCTAAAATTAGCTTTCACTCTGACAATTAAGTGTCTAAACAAGTATGAAGAGAACTATATTCTCCTAATTTTGATCTTTATAATTTTAAATGTTGCAATTTTATAGTTCCTTGAAAAACACCTGGTGTCCCATTAAAAGTAAAGGTGTGAAGATGTGTGTGTGTGTGTATGCACAAATTAGCTTAGGGAAGTTGTTATAATAATGTTCCATATTAATATCATGTATATTATCTGATATTTTATGGATTGATAATTTTACATAGGATACTTTAAATAAATGCCCATTTATTTCATTGAGTATTAAATCAATTTATAGAACTGTCTTTTTAAATTTTTTTATTAACATATAATGTATTATTTGTTTCAGGGGTACAGCTCTGTGGTTCATCAGTCTTACACAATTCACAGTGCTCACCACAGCACATACCCTCCCTAGTGTCCATCACCCAGCCACCCCCTCCCTCCCAGCCGCCTCTACTCCAGCAACCCTCAGTTTGTTTCCTGAGATTAAGAATCTCTTATGGTTTGTCTCCCTCTCTGGTTTTGTCTTCATTTTTCCCTTCCCCGATGATCCTCTGTCTTGTTTTTCAAAATCCTCATATCAGCACTGTCTTTTAAGACTTATTTTAACTTGTAAAAAAAAAAATCTATTTTAACTTGTAATTGACTTATAAAGAGAGAGTGCAGATAAAAATTAAGATTCAAAATTTAAGTAAAAAGTAGACAAAATCTTTGCATATAGTACATGAACACAAAAAAGTATTACCTTAGACATAATTAATGCCATTGATCAAGTTAGAATCTGGAGATTTGGACATTTTATTGGCTTTATGACCAACTTAGGGTACTGAAGCATTCCCCAGGGAGAAGAAAGAGCTGTTGCAAACTGTGTATGTACAATGAAGCATGAGTGTGAAGTGGGGTATCTGAGTACTTGGAAAAGTGTGAGGGTTTTACAGTACCAAGAGTAATAGCACTTTAAGGACATATCTCATACCATATTTCAGTGTTCGAATGTTCATCTCATAGCTCAATTTAATTTGATTGAACAAATGTCCAAACATATTCATTGCATGTGACAATGAATAACAGAAACAATTTAGAGATGCATGGTTTCTCATTTGCTAGGACTAAGCATTTAAAAACCCTGTTATTTTATTATAGAAGGATATTAATTCTGAATATCGTAAAGGACAGAAATTATGAGATTCTTATCCATATTAACAACATATTTGTAGTAGTAAACCCAATATTATGGAATGTGAAAATAAAAGTCGTGACAAAAGATTGCATGTCAATTTTATGTAGTATCCCAGTTCTTCAGTAGTGAGTGTACTCCTTATCAGCCTGCTTCAAAAATGTTTTGAATTATTTGAGCATAAGAAATACTAAATGAAAAACTAATAATGTACTATATGTTGGCTAACTGAACATAATAATAAAAAAGAAATACTAAATGGAAACAAAAAATTGTATTATATAAGCTCTTACATATTATGATTAAAAATAGAAAATCTAAATGTTTAGATTCACTACAATAATGTAATTTGAATCATAGCAATGATATATATATATATATATACCCTCAATATCTTGAGGACATTCATACTCAAAAGTTAATAATATGCCCATTTCACAAAATAATGTAGTAGGATTAAAATTTAGTTTTCTTTTAGTTCAAGCCGGTGTTTCTTTACTTGTTCACCTAACAGCTTCTAACATTCTTCCCTCTCTCCACCTCCTTCCAACATTTTCCCCCAACAAAATTTTATGCTAAATCACAATATAGAAAAGAGTTAAAAATCAGAGCTCAGGGTTGCATGGAGGACCATGGCACAGAGCTGCACTCACTCATCCCCTAACCCCTGTCTGTATCCACCTGAGGCACAGCGCAGAATGTAGCCTGCTGTCTACCCAGAATCTGTTGAGACTCACTGCACAAAAGCATACTACCTCTCCAAATGAAGGGCACAGAAACTAACAATGACCATATGCCTATTAATTGCCAGATGTTGTACATAATATAAATCATGTACTTTTCAATAAAAACGTATTTTCTATGATGCTAAGACCCTGGCATCACATGTGTCTACAATGTTCCTGAAGCACCTAGATATGCAAGAAATCATAGGCTAATTGGACTACAGAGGAGTATAGCACTAGAATAGCATATAGAACCTAATAGTTGGCATATTAATAAATGACTTCTATTATTTTGTATTGTCAATGTCTCATAACCCTCCGAATGCCAGATTTGCTGGTAAAACAGTGCAAGTCCCCAAGGGACTCTCCTCCTTGCATTATCTAGTTCCCAGTCTGCATTTTCAGACTTTTCATGTTCATGTTGACTTAAGGGAGATGACTAGACATAAAATTCTCGGAATCAGATCTTCCAGCCCAAAGTGTGAGATGAAGGGGGCGGGGTGGAAAGTTTAGCTTTCTCCGAGATGAGGAAATATGGAATATTTGGAAAGAGTCTCCCTCACCACTCTCCCCTCCCCGCCCCCCAGTAAAATGTCACTCACTGCATGTCCTGGGTTTTGAATCATGAGATCTGTACTTTCGTTCCTTTCCCATGGAACAAGGCAGAGGGGCTTTAAATAGATGTGCAACCCCCTGTGTTCCTACCTGTCACCGTATAAGCAGTCTTCATTAATCCTCTTTTGTACCTGTGATCTTTGGTGCATCATGAACAGAAGTGTGCAGATCTAGTTCCTTCTCTCCAGTAGAAGACCCCTCCCTTTTCTTATGAGAGCAAAGGTTTACTAAACATATACAAGATTACTGATACAAACAACCTCATTATTCTCAGGCTGCTAACACAGTCTTCACCAATGAAGGAATCTAATTAGTTCAGCCTCTTTGTCCTATTAGAACTGATAAGGGGGATTGTTGAAACTTCCTCTCAGGCTCATGCTGTGCTTGGAAATGACCTGATAAAGGACTCTCACTGTGCAGTACATAGAGGTGGTCTCCAAAAGCTTTTTCCAAAATCTCTTACACTTAAAAAAAATCTCATTTCCTTAGATAATTCCTAGACAGCTGTGCTCATGTCAGAGTCTTTGCGATGGACCTGCATAAGGAAACACTGGGCGGGGGAGGGGGGGAAGGAAGAAAAAAAAGAAAAATGTGAAACACCTGGTTTTGGCAGATTTTTCTCTCACCAGAGGAGGCAGGTTTTAGTGCCATCTGGTCGGCCACCATGTTCTGCTCGTCCTTCTCCCCAGCACACTCCCCTGTGGGCTGCCCAGGACCAGGCCAGCAGCAGATTGCAGCCGACCCAGCCCTGCCACCATCCTGGGATTCCAAGCCGGGCAGCCGGCCTCTGCCTCCAACGTGTGTCCGTCTGCACGCTCTCCTTTTGACCTTCTCAAATAGTATTTAAAACGGCAATTACATTGACTCTCCTGAGCCCAGCGCCCAGGCTATTTAAAATCTTTTAAGTGTTTAAATAAATTGTTTTAACAAGTTGACCTTTATCTGTACCCGATGAAACTAGGCCAAACAAACAAACAAATAATTTTGGCTTGTGACTAAAGGAGAAATTGCCATCTTAGCACTTTTCCTAGAGTCCCTGCATACCCCTATCTTCAGCTGCCAACCGTGATCACAGGAAAACAGCCAAACATTCAAATATACCAGCTGTGTATTCACTCACTCTTCCACAACATTCTAGATTTCTTATGTGTTCAGTGGCATTTCCCAACATCTACTGATTTACAACATATCCTATTTCATGTACATTATGTTCTCTGCTTAAGCAATTGCTAATGTCCAATTTAAAATAAAATAAAATCTCATGTTGTGTAAGAAACGTCCATTCTAGAAAAATATTAGAGTTTGCTGATAGGCAATACCACAGTACTGGAGGAAGCTCCGTTTAATGCCCCCCCCCCACCACTCATTTCAGATTCTCTTTGTCTGTCTTTTGTTAGTATAACCTCAATGTGGCAACCTCCTCTGGCAGCCTCTGTTTTTGTTTTCAACTTTTTTTCTTTCACATTGATCTGCAGGAAGGACAAGCTCACTGTTGCAAATCCAATCCACAAAGCAGAAGTAATTGTTTTATATTTTACAGAAGTGTGGGGAGGGAGATGAAGAAGATAGTTTACGTTTCACATCACACAGCAAAGTACTTAAAAATATCCCCATTAGACATTTCTAATCTGCCCAAACCCTGTGTCTCTTACATTTTTACTGGGTCTCACTTCATATTTCTAGGTCTTTATTTTCTATGGCAATCCCACCTCTGCTCTTCGAAAGCTTGCACCATTTCACCCATTGCATTCCCAGAAAACAATGGAACCTCCAATTATTAGTATCTATTCTTCTGAGAAGGCAATGGGGACGATAAGTAACTGCTTTCTTCTTTTGCTTTTGCTTCTCCTTCTTTTCCTTTCCTTTTTTTTTTTCTTGTTGTGCTGACATACCTTCTAGCAAATTCAGACAGAAATAAGCCTGTCTAAGGGAGCAAAATTGGTGCAAACTGTGACAGGATGGTCCTGAGCTGTATGAAATTCATATTTTCAAGAGATAAATTCTGGCGATATCCTCCACATTGGAATATCTTCTCCCTACAAAATGTTTATAAAGGATTTTTAGCCCATTTACATAGTGTTTACAAAGCAATTTAAAAATAAGATGAAAAACAACAATAACCTCACATTTCTTTGTAGCTTTCTTGTGATTATTGGCAATTGGTAGTTCTCACGTACACTGATTTGTTAATATTTTCAATTTTATGGTTTCATGTCTCAATATTCAATATTCATTTCTAAATTCATGTTCTAAAAGTTACACAAAGAAAAGATTCTTAAGAATCTAAACATAAAATGAATAATTCAAGCTTGTAAAGCAGGAAAACATGTTGAAATTGATTTTTTTTAACTTAAAGTAACAATGGCTCTAATTCCAATGAATTGACAGTTTTTGAAGAAAATAGGAGCTACTTCACGTATTATGCATAAAGATCATGCTGAGCGAGAGAAACAAGGAGCTCTGTTCATGCTGACATTATCTGGATAGAAGGTCCCATGTATGAATACGACAATGATGTGTCCTCAGCTTTTTGTAAATCCATGGCCAGGCCTCCGGGTTTAGCTGCACACCCATGCACACCACAGCTCACGGTGTGGTCCTTCTTAATGCTGCTCCACAGACTTGGCAGCAAGGACACCCCAGTGCTATGTCATTGCTTAGGTGATAATCCCTGCATTTTGTTATGGCGAATCAATGGTAGAAAGTGACCTTGAGGGCGCCTGGGTGGCTCAGTTGGTTAAGCGGCTGCCTTCGGCTCAGGTCATGATCCTGGAGTCCCGGGATCGAGTCCCGCATCGGGCTCCCTGCTCGGCGGGGAGTCTGCTTCTCCCTCTGGCCCTCCCCCCTCTCATGTGCTCTCTTTCTCATTTTCTCTCTCTGAAATAAACAAATAAAATCTTAAAAAAAAAAAAAAGAAAGTGACCTTGAAAGTTCCCAAATGCATATTAAAAATAGATTGTGGGACTCCTGGGTGACTCAGTCAGTTAAATGTCTGCCTTCGGCTCAGGTCATGATCCCAATATCCCAGGATCGAGCCCCACATCAGCCTCCTGCTCAGCGGGGAGTCTGCTTCTCCCTCTGACCCTCCCCCATCTCCTGCTCTCTCTCTCATTCTCAAATAAATAAAATCTTAAAAAAATAAATGGTTAACTAAATTCAAGATAATCAAAGTATAAAGAATTACGTTTTCTTTGATCCATCTGTTTTAAGCCTCTGGTCAGACAGGGTAACTGGTATTAATTTAGGTAGGTTGGCTTTTGCAGATGGGGGCTAGCAAAGGAATAGTTTTGTGTTTCTTCGCTTTTTTGAAATGTAGGTGCTAAGAGTTAACACAGAGTGTTTGTGGTAAGCCTGGCACTGGTTCAAGTATTTTCTATGTGGGAAGTCTTTCATTCCTCACAATAACCTTACAAGTTGGGTATTATTATTATAACTATTTTATAGATAAGAAAACGGAGGCATAAAGAAATCAAAGCTCTTTCGTCAAGATTAAACTAAACTAAACCAAACTAAAAAGTGTTGGAATGTTTTCACCTAGGCTGATTCCAGAATCTGTACCTTTAACCATATACTATAGTTATGTAAAAAGACTCAAGGTCCAGAGCAAGGAGACTCAGAGATCACAGATGACAAAGTCTGCAAACAGGTGTGCTAGACGTTAGAGGGAGCTTCACTTGCTTAAAATAACAGATGTTTATTCTCATACAGTTCTGGAGGCCAGAAGTCCCAACATGAGTCTTAGGGGGCTGAAATTACGGTGTTGGCATGGCTGCGTCCTCCTGCAGGCCGTGGGAGAGAAGCCGCCCTTGCTTCTTCCAGCTTCTGGCGGCTGCCAGTATTCCTTGGCTCAGGCCTGCCTCACCCCAGTCCCTACTTCTGTCATCACATTGCTTCTCCTCCACCACTGTTATCTTCAGCCTTGGAGAAAGAGAGGGTGAATTATGAATGTCAGCAATGAGAGAGGTCACATGACAGATTTTATAGAGAATAAAGGATAACAAGGAAGTATTGTGAAAAACTTCATACAAATAAATTTGACATCTTAGATGGAATGGGTAAATTCCTTGAGTGAGAAAAACACCAAGGCTCTCTCAAGAAGAAATACAAATTATTAATTTTCCTATCTATTAAAGTAATTGAACTTATAATAAAAAATGTTCCCACAAAGAGAACTCCATGTCCAGGGGCTTCAGTGGTGGATTTATCCAACAGTTAAGGAATAAATAGTTACATAAACATTTTCAAGAAGTAGAAAAAGAGGGACTGTTTCCCAAATTATTCTGAGATCAGCATTGCTCTGATACCAAAACCTAACAAAGACATTACAAGAAAAAATAATTACAGATTAATATCCTTTATAAAATAGATCCAAAAATTCTCACAAAATATTAGAATATTGAATCCAGCAATATTAAAAGGGTTAACCCAGCATGACCAATAAAGGGCCAGAAATGCAAAGTAC
>NC_138382.1:31094140-31141167 GCF_054177405.1 Leptonychotes weddellii | reverse complement strand
ATCATATGATACATGTCTTTCTCTGTTTGACTTATTTCACTCAACATAATACCCTCCAGTTCCATCCACGTCGTTGCAAATGGCAAGATCTCATTCCTTTTGATGGCTGCATAATATTCCATTGTATATATATACCACATCTTCTTTATCCATTCATCTGTCAATGGACATCTTGGCTCTTTCCACAGTTTGGCTATTGCGGACATTGCTGCTATAAACATCGGGGTGCACGTACCCCTTTGGATCCCTACTTTTGTATCTTTGAGGTAAACACCCAGTAGACATTGCACTTTTTTTTAAAGATTTTATTTATTTACTTGACAAAGAGAGAGAGAGGGAGAGCACAAGTAGGCAGAGAAGTAAGCAGAGGGTGAGGGAGAAGCAGGCTTCCCGCTGAGCAGGGAGCCTGATGCGGGGCTCGATCCCAGGACCCTGGCATCATGACCTGAGCCAAAGGCAGACGCTTAACAACTGAGCCACCCGGGCGCCCCTATCACATTGCAGTTTTGGGTGAGTATCTTTTTTAAAACCATTGAAGCAATAAAAAAAAAAAATTGTTCTTGATGTCTTTCATGCCTGATTCGCTCAGATATGTAATAAATCACTAGGGGATCTACATTCCAACCTACCCCCAAAGCTAATGATCTTTTCCTTTCCACTTGGGAACTATGCCATCAAATAACCACAGGGTGAGGTAATCTCCATTGATAGCTCTCTAAGGGGTACTAGAGTGCATAGTATATATAGTCTATATTTATATCTATAGCTTTAATTCCCGTTGTCATAGACAGTCTTTTGAGCGACCTGGGAAATGAAAGGTTTCATTTCTTTTTCAAAGGCAGCAGTTTTGGTGGGCTCTTTGCACTTTTATCCTCCCCATGTTTTCCAGTAATGCTGGTCCTATTGCCTCTACCACCCCCACCACCATCACCCCATATAAACCTTTTTTTAAAATCTTTCAACGTTAAATACCTAGTCATTGCAGAAAAAGTCTATCCTATTTCCAGAGAAGGGGTTTCACTTTAAATATTTCACCCTATTTCTCCATGCACTCTGAAATCCAGCTCCTGGCCAGGCTTTAGACAGACGAATGCCAGTGCTGCTCTGGGTCCTGCCCCGTAGATTCTGAGAGAAGACCAGCCTCTCTCCATGCAGCCGGTGAAGAAGAGACCTTCAAATCCAGGTCAGTCCCCATCAGTGGACACTATAGGATTGCTGGTGCCTGCTGTTAGGTTCTCCTCTTAGATAAGCATACCTTCAAAAGCTATTTTTATTTTCCTTAAACACCACATTAATCTCAAATCTTAAAAAAGATATTTCTCCTATACTAAGGATTTGGCCTTGTCCTTTAAGTAAGTTAGCTAGGTATTTGAGCAGCACCTTTCAGTAACTACCTTGGCAAAACCCACTCCAAATGGTAATGTTTTCCTTTGGGGATCTCAAAAAGAGTAGTTTGGTATTGTTTAAATTCCTTTTGTGACTCTTAATCATTCTCTGATATAAAGAGGGAGAATTATTCAAAGTTAGCACAATATTAAGTAAACAAAATATTCAAACATGTTATTACTAAATGCAAGAATAAAGACAAACCTTTCTGAATGTGTGGCAATATGTTATGGATAATCCTTCTTTGAATAGTTTCTGATCACATTTTGGATTACATACCCAGCTATTCTTTATCTTCTCATAAATTTTGTCTGAATTGAAATAACTACGTCCACTTGTAATCCCAGCTCATGGGGAACATCATTGAAAGTAACTAAACACTTCAAACTTCTACATACTTTCTTGTCATTCTTGTTAAACAAGGTCAACCAAATAGTTTAAATTTTAGCAAATGGATTTGTATATTGCCTTCATCTTTGCATTGTCCTTTTTTTCTCTTAAAACTGTTAATTATATATATATATATAAACATGCAAAAATAAACAGAGAAATATACCATAAACCTATTTAACCAACAAGCAGAGTTTATTAATTGCAATATTTTATGGTATTTGTGTCAGATTTTCTTAGGAAATAAAATATGAGGCCTACTCTCTCTATTCAATTCGTCACTTTTATTGGAGGCAACTATTATCTAGAAGCATACACACAAATACACACACACACATATATGTGTATATACATATAATCTTGTCAAATTAAAAAGAATATTTTTATAGCATACAAATGTCTCAAAAATACTACAGATTATTTTTTGTGGGTTTCTAAAATGTACATAAGTTATTCATATTGTTTGTATCATATTGCCCCTTGTTTTTTCCCTTAGTATTTATCACTTCAATATTTATACTGAATATATATTCCATATATATATATATAAATATATATTCCAAGAACTAACTAATCAATTTTAAAGGCTATATATATATATTACTATACAATATATAATATTACATATAATATTATATATTACTGTATATTACCACATGTGCAGTGACAGGACTAATGACCCCAGAGACTCAAGTTACCTAACAAACAGGTTAATGGAAGGGATGAAGATGAAACCCAACTCTAGTTTCCATGGGTCCCAGCGTCCTCAACATTTCTTAGTGCTGGTTTGGTTTCCTTATATTCTAGAGGCATCTTTTAAAACTGGATTCTCATGTTATTATGCAAGCAAAGAATCTATTTTATATTTATTTATTCTGTTACATTTACTGTGATTACTGTTATCTTGGATTTTTTTCTAACATGTTAGTATTTTCTGCTTACGTTTTTTTTCTTAGCTTCATTTTTCTCCATTGCTGTTTTTCTTGAATCAGTTAAGTTTTATTCAGTTTATTTTGTTTCCTTTATTGGTTTAGTTGTAATTCTGTTATATTGTTTAAGAGTTAGCATTGCATTATCTCATGCATACTTCAATTAAAATGCCTCTAGCTTGTTATTAATACGGCATGGATTGCACATGAGAACAATACACACAGACTTTAGAATGATTTACTACTGTCTATTCTCTCATTTCACTTTTGATTTCTCCTTGTGTTTGGTGTTCTGCAGTTTGATTACCCTATGAGTGGATGGGTGCTCATTCCTTTCTAGTTACTCTGTTTAGGAATCACTCTGAAATTTGGTGTGAAATGCAGGGTTTTTTGTCTGAATTCCATAAGAAATCATAATCATTGTCTCTTTGAATATTTTTTTTCCTCATTCTCTCCATGCTCTCTTCACAAATAGGTTATATTTTTATATATTTTTTTAACTTATCATCTTTTTACATCTCTAATTTGAACTTAAAGTTGTTTTTCTAGGTCAGTACTCTCATTCATCAATTATGTCTTCAGCAAGATCTAATCTGTGGCTTAAGATTTTCACTGTTTTTTTTTTTTCTTTTAGCAATTTTATTAGTTGTATTTTCTAAAACATTCTTCCTTTATTGTATATATTATTATTGCTTTCATCATAGTAAATATTTAACCAGTGCCAAATGCTTTTTTGCATCTATTGAGATTATCATATGGATTTTCTTTGCTAGTTTGTTGATGTGGTAAATTATATAGCTTGATTTTCAAACGTTAAACCATGCTCTATGGGAAAATTTCTCTACCTTGTTATGATGTATTATACTTTTAACATATTTTAAATTTAGTTTGTAATATTCAAGAGTTTTGTGTCTGGTTCTATGAGACATTATGTTCTGTGTGTTTCTTTTACTGCGATGATTTTCTGGTTCTGGTGTCAAGGTAACCCCAGCATCATAAAATGAGTTAAGAATGTGGAAGGGCTTATGCAGAATTTGCATTATTTTCTTCTTATCCTTTTAGTCAAGTTTGCTACTGAACCTATCTGAGTTTGAAGTTTGTTTCATGGGAAGCTTTCAACTATGAATATGATTTTTAGGTACATCTGAAGTTACAGATATTATAATTTTTTTCATGATTAAGCTTCAGCATATCATGCCTTAAAAGAATATTCCGTGTCACCTAATTTGTAAAAATAACTGGCATTAAAAGTCTTACAGCACTATTCTTTCTATCTCTATTGGTTCATTAATGACATTTTCCTGATAATAGTAATTCAGATCGCCTATTGATTGATTGTTTGATCGAATGTGAGAAACTTATTAATAAGTTCAGGTCTTTAGAGTCATTGAAACGCAATCACCAGGGCGCCTGCGTGGCTTAGTCAGTTAAGCATCCCACTCTTTATTTCAGCTCAGGTCATGATCTCAGGGTCATAATCCCAGGGTTGTCAGATTGAGCCCTGTGCTGGGCTCTGCTGGGGGAGCAGCCTGCTTAAGATTCTTCCTCCCCCTCTGCCTCTTCCCCCTCTAAAAAAAAAAAAGAGAGAGAGAGAGGTACACAATTACCAAAGATGCCAATAAGAGATGAAAAGATACCAATAAGAAATAACTTGCATATCCATATATTTACTAATGAAATTAATTTTGTAACTGAAATCATCCCACAAAGACAACTCCAGGCCCACATCGATAGATGGCTTATACATGAATGTTCACTGCAGTTTTATATGTAATATAAATGAATTAAATATAATTGATTATAAATTATAAATGAATTAAATATAAATGAATTAACATTTTTTTTCTAGCTGTTACTATGGTCTGCATACAGTAAGTATTTTTGCTTCTATTTGGAATTGAATTCCAAAGTTGGAAATAATCCAAATGCCCATCATCAGGTGAATGGATAAATAAACTGTAGTAATTAAAAGTAATGGATAATTGATACACAGTATGGCATGGATAAATTTCAAAATATTTATTCTGAGTGAACAAATCCAGACAAGAGTAAGTATATATTATCTGATTCCATTTATATGAGGCTCTAAAAAAATACAAACTGAAGTACAGTGACAGAAAACCAATCCCTGGGAAGGAATTACAAAGGGACATGAAGAAACCCCTGTGGGTAATGTATAATTTTTTCTTTCTCTTTTTAAAGAGAAACCCCTGTGGGTAATGTATAATGTAGATAATCAATTATTTTGATTTTCATGATGGTTTCCATGTGTGTGTACACGGGAGAAAACTTAACCAAATTGTATATTTTAAATGCATATGGTTTTAATTTTGTGCCAATTGTATCTCAATAAAACTTTAAAAAGAGAAAGAAAAAATTTAGGCTCCTTACAAGAAAATGAATTTCTATACATAAGTTTGTCTTGATTATGCATTGGCATTTCTTTCTCCATCTTCAAAACAGCAGGAAAAATAGTCATTCTGACTTCCTTGTGTAAGTTGTGAAGATCAAATGGCATAATATGTAAAAATGCTTTGAAAATGTGAAGTGCTGCAGAACCATAAATTGTTATAAATGATCTGGTTAGATTTAAGCATTACATTTCATGATGGGCTGCATTTACATAGTGTGTGTGTGTGTGTGTGTGTGTGTGTGTGTGTGTGTGCTGGAAGTGGCTGTTGGGATTGTTTTAACTTTTTCTCTCTTCCTTTTGTTCCTGGTCTTGCCATTTCTTGTAAACTTAATGATGTTTCACACTCCCTCCCTAGCTCTTTTCAGCCTGTTGGCAGCAACTCCTGGCTGTATTTCACAGAAGGTTCTGAATTCTTCCTTGCAGGTGCTTTGCTTTAGTGAGAAACACAAAAAGGTAACTTAAATGGGGGAAAACATAGCAGCTAGTATTTTCTTTGGTCCCTTGGGATAAGGGAATGAACGAAACATGATGGAATTGGCATGCAGGTAATATTTTAAAGGGTGGCAGCCTGAATGAGGTAGCATGACCATCTGGTAGATGTAGCGCAGCATCAGATGTCCAAAAATTTGATTTTTTTTACTAACTTTGTTATTCCTCTGGGCTCAGAGTTTCCTTCAGCTTCCATACAGGGATGAATGTCTCCAAATTCCCAAATTGGTATTGTGTAAAAACTCAAAGATCAATGTTTACTTTATTGGAGCCGGGAAGGATGGCTGTGAGAAAAATGAATTAACATTTTTTTTCTAGCTGTTACTATGGTCTGCATACAGTAAGTATTTTTGCTTCTATTTGGAATTGAATTCCAATACTGGCTGGAAAAAAAATAAAATGTTAGTTTCCTTCCCTCAGGAGCTCTCCTTCTTAGCTTCTATAAAGTAAAAATCTTTCTTTGAGCCTTACAAACATATGCACAAAACATACAAACACTACTGATACACACAAGCATACATTAATGTCACTAGTGGCCTTGGGTTGAAATATTCCCAGAAGAATATTGGAAATAAGATAGTATGAAATAACTAGACAGGAATGGGGCAATAACCATGATCAGATGCATATCCCCTCAAGAGCAGCCAACGAGTTTCTTGCTAGAGTTGGAGTTGATAGAGCTCCCTATCTACATATCTGTAGTAGTCTGCTT
This sequence comes from Leptonychotes weddellii, assembly GCF_054177405.1. NCBI lineage: Eukaryota > Metazoa > Chordata > Mammalia > Carnivora > Phocidae > Leptonychotes > Leptonychotes weddellii. Next base: position 31,134,848 of record NC_138382.1, on the reverse strand, counting down.
CTCCTTAGAATTTAGAGGAAGAGCTGGTATCCTTTTTTAAATCTCTGGGCTTACTGACCAGTGTTAAGGTTTATCTTGGTGACAATTCATAGCTGAAAATTAAGTGTCTGTGTATTTCATATTGTAAAATCAAGCAAATCTCCTCCTTACTGCTATGTAGATAAACCACCTCCAGGTTTGGGGAGAGGTAGCATTTCTGCAGAGTCTGTACAGCCAATTCCTAGTCCTCTGCCTTCCCACGAACAGAATGAAGAAGAAGGGTGGTGGGGGTTGCTTGGTACCTGAGGGGAGAGATGAGTTCATAAAAATCGAGACCATTTCTTTCTCCTTCCCTCAGCCTTTAACTTGTGGGTGTAGAAGGGGATATATTTAATCTGCTCACCTCAAATTTGAGAGTGCCTTAAATCCTTGTGAAACTGGAAGGGTCAGCATTTTATTTCCTATCTGGTTGTTTCTGAGTCACCTCAAAGCTGTCAGAACAAGAAGAAGCGAGGAAGAGGGCAGAGCAGCATAGCAATTTGGGAAAGGGCAAATACTGCTCACCGGAGTTTTCTGAAGAGCCAAACCTATGTGTTCTGTGGGCTCAGGGAAGTGAAAAAAAGGAGCTGAAAGCAGGGCCTGGCTGTTAGCCTTCCCATCCCCACCCAAGACTGTCCAGTGCAACAAAGACTGAAGAGCATCATGAGGATGTACAGAGTCAGCCTGGCGTTAGTTAAGGGAAGCAGCCACATTTCTCCTGCATGATCTCTAATATTAAGCCTGTGGTAAGAATCTGCTCGGTCCCCTGTGACCACAAAACAGATTCTAAAATAGAGAAGAGAGGTAGCCACCATAAAAGTAGGTCAGACTTTGATACCCAGCATTTGGAGTCAGCAGGGCGATAACCACAGATAGTAATACGGCTTCCCACACCCACCCAGGAACCTTTATGCATTTAAGTGGGTCTCCTCATACATGCAGCCTCTGGGGCAATAAGAAAGAAGGTAGAAAGAAAGTTTCTTTATAAGGTTACTTTTTCAAAAAGTAACCTTATATAGTACAGCCTGAGCTAAGCAAGGCAGGGAAGCTTTGATTATTCAAAGAGGACAAGACTTGAACAGGAAATAACTCTAAAAAATTTTGAAGATACCCAGAAAAAAAACAGGTATTAATTGAGACCTTTAGGTTGCCTGTCCTCTTCACTCACTTCTCATTATTGTAAAGAAAATGGAAAAGTGGGATGCTGGAAAGTAAAGTTGTTATTCACATTTACAAAATCTATATCTCCATTAACTCCACTAAGTTGACATTATTAAAGAAACCAAATAAAATGAATATCACACAAACAGCACAGACGCAACATTTCCGCATTTAAGTGTATTCGTTGCCTTTCACTGTTCTTCCTTCTGTGTTCCTTATTTCAGTAAGTTGTGCTACTGTCCATATGGTTGATCGAGGAAGAAACCTTTTCCTCTTTGACTACCGTTTTAGTTAGTTCGGGCTGCTGTAACAAAGAACCACAGATTTGAGTGTCTTATAAACAGTAGACATTTATTACTCCTCGTTGTGATGGCTGAAAGTCTGAGGTCAGGTTCCCAGCCTGGGCAGCTTCTGGCTAGGATGTGCTGTCTGATTTGTGGGGAGCTGCCTTCTTGTATCCTCATGTGGTAGAGAGCCAGCCGAGAGAGCTCTTTCTGGTCTCCTTGATGAGCATACCAATCCCATTCATCAGGGCTCCACCCTCATGGTCTAATCATCATCCTCATACCACCACACTGGGGATTCGGATTTCAACATCAACATTTGGAGAGGTGGTAATATACATTCATTTCCTAACAACCGGTCCCATCCAACTATCACTGTGTCTGTCAGTTTTTCCTCCTAAACATCTCTCGAGTGTATTTACTTCTGCTCACTCGTCCCCTTTGCCATTACCTTAGCTCAGGCTTGTCATTTCTCACCTGGTTGTCTCGAGGGCCTCATAACTGGCTCCCTGCCACGAGGGTGAAAGTAATCTTTTTAAAGCATTATGTGATCACTCAACACCACCACCATCCCCCTGTAACAGTCTGCATTCTGCAGTTACAGTTAGTCTCTTTGTTGCCTTCGAGATGAGTTTTAAACTCACAGGTAATGTCAAAGATGAGCTCACAGATGAACTTCAAAGATAATTTACAAAGTCCTTCATGGTCCATCTGCTAGTTAATCTCCCTTCCTTTTGTCTTTTCCATCACACTCTAGCTCAGTGGCCTGAAAACCATGCACCAAAGAATGCCAGACCTCTACAAAGCACTTCCATAGGCTATTGAATGTGTGTGTGCTGCCTGTGTGTCTTTGTATCTTGTGAGTTTGTGTTGAAGGGTGTTGAAGCCTTGGGGCAGAACCAGACTTCAGGATTGCTTCACAACCTCACATTCAATCAGACTAGCTACCTATGTGGGAAAGGGAGAGAGTTCACAGGAGGATTTCTTTAAAGAAAGAGTCCCACAGCTTCATAACTATTCAAACAAAACAAAAACCACTTTTAAGACCACTACTCTGCCATACGGATCTATTAACAGTGTCTTGGACATACCATTACACTTTCTTTTAGCAGGTCCATTAACTTTCAAATAATTTCATTCTGGAAGACTCCTGTTTCTTTGCTCTTTCATCAATTAGTCACTCAGGTAATTCCTGCTGATTTTTCAGCTGTCTGTCCAGAAGCCATATATGTTCGGGAAGACTTTACTGAGTTTACAACTGTCTTTGCTTTCACTATTTTCTTAAAGCATTGATCAGGGTTGGGCGCCTGGGTGGCTCAGTTGCTTAAGTGACTGCCTTCGGCTCAGATCATGCTCCTGGAGTCCCGGGATCGAGTCCCACTTCGGGCTCCCTGCTCAGCAGGGAGTCTGCTTCTCCCTCTGACTCTCCCCTCTCTTGTGCTCTCTCTCTCTCTCTCAAATAAATAAATAAAATCTTAAAAAAAAAAAAAAAAAGCATTGATCGGGGTTGATCATAATTATCTATTTGTGTCCCAGACGGGATGGTCTCTGAAGCCAGGCATTCTGCAGATCTCATCATACCATTCAGAGATCCTAAAGGACATCTATTTATTTTCAATAAACTCTGAATAGAAAAGTTCTATTAGTCAAAGCGAGTCTTGGAAAGAGGGGGGAGATTCATTTACTCCAACAATTTTCTCCCAAATGCAAACTCAAATGACACTGTTTCGAAGAAATAAGCAGGCAAAAACTGTATTTGCTACTAAAGCAGTCCTCATCTTTTGCTTTTCCTTTCTGAGGAAGTTTTTAAATTTTTTCTGTTATGTTTCACTGCCCACTCCTATAGTCTTCTTTCTGTTTCTGTGTTTGAGTCTTCCGAGTTGCTGGGTGCTTTTTTGCAAGTATTTTTTGCTAAAGAAAATCTTTAATGAATAAATTATGACATTCATTTGCTTGATGGAAAATACCTCAAAGCCCTATAAATAAAGAATGCTTATTTGTTTACTTAATTTATCTTATTCCTATCTCCTTGGCAAAAATATACTTTTCAATATTTTTAATAAAGTATCAGATGCTTCACCTTCATTTGAAAACCTATTTAAATATTTTTCTTATAGATTTATGACAAATATGTAAGTAAGACCAATAAGCAAACCTAAGATAATGTGATTTCAGTGACAACAGAGTAAAAATAAATGAGGATCACTGCAGAAGCTTTTGTTTTTGAATAGAACTCCATTTACACAGAGACATGAAATTATGAGCAATTAAAATTCAAGCATGCTTGAATTGAAAGGAACTTTTATAAGGCAGCCAAAGTAAAGGAATGGCAGGTGACCTTTTATGTATTCCTGGGGGGAAAAAAAAGAAAATAAATGGTGAAATAATTACAGAAAGCTGCATTTAATGAAAATGATTTTGAATTATTTTTTTTTTCAGGAAATAAAAAAATGACATTTCTGGGTATCTTATTAGAATGACCCAATTTATTAAAATTATCTACTTGCATTTAAAGAAAGTATCAATCAGCAAAGGCCCTGGTATTTTGGTTTTTTTGTCCTATATTAGGGCTTTTCAATCTGTAGAGCCTAATAAATCAAAACACCTTCAGTTATGCAGCAGTCTCCAGGCAGAACCTCATTCACATACCAGGTCTGCTCCCAGAGGCATGTGACCTTGAACAGTTTGTATTTTCTCTCTGACCCCTATGTCTGTCCACCGACAAATAGAGGTGAAAATCCCTACCTCCCATGTTCCTTTATGTTTTGAAAGCAGTAATGCCTGCAGCATACCAAACACAGAGCCTGACACACAGCACACCTCAGTGGGGATTGACAGTTCTCAGAAAGATGTCGCCATTCAAGGCGGTGAATTGCTGCATGTTGTTTTCAGGTTGGAGCAGTTTGAATTGTGGCTGTGATGGAACAGGCTCGGGTGAGCAGGAAGAGGAGCTAGTGTCGTGCAAATGGTTATTTGTATATATGGGATATTCACATTTCCTAACTTGGAGAGGGACTGAGCCCTGCAAGTGAACAAGAGTACCCATAAATAGAGATTTTTTTCTAGTTGACAGGCTGCTGATAAAACAGCTTTTACTCTAATATGAGAAGCAAGTTAAGCAAACATATGATTGAAGCTGCAGTGTGAAAAGGAATGCAAAGAGGATGCTTGTGACGGGGAGAGGGCTGTAAGTGTGATGGTACTAGCTTTCATTGAACTCCATATATACTACATATATAGTGTGTATAAATAGAATATATATGTGTCTATATAGAATATATATGTGTATATGCAAATATATGCATACATACTCACACCCATCTCTCTATTATGTGTTGACCAATCTATCTATCCACCTAGAACCCTTAGGATAGTACAAGGCCCATAGTGGAGAATTAAATGAGGAAACTGATTAAATGATTATATAGCATAATAAAGAGTGAGACTTCAAGGGCGCCTGGGTGGCTCAGTTGGTTAAGCGACTGCCTTCGGCTCAGGTCATGATCCTGGAGTCCCGGGGTCGAGTCCCGCATCGGGCTCCCTGCTCGGCAGGGAGTCTGCTTCTCCCTCTGACCCTCCCCCCTCTCTCATGCTCTCTCTCTCTCATTCTCTCAAATAAATAAATAGATAAAATCTTTAAAAAAAAAAAAAAGAGTGAGACTTCAAGAATGATTATCCCTGCAGAAACTGTATGAATAGGTAAAGGAAACATCCTGGGGCTTAAATTTTGAATATTTAAACACACACACACACACACACAGAATGTTTGAAACAAATAGTAGGTAGACAAATATCATGAAAGAAAGAACTAAGTAGGAGACATGCTAGGATGTTATAACATCATTAATCGTGCTTTCTCTATGTCATATGATATTGCTGTTCAAACTTTCCTTTTTAAAATTCCTCCATCATCATTAAGTTTCCTAACACCCAACAGTGTTCTTTTTTATTTACAAAATTTTGACTCTCTTCTAAATCATATTTTATTTTTCCATTACATCCTTAATATCTCTTCTGGAATTTAGTCTTGAATTCCTGATAAATATGGGCACCTCTCTACTTGCTACATGTGGATTCTCAACCCTAATCATTCTTCCTCTGAGAGCACCTGGGATTTCCTCTCCCCAGATTTTTGCACTTGGCTGTTTGTCTCTTCTTTCATCTGTTCATTAATAATTCTATATGGGCTCCTTCATATTCAAATCTACTTCCGATTCTCTTTTTTAAAGATTTTATTTATTTATTTGAGAGAGAGAGTGCACACGAGCAGGGAGAGGGGCAGAGGGACAAGCAGACTCCCCACTGAGCAGGGATCCCCAGATGTGGGGACCCTGGGATCATGACCTGAGCTGAAGGCAGATGCTTAACCAACTGAGCCACCCAGGCACCACAATCTACTTCTAGTTGTTTCTATCATTCAACCTGGTTTATAGTTTGTTTCCACAAAACTATTTCCCAGACCAACTCACATGGAAGCAAGCTCCTATTTCTGAAGTGACTCCATACTCTCTCTTTAGTTTTCAAGGCTGCATGCATGGACTTTGTGGCATTGTGAAGAGCACCCTGGAGTAAGATAGACCTGAATTCTAATTCCTACATGACTCTACCAATTATTTTTTTCTGGAGAAGTTATTCACAGCCTCTGAAACCTCAGTTTTTCCATTGGTAAATTTATGAAAATGAAAGTCTCATCTTCTTAGGATGTTTTAGGATTCCATGATATAATACATATGGATATGTGGTTTAAGGTGCTTTATGTAAAATCAGCACAGATACGTAGGTAAAGCACTTTGAATGCAGACATATTTACATATGCACAATGTAATTATCATATCATTATCTTTAATCATTATCCAGTTTCTAGCATGCGGAACAGTACCTAGTTGGCATCATTATTTCCGTATTACCATCATTCCATGAAGTAATCCATGTGAACGCGCCCGTGAGAGCACCGGCGTGTTACAGTAAAACCTCTGTGCATGTTGGGTGCCGCATCCCTTGTTCCGATGCCCCTGTTTAAAAAATAGGAATTGCTTCTCTGAATTTCTGTCATCTAACTTCTGCCTTTTCATTGCTTATTAGCAATTATATCAAAAGGTGAGATGACAGAGGGAGAGTGGGGAAGACCAGAGTTCGCCTGTCGGTAATTATGAACAGCTTCTGAAAATGTTTAGTGAGGAAGGGTATCCACTCTATCAAGGAAGGCGGTTAGGGCTAGAAAAAGATGGGGGGTGAATCTGTTTTCTCTATGAAACTCCTTTCACAGAGAGTAAAAGTGAGAATCACCTTGGAAGATTTGTAATTCCTTTTGTGTGGTGTAATTATGGCATTGCATCCCAATTCCTAGCAAGACATTAGGAAGTTCCTTATTACATTATAATCTTAATCTCATTTCAGATGTAGATGCAGGTTGACCATTTCAGGGTCAGAGAAACCAGTTTAAGGCGAGGCTTATGTTAAGTGTGCATGGCAGTTAAACCACACTTTCTAGAAAAAAAAAACAAAAGACAAAACAAAAGCCCTCTACAAGTTAATTATGTGTTTGGGACTTTGCATTTTGAGGAGAGTGAACAGTAAAATGGCTTTTTAGGGAGAGATGATTATAGTTTGTTTTGCTCATTCAGTCTCTCTCTTTTTTTTTTTTTAAGATTTTATTTATTTATTTGACAGAGAGAGACACAGCGAGAGAGGGAACACAAGCAGGGGGAGTGGGAGAGGGAGAAGCAGGCTTCTCGCCGAGCAGGTAGCCCGACACGGGGCTCGATCCCAGGACCCTGAGATCATGACCTGAGCCGAAGGCAGTCGCTTAACCGACTGAGCCACCCAGGGGCCCGCTCATTCAGTCTCTTAAAGGAGTGCAGAAATTAGGTTTTGTTCTTCCTTATAACTTTCAGATGGCAGAAAGCCTGCCAACCTGTCTTTATTCTGTTGCATTAACTCTCCCAAATACTCCCTTGCCCCTGATGAAATTAAGTATCAAGGACTTTTTGAGTCCTTTACCATGGTTCTCAGCATCCACCAAGCTTCTGGGAAGCTCTGAAATATTGTTTGTAGCGTCCATTATAAGACCCACTAAGGACAGAGAAATGATAATGTTATAATTTAGATGGCACAGAAGTGACATCCACAGACCAAATGATTTGCATGATATTATCATACCTTTTCTTCATTACTCGGGCAATGAATATTAATTTTCAATCGAGTGCAAAACTGTTGTGATTTATTTTATCCCTATTGGTTAAAGTCTAGGGTGGGTGGGGACGCCTGATTGCAAGCTTTCATCATTTTGAAGCTATAAAAGTAAAGTGAAACTAGGACAAACGGAAATGCTGAGTATATCTATGCAAGAATGGCTAGGAGAGTTAGGGATCCTTGTCACCACCAGGCGACATGGAGATTACAGAGGATGATTTTGCCTTCTAGCTTTGCCTAAAGTTACAAGATTTGAACTACGTTAAAGGGTCACAGTACAAATGAAATAAGTAATTTGCTTTGGGTTTTGTGAATATATATATTGCAAGAAGTGTTATAATGTGCTTACCAAAATATTGGAAACATATTCTTCACTGCATCATTTCTCTCCTCTGGATAGTGTTAATTTTTTTTATAACCTCAGAGAAAAACTTCCTTATGATAGGAGATTCACAAAATACTAAATATCACAAATGAAATAAAAATGATCTGTAACCAACCAGTCAGAAATAACCACTACTAAAATTTTGTGTGTAGTCATATTTTTCTCTTTTTATATATGTTCAGGGTTATATTTTTATAATGTGCATCATCTTTTAAATTTTATGACATTATTTTTCATATGTGTATGCATCTTTCTACAGTATTTTTAAAGAGATATATTTTTAATATATATATTATAATTTTTTAAATCAATCCCTCTTTCTGCATATGTATTTGGCATCTCACAGGGAGCAATTACAGAGAACGCTTTGACTAATCTCCATATATACAAATAATTTGGGATGTATATTTTTTTGCATTACATAAATCTCTATGCTTATAAATGATTTGGGGCACCAAAGGTAGAATCACTGCATGATGGGGCTATGGATGGTTTAAAGACTTCAGTGTATATTTTCAAATTTCCATTCAGAAAATGTGTGTAATGAGTGTGTCCACATTAGCATACTGAAATGCACTGCAGAAAAATCAGTGAATAAAAAAAGTAGTGAATAACAAATGGAAGACAATAATTGATTTTAAAAGGTTTTGAAAATGAAAAAGTTCCCTAAAATTTGGGGAATATAAAATTCAAGAATGAAATTAAGGAATGGGTAGGGGGGGGCACCTGGGTGCCTCAGTCGGTTAAGCATCTGACTCTTGATTTCGCCTCAGGTCATGATCTCAGGGTTCTTGGATCGAGCCCCGCCTCAGCTGCATGCTCAGCAGGGAGTCTGCTTGAGATTTTCTCTCTCCCTCTCTTCTGCCCCTCCCCCACCATGTTTCCCCTTCTCTCTTTTTCAAATAAATTAAGTAATCTGAAAAAAAAAAAGAAAGGAAACTAAGGAAAGGGTAAAAATTGTTAGGAGTTGTTTCTATTTGTTTTTCCCCTAAAGGAGAGGAATTTTGGGGACAACACAGAGCTATTTCTCTGATTAGAAACACTCCCAATGCTCCTGAGAGCACAAACCAATCAGCCTCATTCTCCCTTTCCAAGAGAAAAGCGGTTACTCCCGGTTTTATGAGACACTGTAAAGGGTTCAAGCACAGAACATATGTGTGTGCAAATTACAGTGAGAGCCCAGCAAAGCCTCAAGGGGAATTACATTTAAAGATGGAGATTGTTAATGAGCTAGGAAAATGAAAAGAGTGCATAATTCTATCAAAGATCTCTCCTACAAGTTCTACTTACAAATGGGAATTGGTGTAAGAGAACTCCACACTCTATTTCTAAATCACATGCTTTTTATGTGCAAACATTTATATGTGACATGGAAGCCTGTCATATAAACTTGAGAGTCTAAGATCATTACTGTCTGAATTATTCATCAACACATATTAATTAAATTTTCATACAAGAGCAATTTGTCCTTTGGAAAGGACAGAGAAGTTGATTTTTCTAATAGTTTTTATGTAAAAATATGCCAGTTATTACAAATGGTTCTTTTTTTCCTTTAGCTGGTACTTCGTGATGGACTTTGACAATCTGCATATGTAAATTCCATTCAATGCATAGTTCTTTATTGAGTGTGTCTAAGTTGATAGCACAACTAAGTTGGTAGTTAAATTGTAGAGTGGGAGAATGCTGTAGGAAAGAATTTTATGTAGCATAACAAAGAAAAGGACTTCAAGAATGATAATTACCCTTGACAATATGGCACTATTTTATAATGGTCACTTACTGAAAGGACAGAATTTGCTCAAATTGTTAATACCATTTCCGTATTCACACTTTAGAGCCCCTGTTAGGTACCACTCATTGGGATTTTTCTTTATGTGCTCATTTACGAAGGGATAATGGCTGCAGCGTCAGCAGAATCAACAGTGGTAGCAATCCAAACCTCTTACAGAAAGATTAACTTAATCTCTGTTAGAGAACTTCTTTTCTGTTCTCTACTCTAGCAATGACTTTCAGCTAGCCCCAGCCCCTAGCCCAAATAGCCTGGGGACACACACACACACACACACACACACACACACACACACACACATATATACAAACAAGGTTTAAAAGAGCAACCAGATTATAAAAGATCCAGCCCTAGAACTCTGCCAAACCATGGGGGAGCTGCTCAGAGTCTCTCTAGGTCAGAGGGGCTAGGGAGCACAAAGGTTTATGTTCCAGTATTTATTAAAATGTGCTGAACGCAGCTTTGATTGAGATTAAAAATATAATAGGTATTAAATATTTATGTTATTTTTATAGATATAAATTTTTATATATGTAAATATATAAAATAACATATATTAAATAACTATATATTGTATATACTATATATGCTATATATAAAATACATATAACACATATTAAATAACTATATATGTTATATATAAAAATATATAGTAGCATATAATATATTATATATATATTTATATAACATATATAATAAATATATATATTTATATATATACAAATATATAAATATATATATATGTGTGTGTGTGTGTATATATATATATATATAAACTATATATATGCCAGGCATTTTGCTGGGTGCTATACATGCATTATCTCTGAATTTTAATCTTGTGGCTAAAGAAATAATTCCAGCTAACATTTATGTGACACTTAATAAGTGTCAGGCAGGGGCGCCTGGGAGACTCAGTCCATTCAACATCTGCCTTCGGTTCAGGTCATCATCCCAGGGTCCTGGAATCGAACCCCACGTCTGGGGCTCCCTGTTCAGTGGGGAGTCTGCTTCTCCCTCTGACCCTCCCCCCGTGCTCTCTGTCTCTCACGCTCTCTCCTCTCTCTCAAATAAATAAAATCTTTAAAAAAAAAATAAGTGTCAGGCATTCAACTAAGAATTTTACATGTGATGTATCATTTAATCCTCTCAAAACCCTATAAGGTAGGGGCGCCTGGGAGGCTCAGTCATTAAGCATCTACCTTTGGCTCAGGTCATGGTCCCAGGGTCCTGGGATCGAGCCCCGCATTGGGCTCCCTGCTCAGCAGGAAGCCTGCTTCTCCCTCTCCCACTCCCCCTGCTTGTGTTCCCTCTCTCACTGTGTCTCTCTCTGTCAAATAAATAAATAAAATCTTAAAAAAAAAACAAACCCTACGAGGTAGATGCTATTATTATCTCTCTCTCTCTTTTTTTTAATATGAAGAAACTGAGGTGCAGATATGCCCAATGTCACAAATCTAGAAAACAGTGTGCACAAGATTCATTTTCAGTTTGACATGAGCAAATACCTCTAACCCCCACAGATACAGCTTTGTTAACCAAATTATGTGTTTGTTTGTTTGTTTTTCCATTGCCCTTGCTGCACAAAATACCACTAAGTCAATTTTGGGGGGTCAAAATTTATATAAACACGACGAATCTTATGGTGGCACATTGTGCTCTGATTCTAGCCCCACTATCATTTTATTTTTCTATCTTAATTTCCCTTTGCCAAATATCTTCAATAAATATATATATATTATATATAAAATATCTGCTTATATTGTTTGAACTCTATATATGTCTTTAAGTTGTTCACTGATTCACATTAGGAGATCATAGCATAAATTAAGAAATTCAGAAAATTATCCTATTGATTCCACACAACAGCTTTACTGTCTTGTTGAGTAGGTATTCTAAAGCTGCAAACCCTGAGGTTGAGAGATACGAAATGATTTGACAAAGACCACACAACTTTTAATCGCATAATTGGGCTATGGTTCCTAAAACCCAGGCCCTGTCATTCAACATTCATTCAATGGATACTTATTGATCACAAACTTTAGCTCTTCTTTCATTAAGCTTCATTAAGCTTTCATTCAAAAAGCCAGTTTGTAATGTTGGTGTCACTCAGGTCTTTGTACTAAATATGCATTAATGAGAGCGCAGCAGACCTTCTGACGCTGAGTTCTGATGTTAGCTGTGGAGTCTTTGTCACAGGTATGCGTCGCAAGCCTGTGTGCAGAGCACTGATCTCAAGGAAGCGTTGGAGAAAATCATGTCTGACCCATGCAGGGTAGAGATCCACTGTACAATATGGTGGACAGTAGCCTCGTGAGGACTTGCAATGTGGTTGGTCCTAATTGAGATGCGCTGTATTTGTAAATCACATAACAGATTTTGAAGACATAGTAAGAAAAAGGAGTGTAAGTATATCACTGATAATTTTTATATTGATTAAAAGTAAATGATGATATTTTGGTTTAATAAAATATATTGTTGAAATTAATTTTAATCATAAATGAAGTAAAATTGAAATTAAACTCACCTGTGTATTTTTAACTTTTTAAATTCTAGAATTTTTTAAACCACTTTTGTGGCTCATATTTTGGTCAACACCAATCTAGAGCATAAAATATTTTAACTTTTATTTTCTATTTCTCTCATATTTGACTATTGAAGAGATTATAGGATATAGTAACTATAATCTGAAAACTCAACTATTTTGCAATACTATGATGAATTTCTATTAGGCTCTCTTAGGTTTACATTTTTGTCATTGATTAGTTGGGACTTTTCAAATAGTTTGGATAATAATCCATTAAGGTATACCATTAGCAAATATTTCTACCGATCATAACATACCACAGTTTTTGACTCTTTAATATATCAGAAGTCTCATAATTTATAGTTCTGTTAAGGTAATTTTCATTTTTTTTCTTTTGGTCAAATCTGTCATTCTTTTTCTCTATGGCTTCTTGGGTACATGTGGTTTAGGAAATACTGTCCTCATACCAAAATTACAATGTTATTCTGTATTTCTTTCTAATGTCTTTTTTTTCCTTGACACTTAAGTTTTTAATCATCTAAAATGTATTTTTGTATATGTTGTAAATCCTTTCATCTACTTTTAAAGTTCTTACTTATATATGGTTAATAAATTATTGTTAAAAATTGAAAAGCCTATCCTTCCTATTTTTATTTTAAATGTGACCTTTATTATATACCAAACTCCCTTACATCCATGGGTCTATTTCTGGATTATTAATTATTTTGAATTGATCATTGCCATGAAGCAGATGCTTTTGTCTCCTCTCCCTGCAAATTCATATGTTGAAACTCAAATCTCAGTGTGATGGTACTTAGGGGTGGGGTCTGTGGGAGGTAAGTAGGTCATGAGAGTGGAGCTCTCCTGAATGAGATTAATGTCCTTAGAAGAGGTGGGAGAACTAGCCAGCCCTCCATTGGCCATGTAAGGATATAACAGAGATTGGCCGTCTGCAACCCTGAAGAGGATCTTCACCAGAACCTGACTAGGCTAGCACCCTGATCTTGGACTTCCAGGTTCCAGAATTACATATATATAATGTATGTTTCCTATTCGATCACTAGGACATTTAGCATAATGCTGTAAAGCTGCAGCATTTGTGGTCATCTTTGAGTTGTTTTTGACATTCAAATGTTTTCACCATTAAAGATGATTTTTAGATTTCTAGTACCTGTGCCTTATTAAATTAAGAAGTTTCATTATCTTTCTATACTCATGCTCTGGTAGGATGCAGTAGTAAACAAACAAACCAAAACTCTCATGTTTACAGGGAGATTTTAATTTTTTAAATTTCTTTAAAGAATTTATTTGTTTGAGAGAGAGAGAGGCAGTGCATGAATGAGGGGAGGGGCAGAGGGAGAGGGAGAGAGAGAATCTCAAGCAAACTTCCCACCCAGTGCAGAGCCTGATGTGGGGCTGGACTTGGGGCTCGACCTCACGACCCGGAGATCATGACTTGAGCTGAAACCGAGAGTCGGGTGCTTAACCGACTGAGCTACCCAGGCGCCCCTGGAGATTTTTAAAAAATTGGTTTATTTCACTGGTTTGAAAGAATACCATCATTGTTATTTTTAATTTCATTAATTTGTATCATCATCATCATTATTATTATTATTATTATTATTATTATTATTATTTTTAGTGAATAACCTAACCCCTTACATCTTCTTTCATCAAACTCAAACTCTTCCTTCAGGATTTATCACAAATATGTCATGTCTACACTCCCAGAATGTTTAATATATCAGAATATATGTCCCATTCTACTGTGCTCCTATAGAATCATCTTCTATATAATTCTTACATATACTTACCATGATAGTTGCACATCTATTAGTAGTCATGTGTCCAAATAGCTTTATACCTAATAATTACATTTATAGTTAAAGCTGGATATGTAACTTTTTTTTAAATAAAGATTTATTTATTTATTTTAGAGAGAGAGAGCAGGGAGGGGGCAGGGTCAGAGGGAGAGGGAGAGAGAGAATCTCAAGCAGACTCCCTGCTGAGTGTGGAGACCGACGTGCACCTGAGATCATGACCTGAGCCAAGTTGGACACTCAACCAACTGAGCCACTCAAGTGCCCCTGGATTTGTAACTTTATGTTACCTTGCTTGGCATCACTTATTGCCCCACAGAATTAGAGTGGCATAAGTTTTGCTGTGTAAACCTAAGAAAAGTTCCTTCTTGACCATTCTGTAGTTTCTTTGTTTTCTTGCAGGCTCCTCCAGTGCTATTATTTTATATGTTTTTACCTATATCCTTAAAGCTAAAAGAATAAAAATTGTTTAAACCATTGTGTTTTTAATCTCTATTATTAATGTGAATCCAATGATCTTGGAATTTACTTCTCCCCTACACAACATAGAGAATTTACTTTTTTGTGACTCCCTTTCCCAAAGCCTATGCATTGTCATGTCTCATGAATCTTTGTGCCTTCAGCAGTCAACCCTGTCATACACTGTTAAGACTTTTTGAATTTTTATTCTAGGCTTTTACATTTTTGATTTCTTATACATTGCCAGAATTTTATCACAGTTCAGTAGAATAAAATATATTATTTCCCGTATCATAAATATTAACAACTTCTTTCTACAAGAAATGACATCAGAATTTTATCGGATAGTGTTTTTGATAATTTCTAAAATAAAACTGCAGAAAAGGAAGAGAGTGATACAAAGTAAGTGTTTTCAAAAGGACAGGTACAAAACACATTAAAATATAAGAAAATTGTACATTTTCTTAAAATCCAGAACATTGTAGAATCATCAAATGTGAAAGTGGTTTATTTATGCATCATTCTTTATTTGCTTTTGTTCATTAGTTGGAGAAAAAAAAATTAAGTTTTTTTTTTTAAGATTTTATTTATTCTTTGTCAGAGAGAGGGAGAGAGAGAGAGAGCACAAGCAGGGGGAGCGGCAGGCAGAGGGAGAAGCAGGCTCCCCGCTGAGCATGGAGCCTGACGCGGGACTTGATCCCAGGACTGTGGGATCATGACTTGAGCTGAAGGCACATGCTTAGCCAACTGAGCCACTCAGGCATCCCAGTTGGAGAAAATTTTAATACGCTTCATTTCTAAATCTTGTTTATTTTTGAGACATGAAATTTTCACTTTTCTTTCCACATGTTCTTTGTTAACTATATAATTAAACAAACCCATTTAAAGAGAGTCTGTGACTGTTTCTCATAGAGCTATAAAAAGGTTGTAATGCAGAAATTTATAGTTGTATTGGATTTTAGAAATCAGCTGGTGTTTCTCATCTAAAGCATCTTTTCATATTTTTGTGTAATAAGTTTTTATCACAACACAGTGAATACCATGTTACCAATTTATTTTATTTTAGGTGGTATTTAGATACTCTTTTTATTATGGGAAATTTCAAACAAAATAAAATAACTAATTATATGGCTCTCTCACTCAACAATTATTATTAATGGATCATTTTGTACCAATGTTTGTCATATATATTGAACATTTTTTGTCTTTAGTCATGATTAAAGGCTCATCATTTTCTTCACTATCTTAAAAAATCCTGATCTGTTTCCTCTGCTTTTGTGCCAACACATTTTTTTTTAAGATTTTACTTATTTATTTGAGAGAGTGTGTGTGAGAGAGGGAGAGAGAGCACGAGTGGGGGGAGGGATGTAAGGAAAGGGGGAGGCTCTCTAGCAGATTCTGTGCTAAGCGCAGAGCCCACCTGGAGGCTTGATCTCATGACCTTGAGATCAAGACCTGAGCTGAAACCAAGAGTCAGACGCTTAACCGACTGAGCCGCCCAGGCACCTCATGTGCCAACACCTTCTAATCTGCTCCTATATTGTCAAATTGATCCATCAGTACCTTGGCCTAAAATATTCCATGCTTCCAAATCATCTTAAATATAGAAGACCCTTCTTGGCTTTTCCCTGCTTCCATCTTGTTTCACCCCATGCCACTCTAACACACACCATGTCTATCAGTTGCCATGACCTAAGTTGTACTTTCACCAACTACCCCTTGCTGCCTCACTGCTAAAACTTTTCATATGCTATTTTCTCTGCCCACACTGCCTTTAACACCTCCATTTTATTCATCTGCACAATTCCTACTTGACCTTCAAAGTTGTTCTCAAGTATTTCATCCTGGGGGATGTTTCCAAAAAATGTACCCCAAACCTAAGGCTACATTAATTGCTTCTTTTGTGCTTTTATAAGATCCTCTAAGATCCTCTATGAAACTTTATCAAAGTTTTCATTACTAGGCATTATATTTTAATATTAGTTTTTGTTTCTCCCTCATTAGACTGATGTCAGTTACTTCAGCTGATTAGCTCTTACTCCTCTACATCTAATGTTAATAGCCAACACCACACACCAACATGCAACATGCTAAAGTACATCCTATCCTGTGTGTGTGTGTATGTGTTATGTTTATATCTTGAGGGTGATAAGTCTTCTTAAAGAACTTCCCTTATGTCTGTTTCTCCTGTCTCTTTGATCATATGTAGCTCAGGTGGAACACATGCAATGAACCAATAATGTGGCCAGGTATTAAAACTCCATATTGGGTGCCTGGGTGGCTCAGTTGGTTAAGCGACTGCCTTCGGCTCAGGTCATGATCCTGGAGTCCCAGGATCGAGTCCCGCATCAGGCTCCCTGTTCGGCAGGGAGTCTGCTTCTCCCTCTCATGCTCTCTGTCTCTCATTCTCTCTCTCTCAAATAAATAAATAAAATCTTTAAAAAAAAACAAAAAACAAAAAACAAACTCCATATTGAGTAGTGGAATGAGCAGAGAGAAGTAGGTGCAAATCATGGATCTGTCAGTTACTAACTGTTTCAACTTGCAGATCTTATTTAAGCTATGAGTTTTAGTTTCCTCATCCATCAATAGGCATAATGTCATTTGCTTCACAGAGCTATTGTCAATTTAACTGAGTTAATGTTTATAAAGTGTTGAGTGCTATGTAGGTCACATTTATCTAACTTAGATTATGTGAACTTCAAATTGTGGGATAGAGCTACATTAATATTCCCACTTTATGAATAAAATTTGAAGAGCTGCAACTCTTCTTTATGGCCAGTGTATTGTTGGTTGTTGTTCTTGTTATAAGATAACATAGCTTTAACTGGTAAATAGAAATACCTACTGTTATTGGTTAGTATCCTATGAACCTTACTATTGATGATATACAATAGTATTTCCTCAAGATATTTTGTAATTATTATTCTTATAATTTAAGGTATTTTTTATATTGTATAATAATTTCATCCTGATGTTTACAATTCATATGGTATCATTAGTGCTGACAAAAGCATCTAAAACTAGTAACTTTGGAATTAACAGAAATAAAATCAGAAATTCAAGAAAAAATCTCTAAGAAAAATGCCAAACTACCACAAAGTCAAAATGTTAATTTAGGAGATAGTGCTCCTAAAAGTTAGAGGTAATGCTAGATTTTTTTTCCTCAAGCCCTAAGGCATGTACCTTTAAGTTTGCAAAAATCAATCTATATTCAAGGGCAAATCATGGAGAAATTGGAAAAAATATTCATAATAAGACTGCAAAATGGAAACTAACATAGTATGCCTCTAAGACATCTTATTTTTTGTGTATTAAGGCACAGAGAATTCCTGATGTTTGAGAAAAAATGAAAAGAAAATTTGCCCATCAAAATTTTATTAAATAGTAAATGCATGTTTCAAAGCAAAAAACACATTTGCAGATTTATGTACTCCAAGAAGATACTTTCCCTTTTATATTTATTAATATAAGGGAATCAGTCTTGAATTAAGTGAGTTTTATTTTTATGCAAGCAACATAACTTTTTCATTCCTGAGCAATTCCTAGTACACAGTTGACATTTATGATTATGGTACTGAATTACTGATTTTGCTTTAAGTCAAAAGTTAAGTTCCCTGTGAACAACTTTTAAACTTCATTACTTGGTGTGAATAGTGTCATTTCTCTGGAAACTTTTTGGATGTCTGTATTATATTTAGACCCCCTCCTGCTTTTTGCCGCTCCCCAACCATAGCCCTAAGGTCAGGACAAGTTGCTGGGTGCTAAGACATCGGTCTCAGCAGTTGGTTCTATCTTCTGCCACATCCCTCAGTTCTCTTGTGGGATACAAGGCAGGCATGTATGGCCAGCTCCCCTCGTGTCTCTTGGTCCAGTTCTTTTCTGGAAGGGATAATTGCTTGGGGTTGCGGGTGGAGAGCACATGAAACTTCTCACCATTGCTTGAAAATTAGGTGTCAATGTCTAGTTGTAATCTTGTGAAATCACTTTTGAAGCAATAATCTCAGGTCTCTGTTATCAGATATTAAAAGATATGATTCTAATGACCCAATTTTTCACCATTTAAATATTTTTGCCCTTTAATGAAAGTCTAGTTTTTTTAATAACTAAACAGATTATCCTATTCAAATCTCTTATTCTGTGTGACAAGAGATGTATAACTTATATCTTCATGTTCTTTATCACTGTTTTGTACTACATGTTACCTAGCTATCTGTAGGAAGAAAGCATCACTAAAATCTTGCAGGATGAATTATTCAGAGAAAAAAACACTCGTATTATTTAGGACTCATTAACACAACCAAACCACAGAGAACATACCTAAGGACTGCTTGATGTCAGGGGGCTGACAGTTCTTGAGTAGCAAGTATTCTTATTTGTGAAATACTCTGTCAGTCTTTGAAATTGTCAAAGGCCTCTGCAGCTCAGAGTATACCGGAAATATAAGCAAACAGGGTGAGTTATTATTTTTAATGTACAGATGTAGTAAAAACCAGTTGCAGAAAAAGATGAAGTGCAGGGTATTTTTCAAGTTCTATTAATAGATAACATGCATAAATTTCTAAGACAGTCAAATACCACTACTTATATTTCTTTTTTTAAAATGCACTGCTAAATTTATCTTGGCACATTAGCATTATGAGTCTCAAAGTTTCTTCTTTAAAAATATGCTACCCATCTGCTGCTTCTGTATTTCTAAAGAGGCCATTGCTTTTGAAATATAGATATACTTTTCCTATTCCAGGGAAAGTTTACTTAAGTATATCAGAGTGGAAAACTGCAGCAATTATATGGATTCTTGAGTTAAAAACATAAATTTTTTGCCAGAAGTATTTGAATATATGATTAATACTTCTGGCTGACTAAATCAACCTAACTTCCCTAGATTCATTGAGTTACAAACCAAAAGGTAAATAGTTGCATCTGGGTATTAGACATAAAGTGAATTACATTTCAAGAATCACTGTTTGAATATACCATAAGCCCTAACACACTGGGATCAGCCCACAAAAGGGGAGTTCATTTGACCGTCAAAGGCTGCGATTATTTTTATTTCTGACACCAGATGGCGCTCGGAGATTTTTAATCAGCTTTGATCTTTCTTGTTTCAAATTTTTCCCTTCATCTCTTCTTTCCAGGAAGCTTTTGCTTGAAAGATTAAAGTTCATATATGTTTCCTCTCATGTAAAATGTAATTGAAGGCTTTCATGTATTGATTAAAACTCACAGCCTATTTTTACTTTTTTTTTCTTCATTGGGCAATATTGTTTAAGAATACTGAATATTACAGGAACCACTGATAAGAGTCTCTGCATTAGTGACCTGAGGGAACTGTCAATACTGTCACTATCTAATCATTTAGAAATGCAATTCATTTAGAAACTGCTCTAATTTTTGAAGCAATTTTAGCCTGGATTTCATTCTTCTGTCTTACTAGTATAAAAAGAAATACATGGGTAGCTAGGAATTACATTTATCCATTATCCAGAAGAGAGCCCTGTCTATGTGCAAATGAGTTTTATATGAAGCCCCATGGGTGTCTGAAATTATTCCTCTTACAAACACTCTCTTGTTCTGCCTCATTCTCACATTTCCATGTCGGTGTCCCTTTATTCCACTTAAACCATCAAACAGATAATAGCATAAAATTAAGCTCCTTATTATAAAGAGCAACGGCCATTCCTGCTTTTCTTTTTCTTTTTCTCCCTCTCTCTTCCTTTGTCTTTGAATCGATTAGAATTACTTTTTACTTGGGAGACAGGTGGCATGTTGTAACGAATCTGTTCTATTTGCTGTGACATTATTTTAACACAACCTTTGCATGTGGGCTTTAAGCCCTTACAGTAGTCTCTTTTCTTGGAATTATAGTTTATCAACCACCTTTGAGACTTCACTGATTTGAAACAGGAGTTCCCACCCCCCAGGGTAAGAGAGAAGCACATACTCCTCCAATGTATATTGTAGAAAACTGACAAAATGCAAAATTGAAGACAACTTTTGGTTAGTTTTTGGAATTTCTATTCTCTATATCTGGCTTTTAGTAGAAACTGGTGGGGAAATTATTAAATGCAAGTTACAGAAAAGAGGCAATAATGTCATCCTTTATAATCAAGTTCAGTATAAGAATGAAGAGAGAGCCACATTTTAAAAAGCTCTATCATATTTCCTCCTGCTAAAATGCAACTTGTTCCTCTCATTATGATGAGCACCTTATCTAGCTCAAGATGTCACTTAGAAGCTCTTTTTCCCTGTTAATAGTTGAGAGGGTTATTGACCAAAATGCATTGACTGACTTTAAGTTAATGGTAGCACATAAAATGGGAGAATGGTTTTAGTACCACAGGCTTCTGGAGAATTTTGATCCTGTCTTTTCCAGGGAAGTCTACATTACCATCTAGAAATATTCCTGCACAAAGTGTTTTCTTTGGAACAGTTTCCCCCGTGGCAGCTCTTTCCTGATGCATAGAAACTTTAGTCAGAATCAAGCTTAAAAAAAAGAAAGAAAGAAAGATTGTTGAAATGTGGCAAGATTAGGGAAACATACCAGAGAAGAGAAGGCATTGGGCCTTTTTTTCGACTGCCATAACATTAGGCCTTTCCGTTAGTCAATCTGCACTCATTTAAGGAACTGGGTCTCCTCCGGCCTAACAGAGTTTTTCCCACTAGCAAAGGTGATTTGAGTGGTAAGAGATCATACGCTGTGGCCTAGCCCAACTTAACCAGTAAAGAAACCACAGTAGAATCAGATCTATAAATACAAAGAACAAACTAATGGTTTGTCAGAGGGAAGGGGGTTTGGGGGATGGGCAAAATTGCTGAAAGGGAGTGGGAGATAGAAGTTTCCAGTTAGGGAATAAATAAGTACGGCATAAGGACTATAGTTACAATGGTGTATGGTGACAGTAACTTACTGTGAGCATAGGGTAGTACATAGAGAAGTTGAATCACCATGTTATACATCTGAAACTAAGGTAACATTGTCTACTATACTCAGATAAAAAAACAAACAAACAACAACAACAACAAAACCCAAACCTAGTAAAAAAAAAAAAATAGTGTCTGGTTAGAGGGACTTTTTCCATGCTTGTGGCAGAACCAGCATGTGAGAGGGACCAAGAGGCCAGGTGCTGACATCCGTAGTGTTCCTTCTTTATCACATGAAATTAGTTAAACAGTAATTTTGCTCAAAATCCCCCAGGGCCCCTCATTTCCTTCAGAGGAAAAGCCATTTGCCTTTATAGATCATATTGCTATGTCATGTGACAGCTCATTCTGTTGCCTTTCACCTTATCCCCTCTCCCTTTGACTCCCTTAAAATCACCGTGTTCCAACAATGCTGGCCTCCTTGCTATTTCCCTCAAACACAGACCTCAATGGCAAGGTTGGGATATTATTCACCCAGATAGCTGCACTGACTAAATTTCCTTAAGTCTTTGCTCAAATTTATTTTCTCAATGAAATGTATGCTGACCACCCTACTTAAAACTACCCTTGCGGCACTCTGGATTTTTCTTACCCTGTTTTCCATAATTTTGCATTTATTAACTCATAACATATTATATAGCTTACTTATTTTGCAGGATTTTTATTTATTTATTTTTTTTTGGTGAGCCAAGATGTAGATACCCATAAACAATCACAGTAGTCTGATAAAAATGGAAATCATATTCCTACATATACGTCAGTAGAATGCCTTTTCTATTAAATTTAAATATAAAGACATGTCATTGTCCTTAGATCCAACTTTAAAAAAATCCCAATAGTCACTATATATGAAAATGTCTGAGAATCCAGATCTCCATTATGGTAGATTTTCCTATTTTCAAATGTGGAAATAAATGAAAACAACCCAAATGAAAACAAACAGAGGCTCTTTATTTGGAGCTTGTTATATAGTAAAGGAGCTAGGCACCATCACTTGTGTTTGGCAGAGACTGAAAATCAAGCACGGAAGTGAGAAAGCTTAATAAGTAAAAAATAGGGAAGACTTTAGATATGTTCTGATTGGAGGTTGTTGGCAAAGTCCAGCATGGTCAAGTTCCCTTCAGCTTGATTGAATTTTAGAGAGGATTCTTTCAGATTGTAGGCTCCTAACTTCTCTTTTTGTAGAGCATTTCTTTTTTTAAAGAAAACTTGCAATTGTAAATTTTCTGCTTCTTTAAGATGTAAATCTTCTACAACCCAAGAATGTCTTTCTCAAAGACCTGGGATCCAACACTTCTAAATATCATCATCAAGAAAGACAGGGCCCCCATCTCCTAGTTTCTGTGGGAGAGTAGGATCTTATCTTTGATAAGAATTAGTAAACACAGATGGACTAATCACATTGGCCTACGTTCCATTCAATTCCTCCAATATTTTTCCTGTAGCTCATTCTACCATTTAAAAATCCTCACACCTTTTGTTTCAACAGTTCAGTTCAATCTCTCTCCTCTCTCTCAATAGTCTTGACCTCTGTTGAAATAGTCTTGAATAAATTCTTCCTTGACATTTTAACTAGTGTCTGGTGCAGGTTTTCCTTTACAGACTGAGGAAGCTGGAGGCAGTCTAACTAGAAGCTAGGACATTCTATGTGATTAGTCTGAAGAGTATATTTGGTTTTCTCTCGTTGGTCCTGAGTTGGAAGCAAAAATTAGGGAAGATGACAGTCATTGACCAAATCCTTATCATTTGGGCACATTGCTGCAGAGGTATGGTTTGATTTTCTGGACTAATTGCTGGAAAAGTTGTGAGTCAGAGTTCTGTTGTCATGTATGGTCTGGCCATTATCTACTTGTATATTTAGTTTCTCACAAGAACACTGATGTGTCTGGCTAAAGTAAGAGATTTCAACATGAGGGCAAAGAAAAGATGAAGTGTGTGTTATGAACATGTATATTCCACTAAGCTGTCTGTTCCATTCATCCTATGGAATATGCAGGAGAATCCCAGGTGAGAGAGAGTAAAGATGTAACACTAGGGGACTACTCAGAGAAAACTGAGAAGAACCTAATTTATTGCAATGCTCTTTTGGGGTATGACAAGTCAAAGTTACTTCTTCACTTCTCACAAAACTAGAACTGAAATAGAACACCTCACTGAAGATAATCATTCCACAAGCGCAGGGATATAGTTCCAGTGGGATGGTCAAGACAGAAAATGACTTGTATGGCATGTATAGGTGTGTTGTTCACAATCCAGTGGGAAACCCAGTGGAGAATGTTTTCAACATGGCTGCCACAATTGTGGACGAAACCAGTGGATACCCAGCTTGTCCTAGAAACAAGCACAAAGCTTCTACAATACAAAGGGGGTACCCAAACTGAACAATAGAACGGCTTAGGCTATAAAGCCGGAATGAATAGAATCACTTGGAACTGGATAACTTAGAGCTGACCAAGTATTACAGTGGATGATTTCTAATCCTCTGCTTTGCTTGATGAAATTTTAGTTAGGCTTCTCTTTCCTACAGGTCCTGAACTCTGCACAAAAAAGTAGAAGGTGCCTGCTATGGACTGAATGGTTTTTCCAACCCCCTCCCTCACTTCATATATTGAAATTCTAATCCCAGTGTGGCGGTAACAGGAGGTGAAGCCTTTGGGAGGTGATTAGTCATGAGGATGGAGCCCTCATGAATGGGATTAATGTCATATAAAAAGAGACTTGAGAGCTTGCGCTCACTCTCTGCTTTCTACCACGTAAGGATACAACATGAAGACAGCCATCTACAAGCCAGGAAGTGGTTCCTCACCAGACAATGGATCTTTTGACACCTTAATCTTGGACTTCCCAGCGTCCAGAATTATGAAAAATACGTGTTTCTTGTTTAAGGTACTCATCTACGATAGTTTGTTATAGCTGTCTGAACTAAGTGCCTTCTAATCAGCTTTCCCTGGGAGTCAACTAACCACACAGCGAGACCCTTTTCTTGTCAGACCCCAATGGTCATTTCCCCTTGTTTGTTCAGTTTCCCCTCCAAAGATTCTGCTTACATATGTCTGCTTTTTCTTTATCCTCTTAAATTAAAAATGTTCGGTTTGGTTTGAGATAGTTGCAGAATTGTAGGCACAGTGTTCTCCCCACTGTAATAGTCCCTTTTCTTCCTTGCAATAATCCTTTTGAAGAAAATTGTCTCCTTACTAAGTCCTGACTTGTTTTTCTTTGATAGAACCCACAGGAGTATTATATTAATGAAGACAGTCAACATTTCTGGAGAGTTTACTCTTGACAGGTGATGCCAGTATGTGCCTTACACAGATTACTTCGTTTAAATAGTCCAACAAATCTGTGAAGGAGGTATTATGACTATGAACATTTTACAGATGAGGAAACTGAGGAATGGACAGTTTACTTGCTCAGTGTGACATAGCTGATAAGTGGCAGACGCCAGACACAGAAAGGAACAGTTTGGCCCTGTAGCTGGTCTCTTAGTGGTCACACTCTTATCTCCAGAAAGCAAGACCTACACAGGAGGCCTTTCTCAGGAGACTTTCTCGGTGATCTGATACAAGTAGCAGTTTGGGATGGCACATGTTTTTGTTTTTAAAGAGGGGGAGGGGATTTTTCCCTTCTCAGAAAGAAAACTTTTTCTCCCTTGTTCGTTATGAGACTTGGGGACGAGTCTCTTCTGTTTGTTCTCAGCTCTTTCCCTTTCCTGATACGTGGTCATAAAAAAAGCCAGGGGAGTTCCTCTTGACAGTTTCCTCCATGTTTTATGCAGCTGAGTTAGAGCTTGCTTCTGCTAGACAGGAACTCTCAAGCTTTTTCTGTCTGTGGCTGGTTGGGCAAGTCTAGTTGACCCCAATCTGTAATTCCAGCTTTTCAATTATTAAAGAAGGGAACTGGGCACAAGAAGTTACATCTTAATCTTGGTTTTAAGCTGCATTCTGCAATGTGATTACTTTTAATCAAGGAGTTTTTTTGTTTTCTTTCCAGGTGGTTCCTGTGTCAATTTCTCAGTTGCTTCAGAATACTAAGGGGAGAGGGGTTGTAATTAATTGATACCTTAAAAGAATGTGCTTCTGATTTCATGTTGCTTTACCAGAAAGCTTTATGTGAGGTAAATCTCTCATCTGCCTTTCTAACAGACTTCCTGCCCAGTGTGTTGTAATCCCAGGGTTTCCAGAGGCAACGAGGCTAAAAATTTTAGTTTTTTAAATTCGTGAAGATATGAAAGTGGTGCTTATGGTAGAAACTTTTAGTAGAATCACTTGGAACTGGATGACGTAGAGCCCATAATGGCAGAATTATTAACAAAAGGAGCATAAGATGCCATTGTATGAAATATACAAGACTACATATTCTCTTAGCATAATTGTGTTATTTTCACATATGCATCTAAATTTCAGCAGAGAACATTTTAAGGAATATAACCTATGTGGAACCATTATACTATCAGATTGAAGTTCTTGGTAACAAATGACAAATACTGTGTATGTTGAATACATTCAGAAATTGGTACCTGGCTTCTGGTGTCGGATGATGATCATGGTAGTGCTTTTGTGTAGTCTGGGCATAAATACTTAATTTGGGCCACTATCAGCACCATATAAGAGTCAATAATTAATTGTGCAGTAGCTATAAAATAAATATATGTAAATGTTTTTTCTTATAAGTGGATTTTTTAATAGAAAGATACCTGGATCCAAGATTATATCAGCTGACAAAGTAAGCTTTAATATTTCTTTTTTTAAAATTAAATTAAATTAAATTTTTTATGTAGTGTTCAACGATTCCTTAGTTGCATATAACAACCAGTGCTCATCACAACACATGCCCTCCTGTCTCATAAGCTTTAATATTTCTAAGCCTCTTGTAAGATTGTGGTTTTGTAGCTGAAAATCTAGAAAGAACTCTCTAGAAGAGATCTTCAGCTACAAAACCATAGTCTATTGTCACTTACTAGCTAATATCTAGTTACAAGGATAGCTTTAATCTCTCCACATCTCCGTTTTTTCATCTATTAAATGAAGGTGATGATACCTGCTGTGAGTAGATGTTCATAGTTTTCATACTCAGTATCCATTTACTCATTCTGATGCTGTCGGATTTCTCCTGAGATCCTCTCCTCTGTTCTCAGAAAAGTTGTTTGGACAAAATGGACTCTAGTTTTAGTTGTGTGGCTAACTCAGACTACTTTAAACCAATCAGACTATGCCAGTAGGAGAAGGGTAGATGATTGTATTTGGCCAATAAAGCATAAGGAGACAGTGTCAGGACATCTGGGAATAAAGTTTCTTTTCTTTTCCATAGATGTTGTGAAAGGAGATGTCCACTAGGCCTCTAGATAATGGGGTTGAGGATAACTTGCCTAGACATAAGGACTAAGGAGTCCACACTGGTGTTTGTTAAGCTGAGTAGGATCAGTGGGTGAATGAGACCAACACATGAAAAAGTATAGAAATGAGAGAACCACAGAAACTACATTTGATACCTTGATGACTATTAATCTTCAGATCAAAACTTTCACACCTATGTCTGGACTTTTGTTTACATAAACCAACTATCTTATTATTTGTTTTTTTAAAGACATCTAATATTTAAGTTGTTGCTTTTAATTCAAGAGCCTAAACTGATAGGGTTGTTCCAAGGATAAAATAGCCACTTTACATATGAGAGCTATAACTCTTAATGTTGTAGCATCCTTCTATAATTATGGTGTTAAGGGAAAAGAATAAGACAGAATATATCCTCATTAATAATCAGGTGTTTATGAAATGTAGTTTAGGGAGCATGTAGTTTAAGCAACAGTTTATTTGAGCCCACGTAAAAAAGAGGAAGTTTGGGTTGCCTGGGGGGCTCAGTTGATTAAGTGACTGCCTTCAGCTCAGGTCATGATCCCAGGGTCCTGGGATTGAGTCCCACATCGGGTTCCCTGCTCGGTGGGAAGTCTGTGTCTGCCTCTGCCCCTCCCTTGCTTGTGCTTTCTCTCTCTCTCAAATAAATAAAATTTTTAAAAATTTTTTTAAAAATGAGGTTTGACCTCATTTTGCCATTAAGTTAGAGAGCACACTCTAGCAAATATGTTGAATGAAATATTTAAATATTTAAATATTAAATATTTAAATGAACAAATGTGTGTAACTGAGAAGTGAGGAAAGTAAATACTAGGTTTTGCTTTATACATTTAAATATCAGGATAAATTTTAACAAATAGAATCGGTGGCTAAAAGTGGACCCTCTTATTAAATTTGATAGCATCTTATATTGAATTCCCTTATACTTTCCTATCTTAAAATAATATCTAATTTACCAGTACTTTTAACACAGTGTTATCAGCATTCTCAGAGTATCACCTAAGTTGAAATCAAAACTTTAATTCATGTGTTACACACTCATCAGTTGGACGTCTATTAGTCAGTTCCTGACTTTGTTCTTTAGGTAATTGACATGAAGCGGGTGTAAATGTAAGGGGATGGCTTTGTTTATTAAACTGAATTTCTAAGCAGGCTTTACTTTTAAATATATATATATACATTCGGTTTGCATGATTTTGTGGCATCCACATAATTCATTGGTTTAATTAAGCCAGTGAGAAAGGACGAACAAACTATTGGCTCTTGATCAGTTGATCTAAACAAATGGTTGATGAAAGTAAAAAATAATAGTTAATAAAAGTAATTTATAATTTTTCATATGTTATATCGAAAGAACAGAGTATTCATGAGGTTTTAGCTATTAAAATCAGAAGTTTCATTTGCCCTGTTGAATATCTTTTTCTATTACAGCCATAGGTCTGTCTCACCACAGTAAATGGATATTGTTTTATCTATTGTGTAGACAGATACTTTCAAAAATTAAATCACACATCTACAGGGAGATATACATATCTATACATCCACAGGAATAGATTTTTCTCTCATAGCCATCAGAGGATACCAACATTGCTGACACCTTGATTTTGGGTTTCCAGCCTCCAGAACTCTGAGATAGTAAGTTTTTGTTGTCGAAGACACTCAATTTGAGGTATTTTATTATGACATCTCTAGCAAACTAATACAATCACCAAAAGGGAAGACTTCAAAGAGGGATTCAACCAGAAATTGGCTCCTCACCCTTGGAAGAACTTGATATTAAGATGGTGGCTTCCATCTTATACTCTCTGGAAATAAAAAGGGAATGGTACAAATTACGAATGTTCTTTCAGAAGTATTTGTTTCTTTAAACCCCAGTGATTTATTCCTAGGGGTTCTAAGAGCTCTTTAGAGGTGCAAGGCCAGATGAATTCATTTATAATCTATCATAATTAATGGCTCTGATTAGAATAGTTACTATAGTTCTGGGTGATTCAGATCCTTCTACTACAGAAACTGTCAATTTTCTTTTCTCACTTTCTTTTTCTTTTCTTTCCTTTTTTTTTTTTTACCACCACACTACAAAAAAAGGTGAAATGCTTCCTTTACAAGTAGATTTACTTTGCAGGAAATATTTAATGGTATATAACGAGAGTGGAAAAAGTTTAGGGAGTAACTGTGCAGTCCAGTGAGATAGGAAAGAGAAGGAGCTGGGTGACCAGAGGTGCAACTTTGTGGATGCCTGGACCAGGAAACTTGAGGAGAAGCCTAGGGGAAAGACTCTCTGGTGAGGTTAAGACTTTCTGACCTGATAAGAGTGAACAGATGAGTATCATGGGGCCTCATTGCCCAGCTCAATGGAGAGGGTTAGAGAATTGCTCTGGGGCCTGCTTCTGGGGGCTGGCAGCTAGTGATTATTTGGAGCTTATGTTTCTATGCATGTTTTCCTTCTATTACAACAAAATATGAAGGCAGTACAAATAAGTTTCTTAAACGTGAATGCATCCTCCTAGTGAGCAGGTAGAAAATGTTAACACTGGTGGTCTTCAGAGTGTTCCTGTGTTCATTCTTCTGTAACCTTTGCTCACCTTTATTTTAACATGTTCCAAAACTTGTCTCAGATACTGCGCTCTTTCTCTGACACATGCCCCCATTTTCTGTAAGTGAACATTTGAGCAATAGTTTTCTTTGTTCCTATACTAAGACTCTAACTTTTATACTAAACAAATGGTTTTCTGAACCTCTGAGAATGTTCATGGTGAAAACAATATCCTGATTCATAGACAAGGTCACTGAGACCCAGAAAAATACAATTACTTGGCAATGGCGACATTTGAACCAGTTTTTGAACTTCCTGTTAGACATTGCTCAGCCCCTGGTTGTCAGTAATGGCTAGTGAAATTGGGAAGAAGATTGACATAGTTTGTCTTCAATATAACCCCATTTTCCTCCTTGAATTCCTGCTCCATTTCCTTCTTGAGAATATTATCTTGTTCTTAGCTGGTGACATGCCAATCACTCCTAAGCTTTTACTATTAAATGTGATGCTTGCTGACTAGGACTTACTGAAGATGGCACACCACCTGGAGACACTGCATTGGAAAAGACAACTTGATGCTGATAGTATTAAAGATCTACTGCTGGCATGGCAGGCAATGGGATTGCTACTCCGTGGGAGACACTGCTCAGAAATCCCTCCAGTTACATCCAGGCTCTCAACATTACTTGCTTAAAGACACATCCTCAAATGTTATTCAACCCAGATAACCGTCTCCCATGTTAAAGGGTTCAGTTATTTCCCCTCAAGTTCCCTTAACAAGCCTGTATAGGTTGGGTATTTGACTATCTTTGGAGCTCTGTTACTGCTATGATTTAAGTTACAGAGCTGACCCTCAATTTTCTTTGCCCTCTAGCTGCAGGAGATATGATTTATATGCTGCTAGGCAGGCCCACCAGCTCCCATATATAGTCTTTAATGGACAGTTAATCATTTTCAGCCTTACATTGTCTCTCTTCCAAGTATCAGTTGTCTCCAGCAACGATCATTCATTTCCATATCTTTATTATTGTATCTTCCGTATTTTTCAAATGACTGATTTATAATTGTCTATACCTTCTACAGGTATACCTTCTAGTTCACCAGCAGTGAGTTTTTGTAATTTTACAACTACCTTGGGCTTGCAGCTGACTTTATTTCACCCGTCCGCTCTAATAGGGTAATACATTGCCAGCTGTAGTGTGGTTCCCAAAGATCCCCATCTCTGGTATTTATACTTGTATAATCCCCTTCCCTTGAGGATGGGATAAACCTACTGATTGCTTCTAATAGAATATGGCAAGATGATGGAATGTCACTTCCATGACTGAGTTACAGAAGACTGTGACTTTTGCTGGTATTCTTTCCGTCCTTCTCTTTCGCTTGCTGTGATGCCAATAGCAAGCTATTCTATGGAGAAGCCCCCTCATGGCACAGAAATAAGAAAGGATCCCAGCCAACAGTTTACGAGGAACTGAGACCTTAGTTCAACAAGCTGTGAGGAACTAAATCCTGCCAACAGCCATGTGAGTGATCTAGGAAACAAATCCTGTCCAGTAGAGCTTTGAGATAACTTTGAACTTTTAAGAGACTCAGAGGCTGAAGATCCAGCTAAGCTGGGCCCGAATTCTTGACCAGAAACAGTGAGATAATAAAAGTTGTTTAAGCCACTACGTTTTGGGGTAATTTGTTGCACAGCAACATGCAACTAATGCACCAGCCCTTTGGTGAGCGATTGTTATAGCCAGCCTACAAGATGGCCCCAAATGAACCCTACCTTCTATTATTCACACCCTTGTTTGTCCCCTCTATATTGTATGAGGATTGCTCTCAGAGATCCATATATACTGTGGATCTATATATCCTATGGCAGAAATTTTGAGTATGTCACTTCTGAGATTATGTTCTTAAAGGAGTGTGGCTTTGGTCTTGAGCTCTCACTCTCTTGGATCATTTTCTTAGGGGGGAACTAGGTGCCATTTCTTGAGGCAGGTCTGTGGAGTGGCCCATGTGGTGAGGAACTGAGGAACTGAAGCCTGCCAACAAGCATGTGGCAAAACTTGGAAGCAGATCCATTAGCCTCTGTGAATACTTTAGATGAATGAAGTCCTGCCTGAGAGCTCAACTGCAACCTTAGGAGATAACTCTAATCCAGAACTACATTGCTAAGATGATTCTGGATTCCTAACACTCAGAATTTGTGCGAGATAACAATTTTTGTTGTTGTTGTTGTTACAAACTGCCAAGTTTTGGAGTAACTTGTTATGCAGAAATTGATGACTAATACAGTGATTCATCACTAGGATAAAAATTGTAGTGTCTGCTTACTTTAGCCAGTCCTAAACTGAGCCTTACATAGAGATTAGAATGCAGGAAGTTTATTGGAGAGTGCTGTCAAGATATCAGCTTATGGACAGAAGGAAAAGAAACAGGAACAAACAAAAGGAGAATTTGTCCTGTGGTGCAATCATAAGAAAGCTTCAGATGAACCAATAGAGCAATCTGAAATTGGGATATCCATTCAAAATTAATGAACAATTTGAGTGGGGGATCAAACCTTTACTGGCATCCACAAGTAATCGGAGATAAGATACACTGGGATGGGTGCATGAAGCTTGGGTAAAGGACCTCTTTTCAGCCAAGCAAATTCCCAGAGAGGACTGACTGCTGAGATCTATCAACTACTGACCTTCCTGAGAGACAGCACATCACAGCAAATACAACAGTCAATATGGCATAATTCATCCCCTCAAAGGAGAAAACCACAGTAGTCATATAAAGCAAAAATTAAATAATATGATTTAATATGGTTCAATGCAACTTTTCTGAACTAGAAGATGTGAAACTACATTTTTAAAGGGCAAAAAAAAAAAAAATAGGAAAATTAATCCAGGATAGTGAAAGCTAAGAGATAAGCTAGTAAATTAAGAAAATAATAAGAGACCTTTTGAATCACCTTTATGTAAGTAAATTTGAAAACATCATTAAAAAGTTATTTAGCTAGGAATATATAATTTATAAAAACTGGGACTAGAAATAGAATATCTGAACTGAATGACTTCAAAGAAAGTTTCAGAACAATTCCTTTACTTTAATCAAAGCAGAATACATGGAGTGTTTCAGAGAAATTTACCATCTTTTAAAGAAAATATTTAAATGATTTAAAAATTCTCCTAGAGTATCAAAAAAGAAAATTTCTAATTCTTTCTATTATGTGGGTATAAAATCAATTTTTCACAAAAATTAAAACTACAGCTTACTTATGAATATGAAAGTAAAAACACTAAATGAAGTATCAGCCTCCAGAAGTAGATTAAAACAGTAATATAGTAATATATTTTTAAACAATGGGTGTTATTTCAGAAATGCAAGGGTAACACAAAATTAGGAAATGTTTTAATATAGTTTATTAATTTATCTAATGAGAAAAATCATGTTTATCAACTCAAATGTTTAAAAAAATCAGTCATGTTACCAACATAATAGACAAGATGCTCTGATTTTGAAATTGGAATAAATATATGTTGTATTTAATAATCCAAAAATTAAAATAACATTTATTAGTAATTATACTTTGTACTATATTAGACTATTCTTCCATATATGGTACTTAATATTTACAACCAAAATGCTAACTATTACTTTGTCTCTGTCTTCAACAGTTAAAGACATTGTTCATGATTTTATAAATGGTACACCAAAAATTAATAATGAGAAAAACATGCAGAAATCACATCAAATTTGGGAGCTATTTTTCTTTATAAAGCATAGGATCAATATATTTATAAAATATTTCACTTTGAAATTTTCTGCTACAATTACCTGCTCATCCTTTCCTATAGAGGATTTTGAGGCATGTCTTCAGTCACAGAATGAAGATGACCCAGTATGGTGGTGGTAGAAGGTGTGAAGGGTTGCTCGAGGGATATTTCTTTCTACACAAGCTCCTCCATCTGACAGAGCTCCACTTTAAAGTCTACTCTGATAGTCAGATAACCCACCCACAGAATAACACCCCAGAATGATGTGCCACGGCATCACAGAGCTGTTAAAAGAGCCCCTAAAGGTGTTTCATGTGCACTAACCTCTCAAATAGCATAGACTCTAACATCTCCTTTTGCATTACATGATCTTTCTTATTTCACATGTTTTCCAATGATACATAACTGATTTCCTTTTGGCAATAAGCAGTAATGGTAAAGGAAGAAAAAGAAAATATGTGACTGCCCGAAGCTGCAGACAATAATATAACCTATTATATTTCATTCAGTAGTTTCTAATTTCTTTAGATGTATGAATATTTACAAAGATAAAGCATTTATTCTCTATAATGTTTATTCACTTTCAAGATAATAAGTTAATTGGAATTTTGATAAATTTAACTTGAAAATATATTTACAAAATATGTTAAATATATTTTGTTCTCTTTTATTGGAAAAGCAATAAAACAATGTAGCATCCAAGGGGAAAAACCTGAAATTGTGGTTGTTTACAGCTTACCATCCCACTGGAATTTTATTAGTAAAATTAAATGGATAAAACAGAAACCAAACTTTTTTTTTCAATTTGAAAAAAATATATATATATAGGCTTTTATTTTTGTTTGAATAATGACTAGAAGCCATAAATTTTTACTGGCCTAAAAACAATAAATTAGAGTTTCAAGGAAGTATAGATGTACCATGAGATTTGATCAAAGAACATTTTTTAAGTCTGTTCTATAGGGTAGAGTACTAGATTTCTGCATGGTATTTCTAAGGGTCCATGAGTGGGTGGCATTGCATGGGACCACAGAAGTGGTCATAGCTTCTTAGAAATAAATATTTAAGGACAAAGTTTCATGCTGATTAGTAGTTCTTTATTGTTTTTCTTAATTGTATACTTCATATTTTAGTTACATAAATATTGTTTCATTTCCAGCATTCATAGCCCCATTTGCCCCAGTGACAAATTAATTTTTTAGTAAATATGCCAGTTATTTTGCTTCCTTGGACAAGAACAGCAATCTTCCTTGGCGGGGGGGAACTCATAAATGTGTGAGGAGATATTTGCTTTCTCTAAATGTATAGCCTTGACATACATATATTTTCTTTATTTTCCAGAATACCTTCTCTATCTATATCATTCTACAAGGATACTTTATAATAGGATACTATTATCTTAGTCCTTCTGCTTACAGATTAAATATTCATGCAATATAAACACTTTGAGAGAAATCATAAGGAGATTTATAAGTAGAAATAAGATTTAACATTTTAAAAATATTTTTAAAAATTGGAAACAAAAGTAAACTCTCTAAAACACTCATTTAATTTTCTTTTTCTAAGAAAAACCAGGACTTTTTATGATTTTTTTTTAAGATTATGTTGAAGAGTATGGAGAAAAACCACAGAGATTTAAAAGATGAAGGATGTGATGCCTAGAAAAGTTCAGTGACTGTTGCAATCTTGTTATGGAAAATTAAATTTCATTTAGGAGACTGTGTGTGTAATCTGGTGACACATCCTGGTTCCAAGCATCTATTGGCATGAGGTGATATGCATAAGGGTTTTGATATTTTATTTTTTAAGAAAGAATAAGGAGAATCAGAAAAGTGAGAAAGTAGTTAGGGAGACCAATTTTGAAGGAAGCAGGAGAACATAGTTGCACAGATGCTTGGAAGGAGGAAGGGAGAAATGAAAATGAAGGGACAGGTATGACAGTTGTCCCTGACTCTCACAAGATTGGTGTTGAGCACCTGTGGGGAGAGAAGTTGTGTTTTGAAACAACATAGGTCTCCTCTCAGGAAGGTTGCAGACCTAGAAAAGAGGGGTGTATTAGTTGAAAAATATAAGTACATGTGTGCATTTTAGAAACCCTCTCTGAAATCCTCCAAATTGTTGAGGACATACTGAGAGATGTAGGTTGAGTTTAAATATTATGCTAGACTGGGCTAGCAAACCAGTGTGATTCAAATATGTTATTTGCACCCCAAACTGGTGAAGCTAAAGACAAGCATGTTATTTTTACAGAAAGCAAAAATGAGTCCTGAAGTTTCCAAACCTAAGCAAAACTGTGATTGGCCTAAAATAAATATTTTTCTTATTAGTTTACATTATGTGACTAGGGCTTAAATGATCATTATATGTTGTTAAATTTCTGGTTTGTTATGGTTTACCTAAACCTTTTATCTGCCTTATCTTTCACTCTTTTCCTACAAATATCTATTTGTAAATCACTTCTTGGCATTTGTGGGCAATACAAAAATATTCACAAAAAAATAAAATTGAGGGTAAGCTCCATGATGACAAAGAAGGACTTGGTTTGCTTTGCATATAGCTCCATCCCTGGTCCCTAGAACAGAACCTAGCATTTAGTAATACTAAATACATACTTGCTGGGGCACCTGGGTGGTGCAGTCGGGTGAGCGTCTCACTCTTGGTTTTGGCTCATGTTTTGATCTCAGGGTTGTGAGATTGAGCCCTGCATCCAGCTCCATGCTCAGCACAGAGTCTACTTGGGATTCTCTCTCCCTCTGCCCCTCCTGCTTGTGCTCTCTCTCTCTCTAAAATAAAAAAAAAAAAAATCTTAACAAACCACACATACTTGCTGAATGAATGAATTATAAAAAAATAGATTGTTTTAAAAATTTTATTTAGTGTATTATCTCTTTTTTTTAGTATATGTGCTGCCAAAGCGAGCACGAGTGTATTCTCTCTTAAATTAGAAAAAATGACTGCATTTCTCTTCATAAAATTTAATGATTGTATACTGTTCTGTCCTTAGTTGATATTTAATAGAATGGTAGATAGATACATTCTTCACAGTACTTCAAACCATATTTCTTTTCTGGATAAAGACAGTATGATCAAAATAGAGTCAGTAATCAGAAGCTTTCCAACAAAGAAAAACTAGGACCAAATGACTTTACAGGTGAGTTCTACCAAACATTTAAAGAATTAATATTAAACTCTTTTAAAAAATAGAAGAGGGAACTCTTTTAAAAAATAGAAGAGGGAACATGCCCACTCTCTTTCTGTGAGGCCAGCATCACCCTGATATCAAAGCCAGAAAAGGACACCATGAGAAAAATAAACAAACAAACAAACTATAGGCATATATACCTAATGAACATGGATGCAAAAATCCTCAATAAGATATTAGCAAATCAAATTCAGTAACACATTAAAAGGATCATACACCATGATCAAGTGGGATTTATCCCTGAAATGCAAGAATGGTCCAACATATGCAAATCAATTAATGTGATATATGACATTAAGAGAATGAAGAATAAAATAACATTATTATTTTAATAGATGTAGAAAAAGCATTTTACAAAATCCAATATCCTTTCATAATAAAAATTTTCAAAAAATTAGAAAAGAAGGACCTTACTTTAATGTGATAGAGGCCATATATGAAAAGCCCACAGCTAACATTATACTCAAGGATGAAATACTGAAAACTTTTCCTCTAAGATCTGAAACAAAGCAAGGATGCTTACTCTTTCAACTTTTATTCAATCATTGTACTGGAAGTCCTTGCCAGAGCAATTAGGCAAGAAAAGGAATTAAAAGGCATCCAAATTGGGAAAGGAGTAAAATTATCTCTGTTTGCAGATGACATGCTCTTATATATATTCCTTAAAGTTTCCACAAAACAAACAAACAAAACAAAACAAAACGAAAAACCAAAAAACTATTAGAAAAATAAATGAGTTCAGCAAAGTTGCAAGATACAAAATCAACATGCAATCACCAGTTGAACTTGTATACACCAACAATTTATCTGGAAAAGAACTTAAGAAAACATTCAATTTATAATAGCATCAAAAAACACTTAAGAATAAACTTAGCCAATAAATGTATGCTGAAAACTATAAAACAGTGATGAAGGGGTTAAAGCAGACACAAATAAAGGGAAAGACATTCCATGTTCATGGCTTGGAAGAATTAATATTGTTAAAATGTCCATACTACCCAAAGTGATTTACAAATTCAATGCAATCCCTATCAAATTCGCTGTGTCAATTTTGATATAAATAGAAAAAAAAGAACAACAACAATTCTAAAATGTATGTAGAACCACAAAATATCCCAAAAAGCTAATGCAGTTTAGAGCAAAAAAGAACAAAGCTGAAGGCATCACAGTTTCTTGTTTAAAAATATATTACAAAGCCATAGTAATGAAACCACTGTGATATTGGCATGAAAACAGATATACAGACCAATGGAACAAAATAGAAAGCCCAGAAATTGGATACCATCCCTTTATCTGTAATATCATTTGCAAATATCTTCTCCCATTCCGTGGGTTGTCTCTTTGTTTTGTTGACTGTTTCCTTTGCTGTGCAGAAGCTTTTTATCTTGATGAAGTCCTAAAAGTTCATTTTTGCTTTTGTTTCACTAGCCTTTGGAGATGTATCTTGAAACAAGTTGCTATGGCCAATGTTAAAGAGGTTACTGCCTATATTCTTCTTTAGGATTTTGATGGATTCCTGTCTCACATTGAGGCCTTTCATCCATTTTGAGTTTATCTTTGTGTATGGTGTTAGAGAATAGTCCAGTTTCATTCTTCTCTATATAGCTGTCCCATTTTCCCAGCACCATTTATTGAAGAGACTGTCTTTTTTTCCATTGCATATTTTTTCCTGCTTTGTCAAAGATTATTTGACCATAGAGTTGAGGGTCCATATCTGGGCTCCCTATTCTGTTCCATTGGCCTATATGTCTGTTTTTGTGCCACCTACCATGCTGTCTTGGTGATCACGGCTTTGTAATATAGCTTGAAATCCGGCAACATGATGCCTCCAGCTTTGTTTTTCTTTTTCAACTTTTCCTTGGCAATTCGGGGTCTTTTCTGATTCCATACAGATTTTAGGATTGTTGTCCAGCACTTTGAAAAATGTCATTGGAATTTTGATCAGGATGGCATTGAAGGTATAGTTTGCTCTGGGTAGCATAGACATTTATTTTATTTTATTTTATTTTATTATGTTATGTTAATCACCATACATCACATCATTAGTTTTTTGTTTTTTGTTTTCTTTTTTTTATTATGTTATGTTAATCATCATACATTACATTATTAGTTTTTGATGTAGTGTTCCATGATTCATTGTTTGTGCATAACACCCAGTGCTCCATGCAGAACATGCCCTCTTTAATACCCATCACCAGGCTAACCCATCCTCCCATACCCCTCTCCTCTAGAACCCTCAGTTTGTTTTTTAGAGTCCATAGTCTCTCATGGTTCTTCTCTCCCTCCAATTTCCCCCCCCTTCATTTTACCCTTCCTACTAGCTTCTTTTTTTTTTTTTTATAACATATACTATATTATTTGTTTCAGAGGTACAGGTCTGTGATTCAACAGTCTTACACAATTCACAGCGCTCACAGAAGGACATTGGGAAGGGTATGAGCATAGACATTTTAACAATGTTTATTCCTCCGATCCATGAGCATGGAATGTTTTTCCATCTTTTTGTGTCTTCCTCAATTTCTTTCATGAGTGTTCTTTAGTTCCTAGAGTATAGATCTTTTATATCTTTGGTTAGGTTTATTCCGAGGTAACTTATGGTTTTTGGTGCTATTGTAAATGGATCGTTTCTCTAATTTCTCTTTCCATAGTTGTGTTGTTAGTGTATAAGATATTAAGGAGGGCACGTACTGCATGGGGCACTGGGTGTTATATGAAAACAATGAATCGTGGATCACTACATCAAAAACTAATGATGTATTGTATGGTGACTAACATAACATAAAAAAAAAAAAAAAAGAAAGCCCAGAAATTAACCCTGAAAATATGGACAATTAATTTATGGCAGACGAGTCAAGAATATGCAATGTCTCTTTAATAAATGATGTTGAGAACACTGGATATTTACATACAAAAGAATGAAATCGGACACATAAAAATCAAATCAAAGTGAATTAAAGATTTAAGTGTATGATAAGAAATCATAAAACTCTAGAAGAAAACAGAGAAAAAACCTCTTGACATTTTCTTGGCAATAAATATTTGGATATGACACCAAAAACAAATGTAACAAAAGCAAAAATAAACAACTGGGACTGCCTCACACCAAAAAAACTTCTGTCCAGCAGAGGAAACCACCAACAAAATGAAAAGACAATCAACAGAATAGGAGAAAATGTTTGCAAACCATATGTCTCATAAAGGGTTAATGCCCAAAACACATAAGAAACTCATACAACTGAATATCAAAAACAAAATGATCTGATTAAAAAAATGGTTGAAGGAGCTAAATATACATTTCTCCAAAGTGATACAAATGTACGATAGGTATATGGAAAAAAAAATTACTAATCATCAGGGACATGAAAATCAAAACCACAATGCAATATTAGCTCAAACTTATTAGAATGGCTTTCATTAAAAAGAAAAAGATTAAAAATGTTATAAAGAGGATGTGGAGA
Source organism: Leptonychotes weddellii (assembly GCF_054177405.1). NCBI lineage: Eukaryota > Metazoa > Chordata > Mammalia > Carnivora > Phocidae > Leptonychotes > Leptonychotes weddellii. The sequence goes on along the minus strand of NC_138382.1, from coordinate 31,094,987 downwards.
AATGGAACTTTCATACACTGTTGGTGGGAATGTTGATTCAGCCACTATGGAAAAGGGTATGGAGATTCCTCAAAAAACTAAAAATAGAACTGTCATATGATCTAGCAATACGAATTTTGCATATATAGCCAAAGGAATTTAAATTAATATCTAGAAGAGTTGTCTGCACTTTCGTATTTATTACAGCATTATTCAAAATAGTTAAGACATAGAAGCACCCTAAATATTCATCAATGGATGAATGGATAAAGAAAATGTGGTATATACATAAAATGGAATATTATCTAGGTTTAAAAAAGGGAATCCTTTTATTTGCTACAACATGGTTGAAACTGGAGGACATGCTAAAATAATCCAGAAGAGGAAATATGCCATGGTACCATTTATATGAGCAATCTAAAATAGTAAAACTCATGGAAATAGAGAGGGGAATGGTGGTTGCCAGGGACCAGAGGAAGGGGGATATAAGCAGGTATTAGTCAAAGGATATTGTTATGGTTTTACAAGGTAAGTAATTTCTAGAGATCTATTGTACAATATAGTGTCTATAATTAACAATACTGTATTGTATACTAAAATTTTTGCTATGAGAATAGATCTTATGTTAAATATTCTTATGACTACTACTGTTGCAGATGATAAAATAAGGGAGCAGAAATAAACTTTTGGATATAATGGACAGGTTTATAACATAGATTATGGTGATCATTTCACAGACATATATTTATTTCCAAACTCATCAAGTTGTATATAGTATTTACAACATTCTGTATGCAAAAAAACCAAAAAACAAAAAACAAAAACACTCATGGTATGCTAGCATTGAAATAGCATGAGATTTTTTTTT
>NC_138382.1:31081146-31093640 GCF_054177405.1 Leptonychotes weddellii | reverse complement strand
CCTCCAGTTCCATCCACGTCGTTGCAAATGGCAAGATCTCATTCCTTTTGATGGCTGCATAATATTCCATTGTATATATATACCACATCTTCTTTATCCAGTCATCTGTCGATGGACATCTTGGCTCTTTCCACAGTTTGGCTATTGTGGACATTGCTGTGAAATAGCATGAGATTTTGAATCAAACAGAGCTGAGTTCAAATCTTTAATTATGTGATCATAGGAAAATTACTAACTTTGTGAAGTATTTTTCTTTTGCAAAAATTTTTTCATGGTTGCTGTTAGAATTAGATTGTCATGCATATATACTGAATTATTGCATAGAACAGAACCTGACACAAATTAATATGAATGTCTGTTCTTTCTATCTGCTATGAGTAAACATTGCTTCTGCCTATGCCATATAGATGGGTAAGTCAAAGAGGGCATAACAAGTTCTCCAATTTTCTTTAGAGGAAGCCTAAATTCATAGCAAGCTAATGCACTCAGGTCACCTTTTCTTAAGGTGGTTCATGTCTTAGAGAGCATTGGGTATCTGTCTTCTTTAGCAATTGCTAATTAAGGGTGTGGAGGTATGGCTCTGCTAGATGAAACTGACGAGTAGACAACAAACTGCTGGTTCAGGGATCTGAATTATATATAAATCATTCCCAGGGTCATAAGATGACAAGATTTTCACACTCAATCCTATGAATATTATGGCTCTTGAGTAGCTTATCTCTCTAGACCATAAAAATAATTTCATCCTGGCTTATCAGAAAGAAAATTTTAACATGGAAGCCCCTTCTCTTGGAAAAAAACAAAAACAAAAACAAAAGTTCTTTATGAAAGACACCAGCATGGTGTCTATGAAAGTTCTTTATGGAGGACACCAGCATGGTGACTCATTGCTCTGTCACTGGATCCATTGACTAGATATGATATACAATCAGATTTGTTTCTGGAATTTTACTCACATTAGAGTTTGGCTCTCTATTGATTAAGAGTTATAATTTGATAACTACCAAAAAAAAAAAATCTCTCAGTTCTTGAGATCTTTTCTTAGTTCAATGTTTCCATTCATAAGGGACACTTCCTCTACTCATTGTATGATCTGGTTAAATTACCTGGAAATATAGTTGTTACCTCTTCATTTGCAAAGTAGAAGGGTCATAAAGTCTATCGATGGCTTCTGCCTTAGACCTGGTCAGAAATAAACAAGAATTTATTCTTTACTGAATTGTCCAACTTGGAGTACTTTACAAGAAGATGGACAAATGTAAGTGGGAGAAGATGGAGATTCAATTTTAATTCAATTCAATTCAAAATTTCATTTCTGGGGCACCTGGGTGGCTCAGTTGGTTAAGCGTCTGCCTTTGGCTCAGGTCATGATCCCAGGGTCCTGGGATCGAGCCCTGCGTCGGGCTCCCTGCTCAGCGGAGAGCCTGCTTCTCCCTCTCCCTCTGCCTGACACTCTGCCTGCTTGTGCTCTCTATCTCTCTGTCAAATAAATAAATAAAATCTTTAAAAAAAATTTAAAAAAATTAAATTTCATTTCTGTCTCACTCTCTCCCCATACCCTCCTCCTTTCTCTCCATAATTATTTATTGACTATCTATAGTGAGTTAGGTGATCACTATGAAAATAACATTCAAATAAAGAATTTGCTTTAATTGAGAAAAACTTCATGCTTGGGATAGTGTATTTTTATATTCATAAGTACTCAAATTTTTTTGTTTTTTCACTCCTTGTCCTTATCCCCAGGTATCATTATTTTATTCCATGATAAGTATATAACCTCAAATATTCACTGGTTTTATCCAACTTCTCAAACTTTTCAGAGTTGGCTTTCATGTCATGCATTTACTTTCAGTTCTTTGGATAAAATTTTTTTCTGGTGTTCATCTTCTAGAAAAGAGACTAACCACTTCACTCTCAAAGATGTTCTTAAAGTTTATTTATCCTGAGCAATTCTTTTTTTTAATATTTTATTTATTTATTAGTCAGAGAGAGAGAGAGAGAGACTGAGCAAGCAGGGGGAGCGGCAGGCAGGGGAAGAAGCAGGCTCCCCACTGAGTAAGGAGCCCACAGTGGGGCTCAATCCCAGGATCTTAGGATCATGACCTGAGCTGAAGGCAGACACTTAACTGACTGAGCCGCTCAGGTGTCCCTATCCTGAGCAATTCTTACACTTAGTTTTGATGCAGTACAGGAAAGGCAACAGAATTCATTTAGCTAAAGATATATTTAATTTAACAACAACAAAAAAATTCTACTTTCCACTAACAAAGCCAATACATTGTATATTTAGAATAGGTGAAATGCTCTTATACAATTAAAACTGAGCACTCATTGTTTTAAATCATATAGCTATAACATCTATAATATTTGGGAGAAGAAAGGAAATAAAATAGTCTTTTCTATACTGGAGAAAATATAAAGGAAAAAGTCAGGGATAAGGTCTAAGGAGGAAAAATGGTGTATTTATATTTACTCAATTTTTTTTTCAGAAATATAATGTAGAGTTCCCACTGAGCTTTGGAAGTAGTTTGGAGCATTAAAGGAAGTTTTAATCATTCATATTGCACCCTCTGGAGAGGTCATTTCTCTTATGTGACTGCACAATAAATGAAGGTGCATATTCTGGACATCTGTAGCCAGCTTGACTTTTTTTTTTTTCCTTTTCTGGCTTGCCTGAGAGGTTTCTGGACAGCATCAGCTATTGTGGATAAAAATGGAATTCTTCAGTTCTGTAATATAGAGATATTTTCTCTTGTGACTCTGACCTCTTAGATCTTTCCTTTATTGTTCCAAGCCACAGCCATAGATTTAGTCCTAAGGAAGCCTCCCATTCCTGGTATAAGTAACTATGGGATAAATGACAGTGTGCTGTGACTTTTTATTCCAACAGGCCACTATCTTCTCTGTACCATTGTACATTTTTCTCTTAGGAAACAGTGCAGCTCTGAAGGCCCCTGGACATCCTGGCAAGCTTTTCCATTAACTGCAGCAATCAACGAGCATTGCTACCTTAAGGAAGTAAGGTATGCATATAAAAGTGAATGTCCTTAGATTCTACTGCAAAATACATAATGAAAATTTCCTTGATTCAGTTAAAACATCAGTGGTTGCTGTATGCTTTCGTATGAGATTTCTTGCTCTCCTAATATATGGTTCTCTCATTGGTAGGAAGAAAACTTTAGAATTTAAAATAATCCCTCTAAGTATTTTTTGCTTTGCTCGTCTGCCTCTTTGATGTATCATGTTCACCATTCATTGTCCTTGGACAAGCCACAGAAACTGAGAGCCTCAGATACTCATTTAATGTAGGGTGGTAATACATTTGTTTCATATGAAATCAAGATGATCAGATGATAAAACTTCATGTGAAAATTATAATGAGCTAGAACACTTAATGCAACTTTTTATCAACACTATCAAGATGGGCTCAAACTTTCAATTTTATCTACTGAGAAGGGTTCCTCTATATAGGGCTCAAAGCAGGCTATTAGGTTTGGTTAGCAATTACTGGGTGTTATGCTTAAATTTGTTCCTCTCTTTTCGTCAAAAATTAGAGAAGCCTACATTCACAACTTCACTCCCCTTTAAGCACAAAACAAACCAACAAAAAAACCATGATAATTAAACCCATGAGATAAATGTCACAGTGAATAAGGAGAGAATAATAAGCTTTTATAAATCCCCTGAAGGCTCAAAAGATTAAAATCATTATGACTCCAATATTCCTTTCCTTATTCTTGGGGTGAGGGGGAGAATTAGGAAAACAATGATGACATCAATGACAAAAAAAACAAAATAACATTATTATATAGTCGTTGAAGACATTGTTGAGAAAGCTATATGCCACTTTCTTGGGTGGTTTAAATTATTTGTGAATACAACAAGTGAAAAAAATCTAACCTGTTCCTATAAAAATTACAAAACTGTCTCAAAAGAGGGGAAGATGGTATGACTTTTAGGAAAAAAGAAGAAAGTATAACATGTATCCAAAAATAACAACACAGTGGAGAGGTTGAAAGAAGGAAGGAAAAGAGACATATTACTTTCTTTCTTTTCTTTTTTTTTTTTTAAAGATTTTATTTATTTATTTGAGACAGAGAGAATGAGAGACAGAGAGCATGAGAGGGAGGAGGGTCAGAGGGAGAAGCAGACTCCCTGCCAAGCCGGGAGCCCAATGCGGGACTCGATCCAGGGACTCCAGGATCATGACCTGAGCCGAAGGCAGTCGCTTAACCAACTGAGCCACCCAGGCGCCCGACATATTACTTTCAAAACTTGGTAGAAGTTCTTTTCCCTTTGTCCACCATGTGACAGCAGTCTTCTCCTTTACAATATTTGACACTTATAATTATCCAGGCACTTATAATTAATTGGAATAATTTGTCCTTTGGTTTCCCCCAAAGGGCAAACTTCATGAGAACATGGACTGTGTTTGCTTACACACTGTACCAGCTCTCTGCCAGATTGTGAAATATACAGTTGGAGAATATCCAGTAAATGTTTGTTGACTAAATCTCCGAGTGATAGGGTTGTTTGGGAGATCAAAAGAAATGTGCATAGGAAATATAAGTGTAAATAATAAATTAATGATAGCTTGAAAACTTTATTTGTATTGTACATGTGAGTAGGGCCAAAGGAAAAAATGAACTAATGCTAATGCATTAAGGAAATGTTATTAAAATATATGCAAAACCCAGTGCAAACTTGAGAGCATATATTTCAAGATTTAGAAGTGCATTATGATTTCAAGTTAACAATACCTTTCTCTTTAAAACTACACATTCAAAATGTATTGCCCAGTGATAGTATTTTAATTATCTGCATGTTTTTGCTTCATCCCTCAATAGGTTTAGCTGTTTTTTCTCTTTTACTTAGTCATCACACACTTAGCTAAAGATGAACAAAAAACTTACTGCATGCCTGCAGAAACGAGAATTACTTTTAATGGATTGCTCCTTTTGAAAATGGAAATAAGACATGAGGCAAAACCAGAAAAGAAACAACTCAGAGCAAACTTAAAGCTGACTTATCTTCCTGATTCAGATACCTATATACACATACCTCATGTGCATATTCATTAGAAAAGTAAGACAAATTGACTGTCTCATGGTCTGTTTTGTGTCCATAATATTGGTCCAGAAATACTTACAGTACAGATTTTTCATAGTACAAAACATTTTACTTGGCTGAATCTCATAGACCATTTTTTTACTGTATCAAAATTGTCATCAAAACACCTGGGGACTGGGGCGCCCGGGTGGCTCAGCTGGTGAAGCGTCAAACTCTTGAATTTGGCTCAGGTCATGATCTCGGAGTCCTGAGATGAGCCCTGCATTGGGCTCTGTGCTGAGCATGGAGCTTGCATAGGATTCTCTCTCTCTCCCTCTCCCCCTGCACCGCCCTCCTTCTCCCCATCCCCCCCTCTCTCTCTCAAATAAATGAATACATCTTAAAAAAATCAAACACCTGGGACTTATTATCAGAGAGAGAATATGAAATCTATTTTTAATTTTTACTTCCACTGTTTACAAATACTAAAATATTTTTATGCTGATAATATTGATTGCAATATTTCTCCTTTTCTCTCAGACCAAGGTAGGAGATATTAGATATCAAAATAAAATAGACTCTCATCCTTATGTGAGAACCTTGGTGAAATTCTTTGTTTCTGGGTTACCAACCAAGCCAGCTTTGATTTTTACCTTTCAGAGCTAAGAGACCTACTTCAAAGTTTGTTTCTAGGCTTGTGTTCCATGGTATTCGTTCTTGCCAGTGAGTTGTACCAGAAGCCAGTTGGCTGCACAAGACCTAGAATATAGCCCTCATCCTCAAAGGATAACAAAAAGGGGGAAAGGACATGTGAGCTGTGCAAGCCAACTAGTATATGGAAGTAGACTATACTCTGGTTTGGAAGATTAATGTAGAGAGAAAAAAAAGACCAACATCCTCTCATACAGTTGCCAAGGGCAACCACAGTCTTTTTTTCTATAGTTAGCTTCCATTTACAAAATTATTTTACAAAGAAATAACATGTATTAAATAATTAGTCTTCCTAATTTCTATGCATATAACATCTTGGATGGATCACAAAAACATGAATAGTAAGTAAAAAAATCCACAAAGAGATTAAGTAAATTTTTATTAAGTTCAAGTAGCGGGGAAAGAAAAAAACCCTTAATACTTAACAATGCATACCTAGGTTGTAAACCTACAAAAGGAAGCAACAGTTATCTCTAGTTGGGAGACAGGTATCAGGAAGGGACACATGTGGGGCTCGTGGGATGCTGTCAATCTTAATCTCTTGACCTGCATGTTGGTTACATGAACTTTGGTATATAATCACAAATCAAACTATACATTCATGCTTTATGCATTTGTCTTATGTGTGCAACTTCACATTAGAAAGTTTAATAGTTGATTATTATATCATTAGAATTTTTATTTAAACTAACAAATTAAAAAATCACCACTCTTCAAAAGTAAAAGAGGTGACATAAAATTCTAGTCGGTAAATGCAATCCCTTCAACACAGGTAATTAGCTACGTAGAGATATAGATGGTTACAGTTATACAGGGCTATAGAGTTAGGGTACTAAGGGAAGAACTTGTGGGTGGATGACCCCTCCATTCCCAAGTGTCTATTTGTATACGTAGATTAATTTTTTTAAGTTTTTTTTCCCTATTTTACTGAGACATAATTGGCATGTAACATTTTATAAGTTTAAGGTATACAACATACGATTTGATCTGGGTAAATCCATTGATTTAATGGGTAGCTGAGGAGCAGGCTACAAAAGACCTGAACCTCTGTGGCAGTGGTTAGGTTCTGACTTTTACAGATAAGGAGAATGTACACAGGATTAACAGCGAGAGAGGGAGAGGGAAAGAAAGAGAGGATCTTTCTAAATTCAGTCTACCCCTACATTTTGGGTCTTGTGATCTGAGAATCAATCTTTCAACTTACATTTAGAAATACAGTATTGATATTCCAGTGACTATGCTTCATTCAACTACTGACCCCGTCTAATATGCATGGGCATATAGAGACATGTATATAATTACGTTGTATATCATGTTCACTTATAGGACCCCCAGTGGGAAAGGAGAAAAGTGCAATCTTAATGTTGGTAAAGCCTGTGAAAATCTAAAATTTAATTGATTTCCAATGTGGAGGATCCTGATTTGTGTAACTTAGAGCTAAAACTATTAATGATTTGTAGTTACCAATTCATGTATAAAAGTTTTATAGAGGGTAAGTAATATTTCATCTGTACCTTCCCAAAACATAACAGGCGTTACTCACTGACAGTTGGAGAAAGTGAGCCAAAGAAAACAGATTATTTTCCCCCCCCAGGGACACACTAGGGTTGTTACCACCAAGAATATTGCTAAACAAAATTTCAAAAGAACAGACTTGACAGTTCACATCTTCATGGTTGCCCTCTGCTCCACCATGACATACATCCACGAGATACCCAAAACTCTTTGTTGTTCTCAGTTGCTCATAGTTTTGTTCAAAATAGTCCTAGTAATTTATTTTGAAACTTCCATTTCTCATGCTTTAAATTTTTATTCTTTTATCTGATTAGAAAAACTCACTGTCATGTGTAAGTAACCAATGATTCACTTTTTCATTGTTCTTGCCTCAGTTTCCTTAGTTTCGTAGTATCAGGCATAATATTTTCCTGGCACTTACTCCACCTATCTCACCTTTTACCCCTTCTCCCCTTATCTCAGAACAACTCAAACATGAGAAAAAGAACACAAAATGTGTTAAGCTGACCTCTAAATCTGATAGGTAACAATCTTAAACTATGTTCCACAGAACATTCATATCCCTTGATATATTAATAGATAATCTCCAAAATGAAAGGTGCTTAAAGTAAAATAGGTAATAGGCACAGTAACATATTAACATATAAATGGATAAATAAAATTTTCTAGAAGCACCTATTAATACTAAAATCACTCAGGACTCCAGGTTTAGGTGGACTACAGCTTGGCAGATAATGGAAAAATTTGACTTATCTTGCCTCTTATGATGATGCTTATGTTGTTCTATTCCTGGCCATTGAGTTCATGATGGTGGGTATAACCTGTCCTTGCTACAACCCTGGATGGTTATTTAGTGCTGGCCCCTGGGTTCCATGTTGGACTCTAGGTTATGGTTTAATGGCCGTGCAGGCCTTTTGTTGTTCTAGCTGTATGTAATCCATGCCCACCATATGACTGAATGCACAATAGACCTCTAGGTTTCCTTGACAGATCCATTATTCACTTTACAGTGATTCTTGTATCTGATTTTAGTGTCTACATCACACACACACACATTCACACATATTTACAAATATAATGAAATTCAAATGACATTCTGGACACATCTTTACTGACTATTCCTTTTATGTTTCCAAAAGGGCTTTGAAAGAATTATTGAATTGATGCAATTGACAAGTGCTTTAAAGAACCAGTTAATTAATATCTGAATATATGTTTCCTGGGAGTTTCATAATATGTCTTCATTTTGGCTTTTAGATTTTTTTCATTTAAAAGTCTAAAATTCTACATAATTGAGCTTCCGTATTACTGAAGTATATAGACTTTGCCTCAGAAACCATAACAAAAGACAGGGTTTCATACAAGGTTATAAGAAATTTCCTCTAGACACAATATAAAAGTACTAAAAGGTCAAGATTTCTTTTCCAGCTGTCTAAAGTTTCCACAGCTTTGGGCCAAGACACACTCTTTTGTGTGTGTGTGTGTGTGTGTGTGTGTGTGTACTAACTATAAACTTTAATATAAAATAATACAATATATCATAATATAAACTATAATTTTTGTATTGGTTTGTAAACTGACTGAATATAGTTCCAAAAAGAAGTACCAGAAATATTTGGAATATTAGCAGCATGGCTGAAATGATGAACATGGGGCCTCCTAAAGAGACACCTTGAAAGGGTAACACTAACCTGTAAGTATTTCCTTAGTATTACTACTTACTGGACCTTCTACATCTTTGCATACAGACAGTTAACAATTGTTGAGTTGAACTAAAATGTCCCATTAATTACTTAGACATGACTATATTGGTAGTCCGCAGACATGATGAAGACGCACTCTTTAGAAGGACCCCTTGAAAAGCAAGGAAGGGTAATGCACAAAACATTAATAATTTCTATCTCTTTAACATTTAATACTAGTAACAATGTTATTCATTTCCATGGTGCTTTTTAATTTTCAGAGTGCTGTAAGTATATAAGGCAGAGGTGTCTACTTTATAGATAAGGAACCTGAGAAAACAACAATTAAGTAACTCAGCTAAGGTAACTCTCGTGTTGCCTCTAGGATTTGACATCAGCTACTCTAACCCAAATCCTGAATTTTTACAAAATCTAAAACCCAACTGACAAAGCCTGAGAACATTACATATGCCTGTGATTTTTTTAAATTGGAATTGAGAAAGTCAGTCTTTTTCAATTGATGATTGCTGTCGGTTTGAGATTCAGGAGCAATTGGTGGCCATTGTTCCTCACTTTGTAGAAAAAAATCAGTTTTGTGATGAAATAATATACAAAGGGTAGACAGATGTAGAGGGTCCTGACAGCATTGAATATCCTTGTTCTGTGAGTTTCTGAGGTTGAGCTGCATGTCTGTACTTTACCAAGCAGGCTGTTAATCTTTCTTGGATTGTAAGGGCCTATAAATCTCTCCCTTTCCATGAGATGGGTTTGTGTCCCTTGTGTAAAATTTCTAGACTAATTCATATAGCTAGCCTGAAAAGTTTAAGAATCTTGATACCATTCTCTTCTGTTCAAATTAGGAATCTATTCTCTTTGCTGAAAATAGAAAATATATTACTGATTTCTTTTTTTCCTTTTTCTTTTCTTTTTTTTTTTTTTTAGATGACTTAGTGGTTAGTTCAGCCCTACCCTGGGAGTTATTCAAAGGATGCATTTCCTCCTTTTCTGGCAATTTTCATCTATTGATACTACTCTTCACAGAACAATTCAGGTATCCAGGTTCAACGTAAACACTATGTGACACTGATAGTTCACAAAAAGAATTTATTACACAATTAAAAAGTAGCTTTTTCCAAAGTAAAGATCTTTGAATTGAAAGCTAGATCACTTGGGAGGTTGATTTCCTTCACAGTGATTTATCCAAACCTTATCACATTTAGAGTATGGGTTGGGGGTGGAGACTGTGGAAACTGGAAGGGGATTGTAATACAAAGAAAGAGGAATTTATCTCTTCTTATCTTAAGCCTATGTCACAGTATTTATCCAGGAATAGGCTTGACCATCCCAACCCCTCTTCCCAGAATGACACTAATTTTAGACTCAAACTTGTTTGTCATCTTTCAAATTTCCCAGGAATTCAAAGACCCAATTTGGAGAGTGGTCCTTGGCTGTGGTTGAAGAGAGAGAGAGCTATATACCTTAATAATGACTGTCATTTGAAATATATATTGTTTAGACTACGTTTGTACATGTAGAAGTTTGTTTCTTAGAGAAGATGCATTTGTGACCTTTTCAGTCTGCATGCTACTAAATATGGCTGCCCTAGTAAAAGGAAAACTTGAGAGTTTCCTTAACTGCCCACAGGATGGCATCAGAGTTCTCTTCATAAATCCAAAGGTTAGTGCTTTTCTCTGACATTTATGTGCTAGACTCTTAAAGCAGAAAGTTTCAGATCTGAAGGTTTGAGTATTCATAACATCTTTATTATGGCTGGTCCTCATATCTCCATTTTGATGCTAATTCTGAGCGTAGTTACATGGGTGAATAATCAGCACAGCACTAAGAGGAAATATAAAACTTGGCCTGAGCAAGCTTGAATAAATGTGAGGTTTTAAAGCACATACTAAATATAAGGAGAGGGAAATATAGTTTTCTGATGGCAGGGATAGCAGTAGCTGTCTTGATGATTGGATGTTTTACAGAGCATATAAATTCAGCTACAGATAGTTGCCAGGAGCAGTTGCATAATTCACGAGAAGCAAGTTTGCATCAAAGCAAGTCAGTGCATCCACAGCTTGCATCAAACTATACTTATTCTCAAAGAGGCAATATCTAGTTTCTTCAATATTCAAGGGCTGTACAAACAGAAGTATGAATGGACAGTTGTTTTCTCAGAACAATCAAAAGCAAACTTAATCTCAACTCCCAAGATGTACTCCAGATATAAGAAATAAGGGCAAAAAGATTTTTTCCCAAATTTCAAGTGGAAATAAAAATCTCCAAAGGCCTGGAACACAAGCCTCTTATAGCTATAATGCAAATCAGATCTCTGACCAGGCATCCAGGTAGCTACTTTCATTTTTCAGAAATGCTACATGATACTGAATGGAGCCCAAAATGGAAATCTCTAGAATAGTCCTCTCATGGTGGATATTTTGCTAACTTCATATATGATTTGAGGCAAGCATTTTAACTAATCTCTGTCTTAGGTTTCTTTTGTTGTTGTTTTGTTTTAAATTTCTAAACTTAATAGGTGGAAGCATATGGTCTCTAAGACACCTTTGGCCTCTCGTGTTTTATGAGTATGTTTCTGAAATTCAGTATTTTTATTAAAAAACATGTTCTCTTAGATTTCAAGTAGGTCTGCATGTAAGTTACTTGTTCAGAATTCAGGGTGATCTTTTTCCATGGATGTAATAATACATTTAGAGATTATTTTTCCTAGTTAAACAGCAAGCATTACTTAATTTCATGATGAGATGATAGTTCATAATGAGAACTATAGTTTAGTAAGTAATATAAAAACTGTTACTTAATATTATTCATTCACTCTTGTAAAGGAGATACAAAGAACAAAAGCCGGGGTTCATTAGTAGAAAACTGGAAGAACCTCTGACAAAGGAAATTTCAGCAAAGAATGAAGTCTAGAGAAGGACTTCAACTGTGAAGGATAAAACTGAGATGAAGTTTGGAGAAATTTCATTGATAAAGGCTCTAGACCATAAGTAACATTTTCTGAGCAGGAATAGCTCTTGGAGTTCTGGTTTTTCAAGGAAGGAGAAATGAGTTGATATGCATAAATTAGATGTGACCATTCATATATGTACTTGAATCTCTAAATCACCTTGCATAAAAGTATTATATCACTATTTGACAATCATATACTCATAAAACAAATTCTTATCCCACAGTAAGTAAATAATAAAAATTTGCTAAATAAAATTGAATTCAAATCTATTTAAACTGCTGCACATATGTGTAGGATATTTTACAAGACTTAACATGCAAAGATGGTTTATACCATCTTTGCTTTCAAGCTCATTTATAACACATTAAAATACATTGTACACTGATCATGAAAATATTAACAACAAATAATTTTAGTGTAGATGAGAATAAATTAATTTATATAAGACATTGGAGAATCACAGGATCTGATTTTTAACTAGGAAGTTGGCCATATGGTAGGGGGAGGAAAGTTTAGGAAGAGGATGGATACAAAAAGCAGGGATATGCATATGACCTCACGGCTATGAG
>NC_138382.1:31075617-31081046 GCF_054177405.1 Leptonychotes weddellii | reverse complement strand
CCTCTGAAACAAATAATGCAATATATGTTAAGAAAAAAAAAAAAGAAGAAGAAGGTAGCAGGAGGGGAAGAATGAAGGGGGGGCAATCGGAGGGGTAGACGAACCATGAGAGACGATGGACTCTGAAAAACAAACTGAGGGTTCTAGAGGGGAGGGGGGTGGGAGGATGGGTTAGCCTGGTGATGGGTATTGAGGAGGGCATGTTCTGCATGGAGCACTGTGTGTTATGCACAAACAATGAATCATGGAACACTACATCAAAAACTAATGATGTAATGTATGGGGATTAATGTAACAATAAAAAAATTTTTAAAAAAAGCAGGGATATGGATGAGCATTCAGCATATTGGGAACAATAAGTAATTTTCAAAGTGAGTGGTAGTAATAAAAGGAACTGGAAAGGTAGTTTTGATTAAGCAGGGTCTTGTATTTAAGATACATAGATTTTTTTGTGATTAACGGAAAATCTTTGGAGGATACTAAGCATGAAAGTTAGATACAATTTTTTTTTTTAAAAGATCTATCTGGAACAGTGTAGCATGAGAAAGAGGAGACAGTCAGTATGCTTTGGTAATTAGCAGAGAGTTTATGAGTATTTGAACTAAAGACAGATGAGATTCCAGAAATATTTAGTTATAGGATTTAGTGGTATGATTTCAAGAAGAAGTCTTATTTTTGAAAGGAAAATATACTTTTTGAGTGAACTAGGATGGGTTATGCATGTAGTTAACATAAATTGGGGTGAATGATGACTTGCAGGAATTAAGTTTGAATTCATTCAGTAAGCTGCTAAAACAATAAACAAGCAGTGCGAAGTATACCCTTGACCTCAAAGACACCAATGAGTAGATGCAACTTTCTCCTTTTCTTTCATAAAGGTCAACCTAAAGTGCAGTAACCTCAATCTGTGGATTTAAAAACTTCAACAGTCTCAAATGGATTTAAGAATCCAACATTCAGAAAATCCCAGACGCCCAAGCTTGATTACTTTTGTGTGAGTGACTGGAATGGGAGAACAGTGAATACTTAGTGATACTACTCCTTAGCACAGAAGGAAAGGTTTGCTGAAATAGAGTTAAACACTTCTGTATTTGATTTCTCACAGAATCATCAAGCCCATGGCAGGCCTAACTTGCCTACTTTGTGGAGAAAAATATAGCACCATACAGAAATATTTTATTAAGTTTAGCCAGAGGCATTTATTCCATTATCAGTCAGAGAAAAGATAAACATGAAGCTTCTCTATTCAATTTCTGTATAATCTCACATGTTCCACATTGGAGCACATCTAGTAATTATATGCTTGTCATATATTAAACTTCTTTCTTTCTATGAAATATTTTGTAGAAGCATTGCATAATATCTGTGTGCCTCACATCACACAAAACTGAATTGGAATATTCAAAATGTGCATAAATTACCTAAAGAAGTTATTGTATAATAAGAAGAAATAGGGAAGTGTCATAGGGACAGATGCAAGTCACATCAGTGGTGGGTGATGGTAACACAGAATTTCAATATTCATGGTAATAGGAATTGATAAATGACTTGGGAAGGCCAACTATCTATGGGGATAATAGAAGGCTATTTCTCTACCTAGTTCAACAGAAAATCAGTAAGATCACTCTTACGTGCAAAGTCAGAGCAAACATGTTAACAGAGAGGGTAATAAGAAATGTGTGGCTGTGAGAAGATAAAACCAGATATGAAATAGTCTTAATTTCAAAAAGAAACAGAACAAACTGACATGCACTTGAGGATTGACATAAAGACTGGCTTTGAAAAAAGATTGCACTGGAAAAATCAAGTTTTACAGTTACTCTCCATGTGGCATCTACAATGTCGAACAGTACCTCACAAGATGGCGGCATAGGAAGATCCTGAACCACTTTCTCCCATGGACACACAAAATCTGTAGCTACATATGGATCACTTCCCTCTGAAAAAGATCTGAAAACTAGATGAACTGCTTCTCCACAATAAAGGATTAAAAGACCACATTGAGATGGGTAGGAAAGGCAGAGACATAGCTCATCAAAAATCCCACCCTGTGTGCAGCAACACACAATAGGGAGGAAGCTCATCAGTCTGGCACTTCTCCTGGAGGAGTAAGGTGTTGGTGCCCCACATCAGGCACCCCAGTCCCTGGGATACATACCAGAGAAGTGAGCTCCCAAAATGTCTGGCTTAGAAAACCAACAGGGCTAACATCCAAAGTGCTATAGGAAACTTAGATTCCCCCTTTAAAGGGCTCATGTGTAATTTTACTCACTCTGACACCCAGCAAAAAAAATAGCAGTGTGAAAAGCATCTAGATTGTATGTGAAGGTGATTCATTTGCAAATCTAAAAGCAATTTCTGGAGGGACAGGAAACAGTTGAAACGCCTCAAAGACAGAGGTGCGCTGGCAGATACCATTTTTTTCCTCTACTCTGGCTTCCCTGGCGAATTCTACCAAGCCTTCAAAGATTTAATAGCTGTCACCAAACTCCTCAAAAAAATTGAAGACGAAGGAGTGCTTCCAAACTCATGTTACAAGGCTAGCATTACCCTCATACCAAAAGCAGATAGACACCACATTGAAAGGAATTACATGCCAATCTTCGTGAGGAACAGAGACACAAAAATCCTCAAAAAATGCTAGCAAACTGATTGTAAAAATATATTAAAAGGATCACACACCATCATCAAGTGGAATTTATTCCAGAGATGCAAAGATGGTTCAACATTTGCAATCAGTGTGACCTACCACATTAACATAATATTAACAAATTGAAAGGCAAAAATCTTATGATCATCTCAACAGATGCAGAAAAAGCATTTGACAAAATTCAACATCCATTTAGGATAAAAATGCTTAACAGAGAATGTATCTCAACATCGTAAAGCCATAAATGACAAACCCACAGCTAATACCATGCTCAATGATAAAAAGCTGAAAGCTTTTCCTCTAAGATCAGGAACAAGACAAGAATGCTTACTCTCCCCACTATTATTCAACATAGTATTGGAATTCCTAGCCAGAGCAACTACATAAGAAAAATATAAATAAAAGTCATCCAAACTGGATAAAGAAATAAAACTATGACTATTTGCAGATTGCATGATACTATATAGAGAAAACCCTAAAGACTCCACCAAAAAAAATCTGTTAGAACTAACAAATGAATTCAGTAAAACTGCAGGATACAAAATTAATATAGAAAATCTTTTGCATTTCTGCACACTAATAACTATTAGAAAGAGAAATGAAGGGAAAAAATCCCATTTATAATCATATCAAAAATAATAAAGTACCTAAGAATAAATTTAACCAAGGAGGTGAAAAACCAGTGCACTGAACACTAAAATATTGATGAAAGAAATGAAGAAGACACAAATAAATGGAAAGATATTAGGTGTTCATGGATTGAAAGAAATAATATCGTTAAAGTGTGCATACTACCCAGAGCAAACTGTGGATTCAATCTACAGATTCAATTTTAATGGTATTTTTAACAGAACAAGAACAAATAATTTAAAAATTTACATGGAATCACAAAGATCCTGAATAAACAAAATTTTGAGAAAGAAGAACAAAGCTGGAGATATTATGCTCCCTAATTCCAAACTATACTATATAACAATCAAAACAGGATAGTATTGGCATAAAAACAGACACATAGATCAAAGGATCAGAATAGAGAGCCAAGAAATAAACCCACACATATTTGGTCAATTAATTTGTGATAAGCGAGCCAAGAATATACAATGAGGAAAGGACAGTCTCTTCAATAAATGTTGTTGAGAAAACTAAACAGCTACATGCAAAAGAATGGAACAGGACCACTATCTTATACCCTATACAAAAATTAACTCGAAATGAATTAACACTTGAATGTAAAATCTGAAACCATAAAACTCCTAGAGGGAAACATAGGCAGTAAGCTCCTTGACATACGTCTTAGCAATGTCTTTTTGGATCTGAATTCAAAGGTAAGAGCAACAAAAGCAAAAATAAACTATTGGAACTACAACAAACTAAAATCTTCTGCACAGTGAAGGATGCCATCAACAAAATGAAAAAGCAACCTATTGAATGGGAGAGGATATTTGCAAATAATATATCCAATAAAGGGTTAATAGCTAAAATATATAGAAAATTCATACAACTCAATAACAACAAAAACAACAACAATAAATCCCCAAACAATGCAATTAAAAAATAGGCAGATGATATGAATAGATATTTTCCCAAGAAGACATACAGATGGCCAACATTATACGAAAAGATGCTAAACATCACTAGTCATCAGGGAAATGCAAATCAAAACCACAATGATATAACACCTTACATCTGTCAGGATGGCTGTTATCAAAAAGACAAGAAAAAACAAGTGTTGACAAGGATGTGGAGAAAAGGGAACACTTGTGCACTACTAGTGGGCATGTGAATTGGTGAAGCCACTATGGAAAGCATCGTAAAGATTTCTCAAAAAAGTAAAAGTAGAACTACCATGTGATCCAGTAGTTTTACCGCTGGGTATCTATCTGAAAAAAAAACAAAATACAAAAACAAACAAACAAAAAACCCACTACCTCAAAAAGCTATATGCTCCCCTATGTTTATTGCAGCATTATTTACAACAGCCAAATTATAGAAACAGTCTAAGTGCCCATCCGTAGATGAATGGATAAAGAAGATGTGCTATATATACAATGGAATACTATTCAAACTTAAAAAAAAAAAAAAGAATGCAATCTTGCCATTTTTAACAACATGAATGGACCTTGAGTGCATCTGGCTAAGTAAAATAAGTCAGACAGAGAAAGACAGATATCACTGGATTTCATTTATACGTGGAATCTAAAACAAACAAAAACCAAAATCCAAATTCATAGATGCAAGGAAGAGAATGGTGCTCACCAGAGGAGACGAGAGTGAGGGGTGAAGGAGATCAAGAAGTATAATCTTCCAGCTATAAGATAAATAAGTTACATGTATGTAATGTACAGCATAGGGAATATAGTCAATAATATTATATATGGAGACAGATGGTAACGAGACTTATTATGGTGATCATTTCATAATGTATACAAACGTTGACTCACTATGTTGTACACCTGAAACTAAGGTAACATTGCATGTCAATTATACATCATTTTTTTTAAAAAAGGATATGGTTTTCTTTTTTTATTAAAGTATAATTGACATATTAAGACAGAGGTTTTTTTTAATTATTATTCACTTAATCATTGTAAAGGTGAAAATACATTAAACCTTTAAATCCTAGATTCTAAGCTGTAAGCATACTCATAACTTGCCTTTCCAGGGTTCATAAATCTTTTCAGATTATCTAACCCAACAGACCATACTGCTCATGGAGCTTTAACACCTCTGTTCATATTATCTCCAGATACCATTAGCATATTAATGTCTTCAGCCAAGC
>NC_138382.1:31043117-31073117 GCF_054177405.1 Leptonychotes weddellii | reverse complement strand
GCAACTTGACCGTAATAACATGATAACATGAGTTATTATGACCGAATTTGTTTCTCAGGTCTAGCAGTTTTTTGGTGGAGTCTTTCAGGTGTTCTATACAGAATATCATGTCATCTGTAAATAGTGAAAGTATTATTTCTTCCTTGCTGATTTGGATGCCTTTTATTACTTTTTGTTATCCATTTTTTTTAACCAATCACATTTCTTTATACTCACATCTTATATTTAGCTAAAAAGACAGGTTGCTAAGTAAAATCTCGCTGCCAATATTCTTATTTTGTCACCTACATACAAACTCTGGGTATTTCATTTTATGACTAATTTTCTGCTCAGTCAGTCTAGGGAAAATCCCCTTTCCAGGGGTGTGAGCTTCTTCAGACCGTATTTTCCCTCTCTCTGAGTGAGAGAAGAAAGAATTAAAATAGTGGAGTCATATAGTTGTGAATGTGAATTTCTTTCCTAATAAAAAGAAAGTAACTTCTGACTACTCTGTTAAGGAAAGGCATCTTCCTTTTTCTCAAGCAGTTTTCTTTTGATTAGGAAATATATTTGTTCAGAGTCTTTCTAGCATTTCCTAAGGAACAGCTGCCAGTTCACTTTCATAACCTGCCTATTTTAACGGTCATGCGCACTGTCCAAAGAACAACCATACATTCGGTACAATATAAATAATGGTATTGGGCGCCTGGGTGGTTCAGTTGGTTAAGCGACTGCCTTCGGCTCAGGTCATGATCCTGGAGTCCCGGGATCGAGTCCCGCATCGGGCTACCTGCTCAGCAGGGAGTCTGCTTCTCCCTCTCCCGCTCCCCCCTCTTGTGCTCTTTCTCTCTCTCACTCTCTCTCTCAAATAAATAAATAAAATCTTTAAAAAAAATGGTATTAAGAGATTTACACATCTTCATAAAATGTATTAAAACATTTATCCTAAAGGAAACATTTAATTCATTAAAATTTCAATTTACTCACAATAATTATTGTTCGTATACTCTTAATGATAATACGAAAATGAAAGTAGACATTCAGAGTTCCCTCTTTCATTTTAAGTGGAGTACCAATTTAGTCAACATGGATTTGGCAACTGCTTGCTCTGCTACATTGCTGACTTAAAATAAAATGAGTTGTGTGATAGTCTGCAACTTTGGTCTTTTTTTCCCCAGCTTTACGGAGAGAGATGACATATAACATTGTGTAAATTTAAGGTGTACAGTGTGATACTTTGATACATGTATATATTGTAAAATATTTACCACAATAAGGTTAGTTAACATAGCCTTTACCTCACATAATTGCCATCTTGTTACTATGGTGAGAGCAGTCAAGCTCTGCTGTCATAGCAACTTTCAAGTATACAATATGATATAGTCACTGTGCTTTACATAGCTCTCTGGAAATCATTCCTCTTAAAACTGAAAGTTTGTTACTTTTGACCAACATTTCCTTTTTTTCCTCCACTTCTTAGTCCCTGACAACCACCATTCTATTCTCTGTTTCTGAGTTTGATGTTTTTTAGATTCCATGTGTGAGATCATACAGTATTTGTCTTTCTCCGTCTGGCTTTTTCACTTAGCATAATACCATCAAGGTCCATCCATGTTATCACAAATGGCAGGGTTTCCTTCTTGTTAGAGACTGATGTGTATATATATATATATATATATATAATTATTAAAAGTGAATTTGCTTATTAGTTCCAGCAGTTTTTTTGGTGGACTCTTTTGGATTTTCTATATGCAAGACTATATCATCAGCAAACAGAGACAGTTTTACTTCTTCCTTTCCAATCTGGATTTCTCTTGTTTCCTTTTCTTGACTAATTGCTCTGGCTAGGACTTCTAGTACTATGTTGAAAAGGAGTGGTGATAGTGGGTACCCTTGTGTTGTTCCTGATCCTAAAGGGACAGTTTTCAACCTTTCACTATTGAATGTAATATTAGTTGTGGGTCATATATGGTATTTATTATGTTGAGCTATGGACTTCAATCTTTCTACACTTGATCTTAGCCAAAAGGCCGAGAAGCGATTGGACTTCAATCTTTCTAAAGAGAGAAATCTCATTCAGTAATACTGAATATCACTGTTGATATCCTGATGCATACTTAGCAATCTGAAACTTTTTTTAGATATTTTTATGTTCTTTATGAAGGCCAAGGCATGATGAAATAATGAATAGTATTAAATCTCAGATAATAATAAATTTCCTAAATTTATTTAAATCACAATCAACTATCTAAAATTTCTCTGGAGATAAGAGATATTTCTCAAACTTGGTAATAAAAATTCTAAGGAAGTGTTTCATCAGGAAATACATTTGGGAACTCTAAGCACATTTGTCAACAGAATATGGAATTTTCATAGAACACCCAAAAACATATGTCACAGCCAATTTGAGGTAATTAACATTAGCAATAGAAGAGCAGAATACTAAATAGACAGAGGAGAAGAAGACAGAGGAGAAGAACAGCTAACCAAACTCAAGGTGCTGTTTCATTATTGGTATGAAAGCATAAACATCCTGACTTGATCCTCTCAGATAGTCATGTGTGATGGACATGTGCATGCTCCATTTTAGGTATGATGGGATAGGTTAAATCCTATAATAATGTGTTAAATGTTAAATGAGTTAAATGTCTTTTCCTGGGGATGCCATTTTAATTAATTTTGAATTCTTCTGGGTAGCTCAAAAAAGATATTGTTCACATTCCTGCATAAAAGAACATAATTATAAAGTAAACACAAAGACAGGTGTTCTGTAAAGCACAAATTACTTTTTTCTTCATATCATGATCTAGCAAACCTCCAGTTTTCCAATTCATTAAGTAGAATCTATTATTTAAAAATATAGCTCATTCTCATCCAATTTTCCCAGTATGTCATGTTTGTTATTTTTATAATCATCTATGGAAATTTTTATCACATACCAGCTGAAAAATGTTGTTTTCATTCATTACATGTGTTTGTAAAGCCATATAAAGGCAAAGTAATAACAATATTTTAAATGAAAAGTTCAACAATTCATAACTTCTTTTAAAAAATCATGTGTAATTTTAGGGCACCTGGGAGGCTCAGTCGGTTGAGCAACCATCTGACTTTTGATCTCAGCTCAGGTCATGATTTCAGGGTCCTGGGACTGAGCCCTGTGTTGGGCTCCATGCTCCACAGGGAGTCTGGTTGAGGGTTCTCTCTCTCCCTCTTCCTCTACCCCTCCCCCCACTCATGCACACACTCTCTCTAAAATAAATAAATAAATCTTAAAAAAATCATTTATACTTTGAATTACTTCTATAATCAAGTTGTAGTTTACATATTAAGTCACTTGAAATTTTACCAAGTGCTTTACACCATTGCCTCATTAAAGATTAATACAAAACTATTGTAGTAAGCCATGGCAGAATTTCTTGATATTTAGAAAGGCTGTTGTTCTGCTAATTATAGTTGTACTATAAATAAACCTCAAAAATTAATAAATAAACTTCATTTCTCATATCAAGGTAACTTACCACAGCATACTGTAGCATTATAGAAGTGCTAAAATATCTCATGGACATCTTGGTAGGATATACACTCCTGACCAGCAATGAAAATAAATACCAGTAGATGTTAAATATGTATAGCTATTGACTTTAAATATACTTAGTGATTTCTTCCTTTAATCTATCAATAACTTTGCTTATTACAATTTATATTAAAATAAAACATCCTTCAAAATTTTGAAGTTAGATAAACATCATATCTAAAACAGTGCAATGAAAGGTCAGAGTGGAGTTTGGATACCACACAAAATATCAGGGCTAGGTAAGCAATCAGAAGTTCCAACAGCATGGATTAGGGGCTCATCTGGAGGTCCACATGGGTGAAGTAGACATTAGGAACAGTGGGCAGAGGTAGGAGTAGAAATGTCAACAGGATGTGTAGGGTAAAAGTTAGACTCTATTCCTACAGCTGGGAAACCAGGACAAACTGGAGCCAGCATTAAAGCTGATATTACTATTTTACTAGTTTAAGTCACATTATATACTAAAAGAGTATCCTCAAAATATAAAATGGGATTAACCAAGAGTAGATTGCTAAATGGGCTTGGCTGTGAAAGTTAGAGAAATGCAGGTATTAGAAACAATTAGATAATTTACTCAAGGGGCCCCTGGGGGGCTCAGTGGTTAAGTGTCTGCCTTCGGCTCAGGTCATGGTCCCAGGGTCCTGGGATCGAGCCCCTCATTGGGCTCCCTGCTTGGTGGGAGGCCTGCTTCTCCCTCTCCCACTCCCCCTGCTTGTGTTCCCTCTCTCACTATGTCTCTGTCACATAAATAAATAAAATCTTAAAAAAAAAAAAAAAGATAATTTACTCAAAAGCCCTTCTGTTGGACCTTCTCCAACAAACATATTTCCTTTTTCTCAAATATATTAGTGTGATGGCTCAGTGTTTATAGAAGATTTTGTGTCATATAAGAAGTGTATAAAATCAGACATTTCAAAACGCCTAAAATAGTACTTTTAATGTAATGGGCATTAGGATATGTCTGTTCATTCATTCATTCATTCATTTACCATTCATTATTTTTTAAATTGAATTTATATAGTGTTCCAGACACTCTGCTCTGGAGACATCACAGTGAGCAAAGCAAATCCAGTCCTTTTTTTTTTTCCTCTCATGAAATTTGTTTCTATAAGAGTAAAGTAATAATAAAAATTATAGATAAAAAAGTAAATAAATCAACAGTCATATAATACATGCTATGAAGAAAAATCAAGCAGACTAGAGGGTAAATAGTGAAGAGAGTAGTGTTTCTGGAGTGTTTGTGCTATTTCATACTATTGTGTATAGGATAGTCTGGGAATGCATCCCAGAGAAGGTCTTATTTGAGCTGATACGTGGATTAAGAGGAGCAACTACGCATAGGTATGGGGAAGAAGGAATAGTAAACACAAGGGTTCTGGACTGAGACTGTTTGCCAGTATTTGGGGAAACCCCAAAGGACTGTCTGGTTGACTGAATCAGTGTGGGGAGCAAGTAAGTGATATGACATGAAGTCACACAAGTTGTGCAGTCAGGTTAAGGAAAACCTTGTCAGCTGTGAAGAAAACTTTGAATTATATTTTGTGTGAAGTGGGAAGCCATTGTAGGTTTCAGAGAAGTACCGGCATGACTTCACTTACACTTCACTTGGATAATTCTGGCTGATAGGTGGAAATAAACTTATAGAACAGTAAGAGGGAAGCAAGAAGACCAGTTCAGAAGCTATCAATGTGTTTATTAAAGGCTATTGTATTCAAGCCCCAGATAATGCCTCCATTTAGCTGTGGTTTCAGGACAAAGAAGCAATATATTGATTAACCTATTGTGTTCCCTGATGATGTCACACTAACCATACTTAAAAATATGAATAATTCAAATCTATACAGCACCACTAAGAGTTGAAGGCATTTCAGGCTCCACCTTATGAGTAAAAAAATGGAGTCTGAGAGAGGTTCCTGAAACTCATGATTAAACTAGAATTACTACAGAGAGGTAGCGATTAAAACATACATAAACTTTGGAGTTACACACACTTTGTTACATCTAATATGTAGCAGCAGTCAGGTCACATTGTCTTTATGCTTCAGTTTTCTTTACAGCTTTCTGTAAAATGGACTTAAGTGAAATATTTACCCCAAAGGGGTGGGGGATGTTGAGGTTAAATGAGATGATTTAATGATTTATATTAAAATGCTTATTACCATGCCTTGAATATAAGTACTCAATTAAATTTAGCTATTTTTCTTATCGTCAACCTCAAAAGTCATCATCAAACATTCAAAGTTTCCAACAGTCTGACAGTTGGTTCAAGATAAAGCTGTACCATCAAATCATAGATCTGGCTCATAACCATAGTCTATCAGTGTAGTCTTATCTTGATACAGGGACATTGCCCTCTTTAAGTTGGGAAGATTTTGTCTTCTGGACCCCTAAATCCTTTTCTATATACTGGCAACATCCAAATTTTTTACACTAGAAAATTTCTTCCTTTTGGATTCCAAAAGCCTCTGCTTTAAAAAGTAAGGACTCAGGGGCACCTGTGGGACTCAGTCGTTAAGCGTCTGCTTTTGGCTCAGGTCATGGTCCCAGGGTCCGGGGATCGAGACCCACATCATTTCCCTGCTCGGCGGGA
Organism: Leptonychotes weddellii; assembly: GCF_054177405.1. NCBI lineage: Eukaryota > Metazoa > Chordata > Mammalia > Carnivora > Phocidae > Leptonychotes > Leptonychotes weddellii. The sequence goes on along the minus strand of NC_138382.1, from coordinate 31,066,974 downwards.
AGCCTGCTTCTCCCTCTCCCACTCCCCCTGCTTGTGTTCCCTCTCTCACTATGTCTCTGTCAAATAAATAAACATAATCTTTAAAATAAATAAATAAATAAAAAGTAAAGACTCAGCAGGATACATTACATAAATGTAAGAAATCATGTTTTACATTCTCCCTAGAAAGATAACACTGTTGCCATAGTCAAATACATTTCAAAATGTATTCTTACACCCAGAGCACCATTCCATAGACAGGATACCCACAACAAAGCAGTATATATTTAGACCCTATATATTCTCTTATCTTTGGATTTAGCAAGACATGCACTATAATCCAATTAGAAAGTAAAATGGGCTTAATTACTTAGCTCAGATCAAAGAACATAAGGAGGCAAGGAATCTAATTAAAATTAATAATATAATGGGCAGCTTTATCTAATGTCTAATCTAGGGCATTTCATCTTTTTTTTTTTTTTTTTTAGGGCATTTCATCTTAATTTAAACTCAGCTCTCAAGTTCACAACAAGGTCCCATCATTATCACTGATTGCTATGAAATCTGATTACCCTGTGACAAATCCTTCCCGTGTATGTGTATTTGTTGCCTGATTCTAAGTAATAGATTTAACTCTGTTCAACCAAGTGAGGTCAGAAAGTTCACTCTACTACATGTTTATATTGAATTTCGTTAGCTTCCTATCTCTTATTTTAGCCTGATTATTATTCTTCAGATGTTATTGAGTAGTGCAAATGATCTATGAAATGTACGCAGCCACAGACTGTATTTACATTTAGTGGGAGCTGTGCCCAACTTAATCAAGAACTTTCATAGATGCCTCTAATCCTCACTTAGAGTACATTTGCAAAGTACTATTTATTTTAATGTTTCTACTAAATTGATCCCCCAGTAGAGTCCAAAGAATATATTAAAATAATTCTGTTGGCAATATGTAAAGAAAAAAAATCTATTTAATTTATGGACGTACAATCTCCACTGTTAACGTGTGTGTGTGTCTGTGTGCACGCACGCATGCTCACACAGACCCAACATAGGTATCATAATTCCAAAACCAAAACAGACCGACTTTTTACCTTGGTTGCTGAGGCAAACCTGAATCAATCTTTCAGTTTCCAGGTAGAAATGACCTATTTCTGTCAATTGTTACTTGTCTTAAATATCTTTCCAAAAAGAGAAATCAAAACATTTTACTATTAAAATATATATTGGTCATAAGCCTCATTCTTATTTAGAATTTTTTCAAGCAGGGCGCCTGGGTGGCTCAGTTGGTTAAGCGACTGCCTTCGGCTCAGGTCATGATCCTGGAGTCCCGGGATCGAGTCCCGCATCGGGCTCCCTGCTCGGCAGGGAGTCTGCTTCTCCCTCTGACCCTCCCCCCTCTCATGCTCTCTGTCTCATTCTCTCTGTCTCAAATAAATAAATAAAATCTTTAAAAAAAAATAGAATTTTTTCAAGCATTTTGATGTTTGAAGACCAGAAATTGGGTCTGCAGTCAAAATATAAAAGAACTCAGTAAGATTATAAAGCCCCTTAGAATGGCAAGGGCAGCTTTGAGAAAACAACCATAATCAGCTATAGTTATCCAGGTAAGAAAAAAGTGATGACAAACAACACACTAAGAGCCACAATGGATGGCTTTGATCAGGATCAAAGTGGGAAGAAGTGTAAAAAGGAAAATGGAATTTAGGAAAAGGTTGCAAGTTCGCCTTTCAGCGTGTAGAAGCCTGCCTAAAGAGTCCAGATCTCCAAGGCATTCCAGAGAAGAGAAAAATAGACTGTAGAACTTTTCTTTGGTGAAATATTTGCCAAAAAAACCTATTTCCTGGGAAAGTCTGATTGAGCTCCTTTAAGAAGACAAACTTGCTTGAACTGATTGGCTAATACCACAAAGTGATTGAAATATGTGGTTATAAAAAGCAGGGTAATTCTATTGTAAAGAAAATTTGTATAATCAATATCCCTCTTGTAGTGGCACTTAAACTTAAGCACTCCTGGTGTTCCACGTGGTTTATACAACTCCCTAAGAGCCCACATAATCAAACACTCCCCCACTAGTAGAGGTTTGAGTCACAATATTTTCTTGCCCTTGGGAATGTTCCTCTTGATTGTAATGCAATTGGTTTCTGTAAGTGTTACCACAGTGGCTCTGTGTCAATTCAGCAGGAGAGATTTTTGGTACCTATTGAATAAGGTGCTTTCTTGCCCACTGCGTATTAAATCAGATAAACTAAAAATCTTTAATTGAGTTATGGATAAACATTTTAACTATAAAAGTTCATCAATTTTGAGATAGAGATAGAAAGAATTGAGCATACTGAACAGATTGAACAGGATGATCTGATTAAATTCCTCACACACCAAAAATTTTTTTAAAATGAATTACAAGACTGATGACCACTAAGGAAAATTCTGTACTTCCATAGAATTAAATGTTGTTAGGATAATTCAAATGCCAAGTGAGGAAATGTCATTGTTATGTTGACACATTTGCCACAGGGATGAATTAGTTTGTAGTGTAGAGTACATAAAATGGAAATGTTTTATCAGGCAGATGAACATTTATTATATTTTTAGTGGATATACTGTGACATCTTTATTTTTTTTAAATGCATTTGGTTGTATAGTTAATTATGAAGAACGGAGAAAAATAACTGAATAATCTCATGGCACAAAACATAAAATCTTGTCTTTCCAATTGGATTATCATGTCTGAATGTCAAGATCATTTTAGATTAATCAAATATAACCTTCAGCTTCCCCACTACTTTGACTTGGCCTTTGAGTCACCTTTGATAATACATTTGGATAATTGGAAATATTTTTGTCACTCATACTTTACCGCATAAAATAATTTTAGAGTCAGCTACTTTATCTTGCATAGATACTAGATCCCTAGAACATCAAAACATGTTAATATAAAAGATTCTTCATCAGGTTTCTATGAACAGTGATTCTTCATAATTGTTTAGAATGTTTGCTATGCTGTAAAGGGCCATGAAATAATGAACCTAATTTAGCTTAAACCAGCAGTTTGTGAATACTGATTTTATTCAAGGCTTTATGCCAGTCATTTTGGGAAGACAGAAAAAAAAAAGAAGAAGACACAACGTTTCTTACTCTCAGGAAGCTTAGGATATAACCTGTTAAATGAATGCAATGAGAGCTAACAAGGTGGTTTCTTGAGGAAAGAGAAAGAAAGGATTCCTTTCTGACTCGTAAATAGGGCTGGCTCAGGTAAATCTCCATGGAAAAGACACCACTTAACTGACCTGACAATAATTGTCGGGATTTTGACAAACTAAAAGGAAGAAGAAACATATACCAAATGTAAGCATTTTTAAAAATACGGTGGGATAGAAAGGCAGAGTGTTCTTGCGAAATGATCACCTTTCTAGTTGGAGCCTCACTGGTATACAGAGAAGGGAAGGAAGGAAAGGCAGGCAACAAGAACTGGGACCACTTCATGAAAACTTTTGATTGCCATGCTTAAGAGATTAGGCTTTATACTCCAGAAACCACTTGTCCATCACACAGCACAATACCTACAAGCAGGATTCCAGGGGCAGACAGTGGTCTTTCAAATTCCAGCCCCCAACATGTACCCATTTAGGTAAGTATCAAGTATCTAGGTAGGCTTGAACAATATGATTGACCTTTCTGTTTCTGTTTATCCATCTAAAAGATTGAAATGATAATAGTACCAATGTGTTGCTTTGAAAATTAATGCAATTAAATCAGCTAAATAGCTTAGAATAGTGCCTTAGAAAAGGACCAAGTCCTTGCATTGGTATGCTCCCTTCATCCATAGCATCTCTGGACATAGTGTCCAAAACTTGGGATACAATCTGCTTGGGATACAATCAATCTCCACCTTTGTTTACTTGGTTTCCTACTCTTTCTACTGATTTCACTCATTTTCTCAAACAATTATACCTCTTTCATACCAAGCCAGGTGTTTCATATTACTTTTTCTTTCAAAATAGTTATCTCATAAATATTAATTTATTTCTGCCATTATTTGGTTAATATCTGCCTTCTTCACTAGTCAGCAAGATCTGTGAGACAAGGAATGTATCTATTTTTGTTCATCGCAAGAGCCTAGCAGAATGTATGGATACCATTGAGCTCTCTTTAAATAGTTATTATATATGTTTATTTAACAAGCTTATTTTTTGAAAGCTTCCATGTAGTATTTAGAGGAAAATATAGGGTCAAGGAAATTCACTACACAAATGAGAAAATCATTTTAAACCAACAGTGAGAAAGAATTAATTTGGTCTTATTGTTTGTGTCAGTTAGGGTAGGCTAACCTTTGTAACAGACCCACAATGTATGACCGCTTGCCTGACTATTGAGAAGTACCATGTGCTATATACCAGTTATATAAGAAAAAAGAAAAAGGATGTGCAAATGATGATTTAATAATGCAGCTTCAAAGGGGGCTTCAGGGAAAGGTAAACCTAAAATCATTAGACTCCCAAGATCATAATTACAGACCTGATTTTTGAGCAGGGAATTTCCCAGACTTGAGTTTTTTTAAAAATCCGAGCATAAAAGAAACTGAATAAAAAAGGAAGAATATCACTCATTCTTTTTTTAACCTTAAATATTCTTTTTATAGAATGAAGTCTTAAACATTATTAAAGTATGTAAAATATTCTATTAAACTTGACTACTTTTTATATCTTTATATATCTTTAGGGTATGACTATTTTAAATGATAAATTGCATTTTTAAATCTTGACAGAAGGGTTGTAAACTATTTCTACCAGTTCCTTCTTCCCTTTCTGTTCAGGGGCCAATTATTTCTAAAATGGTAGCTGAACACTTGCAGTAGACACTTCTTAGTTAAACTTGGTGCAGTGAGACTATATCAGTCAGGGTCCTATGAAAAGCAGATGGCACGTACAAAAGGAGTATAGAGAATTTCATGATGGTATCATTTACTAAAGCGTATGTAGGACTAAAGAAGCCAAGAAGGGACTAGCAAAGACCAGGAGGGGAAAGGAGACAGTGGTTTTCATGAACTCCTCAGAGCTGTTATAAGAAAAGAGCTTCCCAACTAGAATAATGCAGCCTCTGCCTATCCTCTGCCTTATGAAAACTGGGCACAAATCCCCCCCCCTCTCTCTCTCTTCTCTCCCACACTGGTTTCCTGCCAGGAAAGTCTTTCATTGGCCAAACAAACTAAAAGGAAGACAGGTATTCTGACAAAATCCATAGAATTGAGCCTCCTGGACTGGTGGAGAATTGTGGGAAATATACCCTAAAGACAAACAGAATATTTACAACATATGCAAGAACGTTTGTGAGAGAGATATTAATAGTGTATATAATAAAGCAAGTGCATTTATGTATTCCTGATATCTATATTTTGTTTAATGAGAAGTGTGTGAAGCATGTTTGAAAATTTCAAAAAGAAAAGGTTGAATCTGTATAAGATCTCCTTATCAAAAATAAATAAGGGTTTTTGAAGTGTGTTTTTTGAGCCATTGCCTGACCAGATGAAATAGAGCCGCATAGGGGATGCCAAGACTAACAGCCAAGAGCCCTGATGAAACATGAGTCTGTCTGTACTCCATGTTCACTGAGAGGAAGAGGGACGAGAGGAGTTAGAATGGGGGCCTAGAAGAGATAGGATGTCTAAGTTTTGCAGTAAGTATTGCCAGAATAACGGTCAAGGCACCCAGACAGGTGATCAGAGTCCAGAATTTCAAACCGCATAGCATCATCACTTGAGACTTAGTTGGCATCAGTATGGCTGAGAATGGCCATAACTCAGGATTATATACACCCATAGGTCCAAAGGAGAAAATTGGTGATGGATCAAGCAAAGAAGATAAGAAGGGATCTTGGCAGGCAGCAGGCAGGCAGGGCTCAGAGGAACTTGGCAACAGGCAGGGATGAAGGAAGTCTTATGAAATTTTTGATTGACCATTAGAGAGGTCCATCACGGTAGCTTGATTAATATCATGCAGATGGTTGATGGATGAACAGAAATTTCAATTCCAGGTCTTTTTGTCTCAAATAAAAATTCTTTCTGTAGTAACATATGGCCTACAGCAAAGAAGAAATAATAATATCATCAATTAAAATCATTCTTTACCAAGTCTGAAAGTTTTCCTAGCAACAGAATCTCTTTCAGCCAAGGCAACAATTGAGTTGCAACGTATAGTTGTAAAGCTAACAATACAGCTGTAGTGGATCACAGCATATCTTGTTGAAAAGTTAAACACTGGGATAGACATTTGGTCTTTAAGATGTCTATCTCAGATTAAATTTGCAAGCCAGATATTTTTATATTTTAAAGGAACAATTTTATACAGAATTGTTTTGTTACCACATCTGCGACTATTTTTTTCCTAATGAGTGACAGGTTAAAATGAATTTACTGAATGTTTACTGAATGTTAGCCGAACCCAGTGTGGTAATCATTTCATAATATATGCAAATCAAACCATCTTGCTCTACTCCTTAAACTTATGCAGCGATATATGTCAATTTTTTTCAATAAAACTGGAAAAAATTGGCATAAACATACACACTTTAGCTGATCCAATTTAACACCTCTTGCTGTTGCTATTTCTTTTCAAATAAGGGCAAATAAGCTGTTATTATTATTGCCAACAGATTTCATACATAGCCACAACACTTAAGCTTCAGTTGAATGTTCTGGATATAAAATAAAGTGAAATATAAGTTTTGGTTCTCAAAATTTCCTGTAAGACAAAAAATTAAGTTACATGATTTAATTCTGAAGGAGAAATAACCTTAGCAGTATTTCATATTTGTTAACTGACAATGTGTTGAGTTGATATGCGAACTGAGGCATAATCTTTTACTAATCATTTTTCTTTTCCCCTCTTATCACCCTTGTCAAAACCTGCAGATAAAAGTATGCTTAGTGCTGTGTAGTCAGATTTAATTGAAATGAGGTTTGAAGGTCAGAAATAAAGAAAATTAGAAAACATAATTTTAAATAACTTTTCAACTTAAAAAACATGAGAATCACATGAAATTGCACCTTCTGAAAATTTTGTCAAGCAGGCAATCTTGCCTTCTCTAAAGATACATGAAATGCATTTCCAAGGAAATACATTGTTTTTACTGCTGGAATATGGACTTTATGAGTCAAATGGAGTCACTCAGCAAAACTAAATAGCAGCATAGTGATGTTTACAAACAGCATTATGTCTGTGTACCTCTGTTTTGCTGTAGCTCAAGGGCTTCTGTAGATTGTCTGTCTTTCCAGTCTCCTTAACATGTCTGAAACATAGAAGCAGATATGGACCCAAACATCACATTTTGTATATGAAAAAATTACTGACATAAAGAGATGATTAAATTGTTTCAAGCTTCACTTTAGTGCCAAAGCTCAAACAAAATTCTGACTTTCTGAATCTCAGTTTTATTTACTACCCTGAACACCAGGAAAATTCTTTTCCTTTCTAGCTATTTCTGAAGTTCAGCATTGTTGGAGGGGAGGCGAGGACACATTACACAGCATAGTGATGTCATGTATGATCAAATTCAAATCCACTCTCCTTTAAAACCACCCTAAAGCAAAGCTAAGGTACTGCCCATTTCTTCAGAGGGCACAGAACATCAAGCACATTTTCTCAAAATGGCTTACAGCAAATGATTCATTAGACTGAATAACTTCATGAACTATATTCCCTGTAGCTTATTAAAAAAAAAAAAAGGAATTCTGTTCATGGAAGGCCACACAGTTAGAGAATATTACAGTTGAAAATAACTTTTTAGACCTCCTTATCCAACTCTGTGATTTTATAGATGAAGACCAGCTAGGAGATATTACTTGCTCAAGGTCACACCTTGGGTATTTTCTTTCCAGGGCACTTTCAATCAAACAGAGCATTGTGGCTGGGTTTTTCCCAGCCTTTTCGGGAAGTGAAGATAAGTGTGCTTCTCTATACAGCTAACATTCTTTGTCATTCTTTTTTTCTCATTCTTTGGCTTGTTGCTCTCATCTTTTTTAGTAGTCTTTAGGTCCACTCAAGTGATAACCTAGAATACACTTGGAAGGTTAACAAAGAACTTGAAATTCCTCAAAACTCCTTTTTGGTCACTTCTGTCCTGGACTTCTATCTGATCCTCTTCCTGCAGGTCTATGGAAGGACATTTATTTATCTCTTATGTTTTTAAAACTTCTGTTTTAATTCTATAAAGTGTTGTTAAACCTTCTTAAATATAAAATATTCCCAATTTTTTAATATCTTTACTACCCAAAACTGTCAAGCTAAAAATTAACAGTATCTCACCCCTAAATGATGTTAAAACATGAAATGATTCAGAAATTGAAGTAACAAGGGTATACTCAGGGCCATGAAAATGTTACCTGTGAACCTAGAGAAATTAAAATAGGAAAAGCAAATCTAATGCACTACATTTTTCATAATTTCCGTTTTCTTTCATTATTGTAAGATTATTGTGCATTCGCCCTCTTAAGAACATTTAATCAGAGGCAACCTGTGGTATCCAAGTGGATTATACTTTTCCTAGTAAAACTGAGGTGGTTTTGTTTATGTTTGTTTTGTATTTTAAACTGGATAATGATGTCTTTTTAGCTCTGCTGAATCTGTACTGAATCTGTGCTTGAGAAGCCAGGAAATTGTAAATGTGAAGCATATATCACCTTTTTTTTTTTTAAGAGAGAGAGAGAGAGAGTGAACCTGTTATGTAGGGGGAGGGAGGGAGGAGGAGCAGAGGAGAGGGAGAGAGAGTCTCAAGCAGGCTCCACACCCAGCATGGAGCCCGATACAGGGCTCAATCTCAGGACCCTGAGATCATGACCTGAACTGAAATCAAGAGGATGTTTAACCAACTGAGCCACCCAGGTGCCCCACATGTCACATTTTTTGATATAGAACTTCTTCATATATGAGATATCCCAAATTCATGTGGAAATATCACATTTTGCCAGCCCCACATGTATTACTCCTTGTATAATAGACACATTCACTTATGTAAGAAATATACATATTGATTCTTTCCTTAGCAAAAGAGAGGGCATATGACTTGAATCTGGCCCTCACAGTACCTAAGACTTAATATTTTTCTCTAGTATCTGGAGGAAAAATCTATCTTCTTTGGAAGCTGCTTGTGTTAGGTTGGATTCCCATAGCAGCAGACACTTGGGCAAGGATTTGAGGGAAAGTAGTTCATTTGAGAAGTGATCCAAAGAAGCACTGCTATGGGAAGAGGAAAGTGTGCAGAGCGGGACAAGAGAACAGTTGGGAATATGCTAATGAGGAGATTACTGCTTTGGGAAACTGGAGTTCAATCTCATGGGGAATTTCTGGATGATGGTGCAGAACATATCTCAAAGCTGAGGGCTGCTCCAGGAGACATTAAATCCTTCACTCTTCCAGCTTCCTCTTGTTCCAGCAGCCACAGAAAGCCCCTAGGCAGAGAGATTGCAAATGCTTGGGATAAGAAGCCACTGGCATGCGTGGGAAATATGAGTACCAAGAGAATATAGACAGGACACCAAGAGCTTCTACTACATTGCTAAATTGGAAGGAAGAGACTCTTGGGCTGCTGGTGACTATATGGATCTCTGTGAGTAGTGACACTGCCTGAGGTTAAAGTCAATACTGAGAAAAGCAGAGCCAAAGAAAGGCAGAGAAGAAGATATAGGGAAAAAAAATCTACTCAAGTCCTCTGCCCATTTTTTAATCAGATTTTTTTCTTTTTTGGTGTTAAATTGTATGAATTACACTTGTGAGCATAGCATAATGTCTAATAAATTTGTTGAATCACTATGTTGTACCCCTGAAACTAATGTAACATTATGTGTCAACTATTCTTAAATTAAGAAAAGAAAGATGAAGAAGATGATTTTGAGAGAAATGGAGGTTGAAAATTGTTTGGGTCCTATTTTTCCAAAGAAGACACCCAGATGGCCACCAGATACATGAAAAGATGCTCAACCTCACTGATCATCAGTGAAATACAAATCAAAACTGCAATGAGATATCACCTCACACCTGCCAAAATGGCTAAAATCAACAACACAAGAAACAACAGGTGTTGGCAAGGATGTGGGGGAAGGGGACCCCTCCTCCCCTATTGGTGGGGATGTAAACTGGTGCAGCCACTCTTGGAAACAGTATGGAGGTTCCTCAAAAAGTTAAAAATAGAACTACCCTGTGATCCAGCAATTGCACTACTAAGTATTTACCCAAAAAATACTAATTCAAAGGGATACATGCACCTCAATGTTTATAGCAGCATTATCTACAGTAGTCAAATTATGCATACAGCCCAAATGTCCATCGACTGAAGAATGGATAAAGAAGAAGTGAGATATAGATATATCTATAGATATATAGATACATCTATCTATCATCTATCTATCTATCTATCTATAATGGAATATTACTGAGCCATAAAAAAGAATGAAACCTTGTCATTTGCAATGACATTACTGGAGCTAGAGAGGATTATGTCAAGTGAAATAAGAGAAAGACAAATACGATATGATTTCACTCATATGTGGAATTTAAGAAACAAAACAAATGAATAGAGAGGAAAAAGAGAGAGAGAAGCAATCCAAGAAACAGATTCTTAATTCTAGAGAACAAACTGATGGTTACCAAAGGAAAGGTAGGTGGGGGGTTGGGTTAAATAAGTGGTGGGGGTTCAGGAGTGCACTTATTGTGATAAGACTGGGTGTTATAGTCAAGTGTTGAATCACTAAACTGTACACTTGAAACTAATATTGCTGTATGGCAACTAACTGAAATTTAAATATAAACTTAAAAAAAATTTATTTGGGTCCTTTGACCCAGCTGTGCCTAAAGGTCATTCTTCAGACATCTTAGTCACATAAGCCAATGTATTACTCTTTTTCCTCATCTTAGTATGAGTTTCTATAACTTGCAACCAAAACAAGACTTCATTTAAATATCCATCCTTATAATTTTTAAGCTCAGTTCCTCCTAAAATCTTAATAGTATATTGATAGAACCAGATATTGCAGGAAGTGCCTCCTGATGCTAAACAAATGGTCCTGCCTCTTTATTTTTATTGTATAAATCTTATTTCTCTTGCTAGTTCTTAATTCTATGAATGTGCTCAACCTTTACTGTTTTATTTGCTGCTTTGGTGAGTGAGGGTCCAAGGGATATTCTGCTAGGCTCTCTAGACAGGCAGAAAGTGTAAAGAAGAGTTAAAGTGTAATTTAACTCTTCACACTCTTGAAGAATGTGGAAATGCATGGCCAGAGGCCCTTGAACATATTGAATGTAAAATAAAATTTTTAGAAAAAAAGCAATATTTTGATATTATTAACATTTTTGTAATTGCTGCAATATTTACACTAAAATTGCCTTTACTCTACATCCTTTTAATTATTCAACCATAATCCTCTTCAAAGAAAAACTTGAGTCATTAAAAAGTCTTCTCTCTAAGGAAGGAAACTATTCCTTGCAAGATGCCTGTGCAATTAAATATGTCTGCTTCACCTGGGTATTTAACAGTCCACTCCATTGCTGTATAGTACTAATCACCCGGGAGTAACATGATACATAAAGCTTCCACTTTAATCTAAATTTCCCTAACCCATTTGTGAACTTACCTTCTGGTAAAATAGAGCCCTTCATCAGAGGCACCAAAGACTTTGTTAGCCCATGACTTTTATTCTAGTTGTTTAGTGGAATGATGATAAATATAAAGCAAAATGCCAAGTAAGCACCACTCTCTAAGAAAAATGCCCTAAATAGGTAGTTTGCTATTAGATATTGTAGACACCCTCTATTTCTCTTCAAATTTTTTTTTTATTATTCTTAGGATTTAAGACAGTGTCTGTGTATTACTTGAACTAGAGCCATTGATATCCATGGAAAATGTCATTTATGTTTAGTTGGTTTTAATAATATTGGACCCACACATATTCTCTATCACATTCCCCATTCCTTCTTCTTTCATAAACACACTGCTTAAGAGCCAATCAGTCTGATTTAGATCTTTTGGTCAAAAGCCCATGTTCACTTTCACATCCCCAGGTATTTAAATCAGGCATGGGTTCACCATTATTTAGCACTCGATGCTGAATCCAACATCTTGTTCTCAATGAGTCAGATTTGACATGAGGAGGGCACCTGGGTGGCTCAGTCAGTTAAGCATCTGCCTTCGGCTCAGGTCATGATCCCAGGTCCTGGGATCGAGTCCCATGTCAGGTTCTCTGCTCAGTGGGGAGTCTGTTTCTTTCTCTCTCTCTCTGCCCTTCTCTCCTGCTCATTCTCTCTTTCTCTCTCTTAAATAAATAAATAAAATCTTTAAAAAAAAAAAAAGATTTGACATGAAGACTCTTTTCTCCTGATCTGTATCAGTTAATTTCCTATATTTTGAGTTCTGGGTAAAACCCAACCAACCTCAGCCTATTTTTACATAAGATAAGGGGTTTATTGAACAAAGAATTATACAGTGCAATGTCATGCAAGTAACCATCAAGACTAGATTGAACTCCAGTCTGATGAATCCTTATGAAATCCTACCTGAAAGACAGTTTCCAAGATGATAGTAGATTTTCAGTTTGCACCCTAGCCTTCTGTTACCAAATGTTCTGCTTCTGCTTATGCCATAGAAATGGCAAACCCAGATCTTTTTTCCCATTTATGGGGGTTTTCCTGACCAACTGGACTAAAAGGGAGATCCGACATAGAAAGAACAAGTTTGCCTTAATATTTCTGTTAGATGAAGTAGTCACCAGACAAACTCTTCATCACCTGTCTAATCTTAATCCAATACTGAAAAAAAAACTTTTAATAATTACTAATAATTATATTAATCTTTGGTAAGAATATGAAAAAAGTGACCTTAAAAATTGACAGCTAAAAGCTTTCAATTTAGCTGTCATGTTTCCAACTAAACATATAATCATTTGTAGACTATAAACAAAACTCCAAAAAGGTCACTCTGCAACCAAGGCAGAACAAGACAGAGGCAAGCACACTAAGCAACCAAAACAAAAAACAATAACAACTAGTCATTCTCCTCCTCTGGCTAACTTCAGTGATTATTGTTTCTGTATTCTTCATAAATCTATTCCTTCTTTAATTTTTAGGTCTCCTCAATAAAAAATTACCAAGATACCCAAAGACCAAAATAACCTCACTTCCTGATGCCACCCAACCCCAAACTGACATCCATTTCCCTAAACTTGCTGTAAAATCACCCAGAACGAGCACAAAGACTAAGATACCCCTTTAAACTTTCTCTCACTGAGACTCCCATAGTTCCTCTGGTACATGCTCTCATTTATTGCTGAAAGCGGAATAAACATAGCTCTATGTGACTACAGACGTATTTCTAGTACTCTCTGGCAGGCTGACTTCAACGTTGGAAATACGGCAAAAATGGACCTTCTAAACCATCTTTGTAAAGTATAGCTCGGAGCGTAGACAGCGTAGACTGATGGGCCAAAGCTATGATCTGATTCCAAGTTGCTTATTAAAAATGAAGTTGAGGTGGTAGGAGGTGCTTCAGGGGTATTGATTTAAGTTTCTATGCAGCAAGAGAAATCAGAAACTGGAAATCCTCCCAGTTTTCTCTAATTAACACCAATAATGGTGTCGATTTTGCTATAATGAAAATATTTTCTCACTTTTGCTACAAATCTGAGCATTGATTTTTTTTTTTTTAATCAGTGTGAAAACATGAAACCACTAGAGCAGCAAGAATGAAAAAAGCTGGTCTTTTTAACTTTCCCCTTCCCCTAATGCCCCACCCTATTAATTTAGTTTCATTTTAATCCTGTCAGGCAATTCAAGTCAGCAAATGCATAACAAATGACGATTATGTGTCTGGTGCTCTACTAGGGCATGAAGGGTATTCCATGATGAGCAAACACCACTTCATGGCTTCAGGGTTTACAGGTTAATGGGAGGTGAGAAAAGGGCTAAATTAAATGTAGATGATTTTGCACATAGATTCAGTGAAAGTTTAAACCCTGGGCTAGTCTGATTTTCATAGAGCCTACAAGCATTGGCACCTGGCAAAATAATTATATAATTGTAGCTTTCACATTTTTCTCTTAAATGTCATTTTTGTGAAATGAATAACACAATTACACATAATGAAAGGAAATAATTATTAAATGTTGTCAGGTGTTTTATATTTTACATGCCAAGAGCCTAGATTGTTTCTAAAGAGAATAAAAAGAGAAAATCAGTGTTTTGACCATTATCCACAATTCAGGGGTATAATTATAGAAGATTGTAGGGTATTTTATTCTAAGATTCGCCTGAAGACAGTGTTTGCAAAACTGTATTTGAATGTTTTTACTTGCAGCCTTACAACATCACACACACACACACACAACACACACACACACAAGTTTGTAGGCTTGGTTTCTTTAGAGGGAATCAAAAAATCTATCAGCCCTCTCAATATATTAAGCTTGCATACTAGGAGACACTGAATGCTAAGTCCTCCACAGCAATCTCTCGCTGATATCTACTAAATACAAATTGCTGGGGAGGAGATTCATGTGGTTCATTCATGGGAAGAAGCAGCACACAATCCAAGATGGAGAATTGTAAAGTGGGTCATCCTCACATGTTAATTTCTGTGAAATGAGTAAACAAAATATATAGGGAATGCATATGTTCATGTCGTAGAAATATATTTTAACTTCGTCCCTTGGCAGGTCCTTTAGAAAATGCATATTATAGTTCCAAACTATTACATGTTAGATTTTCTTTTAATCACCTTTTAATAGAATTGGCATTATCATCTAATACAGCTAGGCATAAATACTCACAGATATTTGTCAAATGTTTAGTAGGAAACCTGGACCATTACAAACATATCTCTCACAAAAAAAGTAATTTTCATTTTCTTCCCAAATGACAGTGCATTATTAGACCTCATCTCTAAAATGCCTACAAGCAAATTTAATTAGTCAGTTAAATGAAACTGTCAGAAATTTAAGAAACATTTTTGTAGTAAATTATAGCCCTAGGTATTTCTTAATTTGCTTTGTGTAACTTCAACAAGAAAGTGTGTTTATAATATTCTATTTGTTCAGCATGGATGAAGGTCACTTCACATTTACTTTCATCTTCAAATCGCCTGGTCATTTCACAGCTGTTTGAATTTTGATAAGAGGGAATCAGTTTGGAGGATTCAGAGAAAGGAAAAAAGAAAAATAATAATAACATTTGGCATTTATGAGGTTTATAATAATTCTGCTTTTGGAAATTATGGAACAAGACTGATGTTTTTGTTTCAAGTCATAAGTTATGGAAATTAATTCTACAGACAAAATTAATAGGTGTAAAATTATGGTAATTACAGTCATGGTAACCAGATATCTTTATGCATTAAAAGCCAGGTCCTGTACTGTGGGTCAAGAATGGTATCACAAAACCATAGCTCATGATTAAATAAAACTTTTTATGTAGTATATTTAAGCGTTGTACTAAAATTATTCAGAATATCCTTCAATAAAGAATGATACTCTCCCTCCAACCAGAGAAAAGCCAGAAATAAAATGAATGAAAAGCAAGGAGTCCAGTAGGCAGTCATACATGCGATTATAAAGACCTATTCATAGACATGGCTTTTCATCACCTTTAATCATTTTTTTTTCTTTTTAATACAGTTAGGAACCTGAAAATCTTCCATCATTTCCTTTGAAGTTTTATTTTAAGATAACAAATATAGAATTCACTTGAATATTTCTCAGTGAGATACTTTGCTTTGACATCAGATCTCTTTGTGCCTTTTATCATCTTCTTTTAAGTAAAATCCCTAATTAGAAAATTTGAGATGGAAGAAGAAACTGTGAGAAAACAATATATGTAAGGAGTGCAGCAATAAAAATTAATTATTCCCATAGAGAAAACAGTAGTTGATATAGAAGTCAGCACATGAACATCTAAGTTTCAATAGGAATAACATATGTTTTTAAGCAGCAGATATGTAACATAAACAAAACATTAGAGTAAAATATAAAATGTGATTAATTTTTTTTTTACTGTTTTCATTTAAAGTAAGCTGAAGTTAAAACTATATATTCCTAACAGAAAGTGAGATCCTCGCTATTTTTTTTTTCTAAAAAGTTAATGGAGTTTATTTGGATTTTAGAGGTACAGCAAGATGTAGTTTTTGTTAATGACTTTGCAGCCTAGTAAAAAGATGTACATTATAGCATCCTCCCCCCTCATTTCTTGTTTTACTCACAAAGGAACCCTGGCAACTTAAAACTCATTATCAGAAATTCTAAAGCTTAGGAACAAAAAGAAAAAGAAAAAGAAAAAAAATATTTATGGATTTGCATTTTTAAGACCTAGGTTCAAGAATCAAATTCCCTATTTCCTAATTGTGGCACCAACTCCATATCTATCTCTTGGCTTCTTTGATCTTTAGTTTTCTCATTTATGGAAGGTGTATGCTAATACTTACGTTACAGACTTGTGAAGTTTGGATCAAATAAACAGTGAATGTGTAGCAGTGAAAATATTCTGGACTGATTTTATAATTTTTAGGGTTATTTGTCTAATAGAAGACACAGGGTAAGACTGCACCTTAGAAATTAGAGGAAGTAGCCACCCTTGAAAAGCTGTTAGTACTACCAATGTTAAAATTAGGGATTAATGAATAGGACTTCTGGCATTTGGGATACAGGGTAATAAAAGGTAGACCTTACTGTCTATGCTCTGGACTTTGAGTGATCCAGCTTTGCTTGAGTATAATCTAGAGTTAGAGCAGACAGTTTAGTCACGTGGTGAAATGCTAGAAACTAGGCAGAGAAACATCTCTGTAGAGACCATATTCTGGCCGTGTTGATAATATTAATAATTATTATGAGAGTTAATCTTTATTAAACACCACCTGCTGGTTGCTGTTAAGTATGTTGCATATATTAAATTAAATCTTCACACCACTATATGGTGGACACTATTGTTATCCCCATTTTACTGATGAGGAAACGGAGGATGGGGAAACATCCACCCCACATGAATATTCTTTCTTCATGGTGGAATTTGAAGAATCAAGATATGATTTTATTGAGTTGTGCTTGTGTTGGGAAAGCTGAATATCCACATGCAAAAGCATAAAATTCAACCTCTATCTTATGCTATATACAAACATAAATTAAAAAGAATTAAAGACTTAAACAAAAGACCTGAAACCATAAAACCTCTTGAAAAAGGGTAAGAGAAAACTTCTTGACATCGGTCTTGGCAATGATTTCTTGGATTTGAAACCAAAAGCATGGTCAGCAAAACCAAAAATAGACAAGTGGAATTGTAACAGACTAAAAAGCTTCTGCACAGCAAAGGAAACAATCAATAGAATGAAAAGGCAACCTGTGGAATGGGAGAAAATATTTGCAAACCATCTACCTGATAAGTAGTTATTATCCAAAATATTTAAGGAATTCCTACAAGTCAATAACAAAAGACAACATCATTTTTAAAATGTACAAAGGAATTGAATAGACATTTCTCCAAAGAAGACAAACAAATGGTCAACTAGTATATGAAAAAATGCCCAAGATCACTAATTTTCAAAGAAATGTAGGTCTAAATCACAAAGAAATATCACCTTATACCTGTTAGAATGGCTGTTATCAAAAAGTCAAAAGATATTAAGTGTTGATGAGGATGTAGAGAAATTGGAATCGCTATAAACTGCTGGTGGGATAGTAGAGTAGTGTGGCCAACAGTGGAAAGCAGCATGGAAGAGTAATCTTCCATGGAAGATTGAGTAATCTTCATGGAAAACAGCATGAAGATTACTCAAAAAATTTTAAAAAATAGAACTACTATAGGATCCAACAATTCTACTTCTGGGTATATATATCCAAAAGAATTGAAATCAGGATCTCAAAGAGATATTTGTGCTGCCATGTACATTATAGCAGTATTCACTATATCCAAGATATGTAAGCAACCCAAAGGTCTATTGACAGATGAATGGATAAAGAAAATGTGGTATGTACAATACAATATCATTCAGCCTTAAAAAAGAAATCCTACCATTTGCTACAATATGAATGAACGTAGAGAAAATTGTGCTAAATGAAATAAGCCAGTCACAGAAGGACACCTACTAAATGATTTCACTCATATGAGGTATCTAAAATAATCGAACTCATAGGATCAGAGAATCAAACTCATAGGATCAGAGAATAAAATGGTGGTGGCCAGGGCTGGGGGGTGGAGAGAAATGGAGAGTTGTTGATCAAAGGGTATCAGGTTTCAGTTATGTAAGGTGAATAGATTCTAGAGATTGGCTGTACTACACAGTGCCTATAGTTTTCAATTCAATATTTTTCTTAAAATATGTTAAGAGGATAGATCTCACGATAGGTATTCTGAACGTGCACACACACACACTCTCAAAACATAAAAGAATGTAGGGAAATTTTAGAGGTGATGACTATGTTTAATGCCTCAGTTGTGGTGATTGCATCACAGGTGTATGCATATGTCCAAACTCATAATTATACACTAAATATGTGCAATTTTTGTATATAAAATATACCTCAATAAAGCTTATAAAAGAGAGTAGTGGCAGTGTATTATTATATTCTGTTAGAATATTTTGTTGATTTGAGGCTACTCAATTCATAGATTATAATGGACTGGAGTCTTTCACTGTCTACCACAATGCTCTGGACATCTGGGAAATACCCTGTAGTATTAGGTTAGATGTGAAACATCTTTGCAAAGATACTTATATAAAGTACTTAAAGAACTTAGCACAGTGCCTGGTTTATAGGAAATGCCTGAAAAATGTTGGCTATTGGTGTCATCGTCAACAACAACACAATTAGATGGCTGCCACTCTCTAGAAACTGTACTGCATGGGGATATAACCATGAATAGCAGAGACCTCATACAGTTTATTGTCTAGAGATGTTTTGTCCAATATATAGCCCATGGAGCTATTTAAATTTAAATTAACTAAAATTCAACAAAATTAAGTTAGTTTCCTAATCATACTACTTATATTTCAAGTATTTAATAGCCCCATGTGTTCTGTGGCTACTATGCTGGATAGTACAGACTAGAAAAGATTTCCATCATCACACAAAGTTCTACTAGACAAGGCTGCTCTAGGGATTTCTTCCCCTTGGTTTCCCTGGATGTATCACTCTAAGATCAAAATTTACCATGGTGCCAGGTTTGAGGCACCATTCCCATTTTGTAAAGCTTTGAAAGGAAAATTTGTGTTAAGATGAATTGCTCTAGAAGCCCACAGTAGTGTAGCAATATCCTACCAGATTCATACATAAGATGCTTTTCCCTTAGGTTTGCTATGATTCAGGGAAAATTCTTGTCCACAAAATGATGGTACATTTAACAATCAAAAATAACAATATTTTTCTTTGTGCAGCCATCATGGCTGAAGGAAAATAAACTATTACCCAACATATGATGGAACTGAGAATACTGATGAAAAAGAAATACAGGGGCACCTGGGTGGCTCAGTCGTTAAACATCTGCCTTCAGCTCAGGTCATGATCCCAGGGTCCTGGGATTGAGCCCCGCATCAAGCTCCCTGCTCCGTGGGAAACCTGCTTCTCCCTCTCCCACTCCCCCTGCTTGTGTTCCCTCTCTCGCTATATCTCACTGTCAAATAAATAAAACCTTTAAAAAAAAAAAGAAAAAGAAATACAAATTGATCATTCATTCATAAATTTTCTGTGCAGGGCCAGCTATGAACCAGATGCTGAGAGCCCGTGTCTCAATATTCCTTTGTGGAGATGCCTGTTGCCACTAAGCCAAGACATTGGTACATAACTCAGAGCTTGCTAAATCATGTAGTTATTACCACTGTCCATAGTGATACATTCAAGGATGGACATGAAGGGAATGAAATTTAATTCTAGGAATTTTGTTGGAACTTTTGGAAAATAGGTAGATGGGAGGATGATGCAGGAGTAGAGCTGCTTGAAGCCATCACAAAGAGAAATAGCCTGAGAATAAAGGAAAGAAAAGGCAGTGAGTCTTCGATCTAGCCCGAGTGTCTGACAGTATCCTAAACCAATATTACTCTACTTTTCACAGGCTATTTTCTTCTTAAGAAAGTATTCATTACATGTCCGTCATCTGAAACCAAAAAATCCTGATTTTAAAAACTAATAAAGTTTGAAGCTAGATATGCCCTTAGAGGTCATCTAAATATGCTTATCTTTTTTTTTTTCCTATTAAGGAATAACCACTGGACTATAAGGAAATAGACACCCTTTAGGTTCTTGGAAGTGTTGGTTAAAGCAAACAAGCATAAGCACAAATTTCTTTGAAGTTTTATGATTTACTTCAGTATAGCATAAACATTTTCCATTTCACTCCATAATGTTGTTTTGGTATATTTGTTCCTTTGGTAATATGAATATTTTTACAGGGGCTTAACAATCAAATAAAAATGGAAATAACATTATATTGGAATAAAAGGTTTAAATGTGCCAATTTTCTCATTAATCTAAGTATCATTGAAGAGTCGTTTCAAATGTTTCTAAATGTTCTTTTCCCCTTCCCTTTCCCCTCCTTTCCCTTCCCTCCCCCCTCCCCTCCCCTCATCTCCCCTCCCCTGTCCCTTTCCCTTTCCCTTCCCTTTCCTTTCCTTCCTTCTTTTGTAATTTTTTCTTTTGCCTAACTAATTACTTTGGGATACTACTATTATTTTTCCCCATCTACATTATAAGTATCAGTCCATTTTGGTATATAACATTCAATTAAGGTGGGGGTTTTAAACCCTAAAGGGGGTTTTTAAGTTATTTTAAATAAACTGGATACTCAAAGTATATAACTTCTACAATAAGGAGAAAGTTGCTGGTAGCCATAATAATATTTATCGTTATTAATCATTATTAAGACTAATGCTAAGGGAAAATAGTAATTATTCTGCAACTTTGGATAAACTCTACCTCACCTCTAACTCAACAACTGTATGTTCTCTGACACAAACTTAAATGTCAACATGTAATGACTTAAATGGTAGTCATACGTCTTATGAGTCAGAATACCAGCAATTAGACCAGAGACCAATGGAAAGGTTTTAACACATATGAATGAACTATGCATCAGTCACAAGAGTTGATGAATGAAAATCAAGAAAAAGAGAGAGAGGATAATAGTGTTAACCATCTAAATATATATATACACATAATATACATATACATATGTATAAGGTATATAATACATACATAAGGTATGTATAAGGTATATAATATGTATATATAACAAGAAGACTGTGTCTATAGATTTCAGGTATTACTACTCCTTTACTGATGCCATCCTAATTGTAAAAGTTGTGTTTAGGCATTTATCAATAACATTTGAATATTATGGACTCAATGTCAACAGCAACCCAATTATGAATATATATGTGCACATTAGGTATCTTAGACCTGTTGTTAGTAAATTTTATTCATTTATGTTATTACTCTTATTTTGATTCTCATCAAGCCATCTGCTAATTATGTACTTGGCTTTCCTTGTCACAGTGCATCCAGGAAGAGAATGTGCTGGTTCTATAAATGCAAATATTCTGATTCCCATGGTAGTTCTGTTGCCTGTATAAATCTATGCATTTTCTTATTGCTTTTAGTTATGAGTGTTGGAAACTTCTTAGTTGACTCTCAAAGGAATAACTGAGATTGTGTTTGCACAATCAAGTTTGTAAGCATGAAAATATGGGGCTAGTATTTGGGCTACACTTAATTTATCAAAGTAAATCCTTTTCAACTGTATTGGGAAAGGCTTCTGCTAGTGGTTCCATAGCCTTGCTGATTGTTGTCCCTTAAATACCTATATTAAAAATGAAAAAACAACAACAGCAAAACACTAGACTCAGGAGAGTAAGATAGTTTATTATCATTGGCCAAAATTGCTTTAATAAATATATAAATTTATAATGCCTGAGAGAACAGTGCTCCCTCAGATATGGCATCAATGTACAGAGTACAAATTAAAAACTATTTATAATGGTCACATGAATGTCTCATTGTTGTCCTTCTTGCTGGACAGTGAGTACCTAGATGTAAGGAAGTTAAGCTGATCTGTTGTATGCTTGCAGTAATTAGCAGATTGCTTGCGTATAATGTTATTTAATATATAAATGGTAGATTCATTAAAGCAAATTGAAAGTGAAAAGCACTATGTGTATGTGAATTCAAACAGAAAACCTAACTTCAAAGTTGGACATTTCTTTCGTGTACTTTGACCCACACTAAAGAACATCTATAATGAATGACCCTGTTTTTAACTTACTAGAATCCCTTTTAAACTACAAGATAGGTTTGTTTCAGTGAAGATTATTCTTTATTTCTTTCATGTTATGCCTCCAACATTTTCTTTTCTCCAGGTCTCTAGTCCTGTCCATTTTTCATAACTTCAAACTGGTAGTGATGGAGGAAGTTAACTAATTAATTCCCTTTAGACTCAGCAATAACTGGACAACTTCAGTTGCTATTGAAAGGTAGACACTTGTTTTGCATTTTTCAGTTCTTGTACATAAGGTTATCCTATGTTTGGTACAACTGAAGAATGCTTTTTGAAAACTGTTTTGGGGTACTGATGTAATACAAATCATAGCCAATTGTGCCTTCTGTGATTCCTAATGGATTGTTGTCAAGTTTTTTCTTCTTTTGAAATATCCATGAGGGGGGCGGAGCAAGATGGCGGAGGAGTAGAAGACCTGGATTTCGTCTCCTCTCAGGAATTCAGCTGGATAGGGATCAAACCATTCTGAACACCTACAAACTCAACAGAAGATCGAAGAAAAGAAGAGCAACAGCTCTCTCATCAGAAAAGCGACCACTTTCTGGAAGGTAGGACATGTGGAGAAGTGAATCCGAGGCGATATTCAGGAGGATAGACGGCGGGGGAGGGGCCTCCGTCGGCCACTTCTGGCAAGTGATAGAGCCGCAGAGCACAAAATTGGAACTTTTAAAAGTCTGCGCCGCTAAGGGACGTCACTCTGGTGGCTAAGCGGGGGGTGGAACCCTCCGGAACATTGTGGTCTCAGGACCCTCGGGGTCACAGAAAGACCAGGGGTGCCTGAGTGTGGCAGAGCTCCCAGGTAATGGAGCAGGGAAGCCGGCTGCAGAAGCGGAGCCCAGGCGCGGGCTCTCAGCTCAGGGTGGCCATAAACCGTGATCCGCGGCACAGTCGGGCCACTGCTCCCCCAGCAGGGACCCAACAAGTGGCAGATCCGGGGAGACTCACCTTCCTCCCCCAGGAGGAGCCGCGCGGGAGTGCACCGCAGAGATCTGCTGGGTTTGGAGACTCCACCCGCGGTCGGGTGCTGGAGGTAGAAACGCGCGGTCACAGGCCGGGTGAGCACGGAGTGCAGCCGGAGACTGGGGAGACGGGAGTGAATGACGGCTTTTCTCTGGGGGCTCACTGAGGAGCGGGCCCTGAGTTCTCGGCTCCTGCGGGGCAGAGTTTGGGAGGCCGCCATTTTCACTCTCATCCTCCAAAGCTGTACGGAAAGCTCGCAGGGAACAAAAGCTCTGGAGAGCAACTCGAGCAGATTACTTAGCCCGGACTGGGCAAGGGCAGGGCAATTCCGCCTCCGGCAAAGACATTTGGAAACCATGGCAACAGGCCCCTCCCCAGAAGATCAGCGAGAACAGCCAGCCAAGACCAAGTTTACCGATCAATGAGAATGGCCGAACTCCAGTGCTAGGGGACTACTGCACATAGAATTCATGACTTTTTTACCATGATTCTTTAGTCTTTCAAAGTTAATTTTTTTTAACTGTCTTTTTTTCTTTTTTTTGAATTTTTCTTTTTCCCTTTTTCAAACAACATCTTATCATCCCTTTTTTAAAAAAAATTTTTATTTTTCATTTTTAGAGTCATAT
>NC_138382.1:30994780-31042617 GCF_054177405.1 Leptonychotes weddellii | reverse complement strand
GTTGAGGGTCCATTTCTGGGCTCTCTATTCTGTTCCATTGATCTCTGTGTCTGTTTTTGTGCCAGTACCATACTGTCTTGAGGATGATAGCTTTGTAATAGAGCTGGAAGTCCGGAATTGTGATGCCACCAGCTTTGCTTTTCTTTTTCAACATTCCTCTGGCTATTCAGGGTCTTTTCTGGTTCTATACAAATTTGGGGATTCTTTGTTCCAGTTCTGTGAAAAAAGTGGATGGTATTTTGATAGGGATTGCATTGAATGTGTAGATTGCTCTAGGTAGCATAGACATTGGATGTTCCTCAAAAAGTTCAAAATAGAGCTACTGTATGACCCAGCAATTGCACTACTGAGTATTTATCCCAAACATACAAATGTAGTGTTTAGAAGGGGCACCTGCACCCCAATGTTTATAGCAGCAATGTCCATAATAGCCAAACTATGGAAAGAGTCCAGATGTCCATCGACAGATGAATGGATAAAGAAGATGTGGAATTTATGTACAATAGAATATTACACAGATATCAAAAAAAATGAAATCTTGCCAAATGCAATGATGTGGATGGAACTAGAGGGTACTATGCTAAGTGAAATATGTCAATCAGAGAAAGACATGTATCATATGATCTCACTGATATGTGGAATTTAAGAAACAAGGCAGAGGATCATAGGGGAAGAGAGGAAAAAATGAAACAAGACAAAACCAGAGAGGAGATAAACCATAAAAGACTCTTAATCTTAGGAAACAAACTGAGGGTTGCTGGAGGTGAAAAGGGTGGAGGAATGGGGTAATGAGGTGATGGACATTGTGGAGGGTATGCGTTGTAATGAGCACAGGGTATTATATAAGACTGATGAATCACAGAACTGTACCCCTGAAACAAATAATACACTGTATGTTAATTAACTGAATTTAAAATTTAAAAAAAAAATTAAAAAGAAATTAAAAAAAAAGAATAATGCAATCTGGCTAACATGTTGGTTTCATCCTCCTGGGAACCCAAACAGAGAACCCAGCTAAGCCATGCCTACATCTCTGACCTAAAGAAGCTATAACATAATCAGTGTTGTTTCCAGTCACTAGGACTAGCAATCTGTTACACAGCAATAGAAAATAAACACAACAAGCAATTTCTTATTAATGTAAATCAGTTGTGCATATGTGGAGAAATATTGCCTGCTAAATTAAAAATTTACTTCCAAAACTTTTTAGATAATTTATACTTGCACAGTTATTATTTGGTATTGTTATTTTACTTAACTTTAAGTTTTTTGGTTACGTAATTTTTGTTACTATTTCAGCTGACACAAAAGAGTAATGGTTGGGGGAAAGAAAGCAAAATATGCCACTTACAGCCAGTACTGAACATTTCAGCAGTCTGTGCCTGGAGAGATAATGCACTTTTTAGTTGACCATTGACATGTGATAAGAACTACCTCAGAATATAGACACAAGGTTCCTTAAAGCCCTTGCAAAGCATTATGGAATATTATCTAGATATTATCAAAATTTCATTTGATTTTCAGATGATTTTCACATCTGTGTTTAATGGTATGTATGTGATAATGTATATAATTAATTATACAGTTTAAAAATAGTCCCAATGTGTTACGATATCTTCATATCAATTTTGAAAATCTTTCTGAATCCTTGCTAATTTTTCATTACAAAATTTGATTTAGTTATTATATATTTTAATTGTGTGATTTTTTTTCTGAAGAATTATGTATATAGAATTAGGGGTATAAATTTTCAGAAATTAGGAATATTATCTAAAAATAAAATTTTTTTCGTAAATATCCACTTGATACTGACACACAGGTGTGAGCCATGGTTTGACATTGTGCCTTTTTCTTTTTTTCTTCCTGTTCTAAATAACTTGTAAATATATTTAAAGTCATAATTTTAATTTTTATTCTTTTCCATGTATCTAGCTAGTAGGTTATATAAATTAAATGAGGAAACATTATTTATGGAAAGGAATCCAAACTAACCTAAACCTTTCCATATGATTGCAGAGGAAATTTTAGGGCAGCAAAGGGTCCCACACCATTTCCTTAACACGATTGCCTAATTTATTGGTTGGCCTCCTGTATTAATTACCTCTTTTTTCACTTATGCCGGAATTGTATTGATTTAATCTTCGATTCTCTCTCAGGGGCTCCTGAACTCATTCTTGATTCTGTCAAGCCATCTTCAATCTGTGTAATTGGTCCCTGTGTGGTTGTAGGTGGATAAACCCACTGTAGGAAGTTCCAGGTACTTTTCACCCTTCTTCAGGGACTTGTAGTCATGTAAGACTTCCTTACATTCTGTCATGTTCATGCTGCATTAGATAACTAATATTTTTTCAGGTCAAATTTGAAAAGAAACACTTACTTTATTATTGAAGCAAATGAAAATATTCATGTGCATTATTGTTGTTATCACTTTACAGAAAAAGCAAGAGACCAAGAGGGAGAATGTGGATGCTACTAACATTTGAAATATGCAATGAAAACCCAATAATAAACAAAAACTCTTGGAAATCTGTGTAGAATATAACTGGTAAATTATGTAGTTCACCATATTTATTAGAAGTTTAATCAATATGATTTTATAACATAGTCATGTGGTTACAATTTATTTGACAAGCTGTGTTAGAATCTGACTCTTGTTCCTGACTCCAAGTGACTAATACTTTGGACAGATTAATTTCTCTCATTGAGAATATCTGAACTCACAGGCCAGGTCATCTATTTATACAAGGGGCAATTAAACCTGAGAGTCAGCATAAGGACATGCTTTCTGTTTTGAAATTCAGTTAATCATTTTAGTAACAAGAATACCGATTGACCAAATAACATTTGTTGGCTGACAACCAACAGTGCTCAGTGAGGAAGAGTTTTGTTGCTTCTGCAGCTGTTGTTGTATTTTACTAACGTTCTCTGTTTGCCCCTGAACTCCAGAGCCAAAAATCGTGTAATAAGGTGCGATGAATTTGAACATACATAGTTAAAACCCTCGGGGGAAAAAACTGTCAATACGGAGATAGTTCAAAGATCAACCTGCTCTGAAGAAGCAGTTTTCTTGGGAAAATTACATGTTGGCTTCAATGTACCTCACCTTATGGCAGGAGGAAAAAAATCAAACGCTCCTTTTATTCATAAGGGTTCACATTCAAAACTCTAGTCCTTTGACTGAACTAAATTCTGTTCCGAGGCATAAACTTAGTGGATATTATAAAATCAGAATATTTTTAAATCTAATTTCTTGAGAAGAGTAAAACATTGTATATATTATATATACATGCTCAAATGATACAAAGGTACCATCCAGAGCTTGGCATAATGGCTTTCTTTTTTAATTCCCTGCACTAATCACTTATAAATATATTTAGAGACACAATCTCAATTTTCATCCTCTTGATTATATCTGGCTAGAAGATCACTTTGTAAATTGAGTAAAGAAACAGCTTATTAATGCAAACCTAAAGATTTTCATTCTACTTAGAAGTGACCTATTCTGGTCTTTGTGAAGCTGAAGACTTTGGTTTGGAAAACTTCCCACAAATGTTATTCTCAGAATTGTTTAATATAAAGCCCGAGAAGCCTCTTTAGACCTTTTGCTGACTTGAGTACTTTCAATTAGAGAACTTCAGGGACTAGCAAGGTTTGATCTTGGCTGCAGTAGTGCTGATCTGTGCGGGAATGTACGTTTATGCGTACGTAAGGTGCGGGAAGGTGTGTATAAACTGTTGTGGTTTGGTTCTGCTTGATAGGGGTGGTGGTGCTATTGGCAGTGAGCAGGCTCTAAGCCATTCATTCTGTCTTTTTGGTTTCTTTCTCATACACCAGAAAAAAGGTGTTCTTTCTGAAAAAAGTATTTTGATAATTATTTTTGAGCTTTGAAAAGCTGTTAAAAATGATGTTGCAAATCAATTAATGATATCTTAATAGGAGATTGTGGTATCCTTGTTGCATTCCTATTACTTGAAAACATCTAATTAGTCAATAACTTATTGTTTGTTCTTATACTTTGTAAAGTAAAATTGTCACTGTCCATAGAGTATAAACAAATGAAAATACATTCACTATAGCAGTTTGTCTCAGATGGTGGATACACTATAAGGAAAATAGCAAGATTTGCAGTAAGCCAAACTTGGATTGCGTCAATGTTCCCACAAACATTGATTATGTAGCTTTGGGCAATTTATTTAATTCTGTGATCTTCGGTGCTTTCATTTGAAAATTTGGCATAATAGTAATAAGATCACATAAATCCTTACGATAGAGTGTTTTAAACATAGCAGTTAAATGGAAGCTGTTACTTTGAATTTGGATCTGCAAATGCATTGCCTTTTTCTTCTTTTAATATTTATTTGTATTGATAGTACATAGGTAAATATGATTGAGTAAACTATGTAGTTGTTATACGTTGATATAGCCGACTGGGAAAAAAATGGAAAAGTGTTCTTAAAATATCAACACTCTTTTAGGAAAAAAAGAGTGTCAAAATATAGAAAGGAAATCTTCCAGCAATGTTATCTATAGGACAATTTTTATATTTTCAAATTGCTAACCAAATTAAATCAAATTCTTTCAGAGTACAACTGGGAAATTCTTGTAGGCATTTGTTTTTACTTAGGTAACTTCAATTAGCATTCTTATTTGTAAAATGTGTGTGCTGAAGGCATCTTCTCTGGTTTTATATATAAGAAATTATTATATTAATTAAATTGTATCACCCCCAAATTCATAAATGTAATAATTCACATCAACTGATTATTGTAAGTCAGAGGAAATCTCATCCATTCTTCTCTAGTTTAATCCCCTGCAGTTATTTCATCTGAACTCCAAAAGTCCTTAAGGGCTAAATTTATTCATAATTGGTTTTGAAATTGTTTAACAATTGATACTGAACAAGTAGGCCTTAACCATTGCCTCAACTTGAGAAACCTTAGGCAGGCTGTCTTGCCTCTAGGTCCTGACTTCCCTCTCACATTGATCCTTAAAGAACCCGGATGGCCTAACCACCGAGGTTCCTCTTCCTCCCTTCTCCTAGAACATTTACTTTTAAGAAAACGTGGCAGGTTACAGCTTTCTAAAAGCTCTTGCCGGTTTTACCTCCTAGGCCTTTCTCAAGGACCCGGGATCAACTTCTTTGAAAATAGATCAAAGGAAATAAAGACCGGGAGACAGTTTATGTCGGAGGGTAGGATCCTAACCGAGGTGGGTTCCTTGCTCCAAGTTGTACACAATGCCCTATCATGAAGGGATGAGAAAATTTACTTTTTCTCTGGCTTTGGCTAGTTGGCAAACACAGTAGGCCTATCATGCTTCTCAACCCAGCTCTTAAAAACTCTCTTGTGTTTCAAAGCACTGGGTTCAGAGTTCATTCTGGTCTCTCCTCCCTGTTGTGTTGAATAGCGTTTGCCTCTGAACATTGACCGGTGCAATTTTTTCTTTGGAAATGTCTATTACATTTAGTTTTAACTTCCATATTATAAAATATGTGAAGAGTGATAGAACTATCTTCAGTGAAGACCACTTAAATAAAATTTGCATAAATAATTTTATTTATATTGGTGTGCCTTTAATGAAAAACAGGACAAAAAGGATGGTAAGTAAAAAATGCAAGATATTTCCAAAAGTGGTTGACAGTAAATCATACAATAACAAAGAACTAAGAGTTAAAATATTTATAAAATATAAATTTTGTATGTGTTCACAAGACTGTTCTTTATATAATTAGTAAAATTTAGAAACCATTTTAGTATCTAGTATTGAGCTATTATCTATACATATTAGCTATTATCATTTTATAGAGAGGGACTTCAGATTTTAATTGAAACACAAGCTCTGTTTTTTAAAGGGGCATCTTATAAAAGGTTTATAATTTTGTTTTCAGACCAACAGCAGGACTGTAATGAGGATCTGATGAGGCTGTGAGAGAGAAATTGGTCCTCTCTCTGTATCTTGGCTCTGACTGACCCTGAGGCCTAAATTTTAGACTACTTAGAATAAACAACTATATTGTGAATCTGCATCATTCTCCACTTATGTGGAGATGTGGTACTTAAAAATGAGTCCCCTTTCCTTGTCACTTTTGGGTATGGCTGAGCAGACAACTTGGGCTATATTAGAACATAATTTGTACAAAAATTTATACAAATAGGGGCACCTGGGTGGCTCAGTCAGTTAAGCGTCTGCCTTCGGCTCAGGTCATGATCCCAGAGTCCTGGGATCGAGCCCCGCATCAGGCTCCTTGCTCGGCGGGAAGCCTGCTTCTCCCTCTCCCACTCCCCCTGCTTGTGTTCCTGCTCTCGCTATCTCTCTCTCTGTCAAATAAATAAATAAAATCTTAAAAAAAATTATACAAATAATAAAACTGGAGATAACACAACTGGAGACAACACATTAGCTGTCATTTAATATATTTGATGCATAGCAATTAAAATTTAATTTTCAGGTATTTGAGGATTTCCCTTGATATTGCTTTCTTTTTAAAAACTTTGTCTAATTGTCATTTATTTTATTTTATTTTTTTGTAGCTTTATTGAGACATAATTGACATGTAATGCTGCATATGTTTAAAGGGTACAAAATGTTGATTTGATACATTTATAAACTACAAAATTATTACTACCATCTCTATTAGCTCATACCTCCATCCTATTAAATAATTATCATTTCTTTTGGGGATGAGAACATTTAAGATGTACTCTCAGCAAATTTCAAGTATATAATAAAGTATTAATAACTATAAACACTGTACTATAAAGTCCCCAGAATTTGTTAATCTTATATGAAGTTTGTACACTTTGACCCTTATCTCCCCATTTCCCCAGCCCCCTTAAGCTTTCTAATTTAACTCTGACATAGAACATTCTTTATAATTTTAAATCCATTTACATTATATTAAGACTTGTTTTATGACCCCACATGTGGTCTGTCCTATTAACTGTGGCATGCACAATTGAAAATAATGTATATTCTGCAGTTCTAGGTTGTAGTGTTCTATAAATGTCAGTTAGATTCAGCTGGTTGATTCAGAGCTTCTGTGTCTTTACTGATATTTTTATCTAAGTGTTATATCAAATACTGAGGCAGAGATCTTAACTAATAGTGTATTTGTGGAATCTATTTCTCCCCTAATGCTCTCAATTTTCTTCATGTGTTTTTAGGCAGTCGTTAAATGTGTATGCATTTATAATTGTCATGTCTTCCAGATGAATTGTTTCTTTAATCATTATGTGAGATCTTTTTTTTTCCCTCTGGCAATCAGATTTGTCCTGAAGTCAACTGATAATGAAATCATTAGCTCAAGTTTTTTCATGTTTACTGTTTTCATGGTGTATATTTGTCCATCCAGCTGTTTTCAGCCTATTTGTGTCTTATTAAAATTTTTCGTCTGGGGCACCTGGGTGGCTCAGTCGTTAAGCGTCTGCCTTCGGCTCAGGTCATGATCTCAGGGTCCTGGGATCGAGCCCCGCATCGGGCTCCCTGCTCCACGGGAGGCCTGCTTCTCCCTCTCCCACTCCCCCTGCTTGTGTTCCCTCTCTCGCTGTCTCTCTCTGTCAAATACATAAATAAAATCTTTAAAAATAAATAAATAAATAAAAATAAAAAAAATAAAATTTTTCTTCTAAAAGCAGCATATGATAGGGCATGATTTTTAGACATACTATCAATATACTTTTTTAACTAGAGGGCTCAGGGTATTAACATTTGATGTAATGATTAATATGGTTGGAATAGATCTATCAACTTATCATTTGTTCTTTGTTCCCTTCCTTGTTGATCCTCTGTCTCCCTGCGCATGCCCTCTTTTAGATTATTTGTTGTTGTTTTTATTTAACTTAAATTTATCTTGATTTTTTGGCTATATTTCAGATGTGTGTGTGTGTGTGTGTGTGTGTGCTTGCTCTAGGGATTGTGTTATAACACAAACTTTCACGGTTAACTTAGAACTAATTGCAAAACTTAAAATGTAAAAACATTTACATTTATAGATACCTTTAATATCCTCTCCAATGACCTTTACGCTAGAGGACTGCATATATTCAGAATCATACAATGTTATAATATTTACTGTAAGAAACCACATGTATTTTAAAGAATTTAACAGGAACGATCATTTTTTGATAAATATTTTCCTCAAGTATTTAGCATTCCTCTTATTATATTGTTTCATCCTCACAGATCTGTATTTCCATCTGGTGTCATTTCTCTTCTATCTGAAGGACTTACCATTTCCTGTAGAGCAGTTATGCTCTTGCCAAATTTTCTTAGTTTCCCTTCATGTTAGAATGCTTTATCCTTGAAGGATATTTTTACTGGTCATTTTTCTCTACCTCAGTTCTTTTCCCTTTTGTTCTAGTACTCCAAGGACACATTTGACAGATCTTCAGGTAATACTTTGCTCTGGCTGCCTGCATCTGAGTTCATTTTATTGCAATTGTTTTTTTTCTCTTTTCTTCAGATTATATCATTTCTGTGGACTCGTCTTCAAGTTTGCTGTACATTTGTTCTGATATCTATATCTGCTATTGAACACCAAGCATCCTAGATAGATAGATAGGTAGATAGTGAGAGATATATAGACAGATTTTTTTTTTTAATTTCAGAAATTGTAATTTTCAGTTCTAAATTTTCCTTCTGGTTCCTTTTTAAAGTTTCTATTTCTCTACTGTACTGAGTAATCCAATAATTTCAAGTGTGTCTTTCTTTGCTTTATGTAGCTGAATTATAATAACTAATTTAAAATATTATTTGATAATTTCCATATTTGCGTCATCTGTTTTAGTCATTTTGGGCTGTTAGAAGATAGAGTCATCAACTGGGTTATTTAAAGAAACATTTGTTTCTCATGGTTCTGGAGGATGAGAATTGCACCTTTCAGGTGCCAGCATATTTGGTGTCTGGTGAGAGCCCACTTCCTGGTTTATGGAAGGTCATCTTCGCCTGTGGTCTCATAAGGTGGAGAGAGAGAGCAGAAGCAAGGTCCCTTATGACTCTTTTTTTTTTTTTTTTATTCTTATGTTAATCCCCATTCCCTTATGACTCTTAAAGGACACTAATCCCATTGATGAAGGTGATACCTTGGTAACCTCATTTAATTCTAATTACCTTCAACAGACCCCACCTTCTAAAATCATCATAATTGGGATAGGATTTAAACATAAGAATTTTGGAGGGACACATTAGTCAACAGCAACATCTCCTAATTGTCTTTTTCTTGAGCATGGGTCACATTTTCCTAAGTTATTGTATGTTGAGTAATTTGGGGTTATTTACTGGATATTTTGAATATTATGTTGTGTAGACTCTGGGTCCAGTTATAATCTTTTATGTATTTGTTTATTTGACACAGAGAGAGAGAGCACACAAGCAGGCCCACTAAGCAGAGAGCTGGACGTGGGATTCAATCCATAGATCCTCAGATCATGACCTGAGTGGACTGAGCCACCCAGGCGCCCCCAGTTATACTCTTCTAATGAATTTCGGTTTTGTTTTAGGAAGCTATCCAATTAGTTTCAGACTGTAAATTTTGTCTCGTGTACAGCAGTTCAAATTATACATTGTCCTTCATTGTCTTTGCTACACTGTTAGCAAACTAACTACAGGTTAGTCTGAACAGTGCTTCAAATCTCAATTCAGCTATCAATGCTTTTGTTATGCTGATTTAGGTTTATTCAACCTGTGTGTAGTTCAGGGGTGAATAAACTGCCATAACCATCTTTGTGTAGGTTTTTGTGTGGGTGTACGTTTTAAACACATTTGGGTAAGTACCAAGAAGTGTGATTATTGGCTCATGTAGAAAGAATATGCTGTTTTCTACGAAACTGCCAAACTATCTTCCAAAGAGGCTGTACCATTTTGCATTCCCACCAGCAAATATAATGGAAGTTCCTGTTGCTCCACATCCTTGCCAGCATTTGGTATTGTCAGTGCTTTAGTTTTGGTCATTCTTTTTTTATCTTTTTTTTTTATTATGTTCAATTAGCCAACATGTAATGGTATCTCATTGTTCTTTTAATTTTCACTTCCTCAATGGCATATGATGAGCATCTTTTCATATGCTTATTTGCCATTTGCCTATCTTCCTTGGTAAGATGTCTGTTCAGGACTTTTGTCCATTTTTTAATTGGGTTTAATTTTCTTATTGTTGAGTCTGCCTCTTTTTTATAATTATCTTTCCCTGAACTCATTCCCACTCCCCTTAAAAATGGAAGATAACCTTACATTTTATAATCATTTCAGAAAACTACCTTATTGATGTACTGAAATTAGTAGCATAAGTGTTGAAACCCAGAAGAAAAATAAAGGTTTCAAATCATCATAATTATCTAACCACTCTATTCATGCATCTTTGAAGTAAGTGCAAAATACATTCCAATTAAGATGTGCTGCAAGCCCTAGAATATTCATTGTTTTAAAAGAGACAAAAGCAAACATAATGAATTTTATTAGTAATAGTTAGAAATTTATTTCCTTTTTTATCCTGCTTTGCCCAAATAGATTTTCTTTTTTTAATTCTTCAGTTTTATTTAATTTTTTTAAGTTTTTGTTTTAATTCCAGTTAATTAACATACAGTGTTATATTGGTTTCAGGTATATAATATAGTGATTCAACAATTTCTCACATCACCCAGTGCTCATCACAACAAATGCCCTCCATAGGCCCCCATCACCTATTTAACCCAAACTCCCACTCCCCTCTGATAACCATCATTTTGTTCTCTATAATTAAGAGATTGTTTCTTGATTTCTCTCTCTCTCGTTTTTCCTTTTTTTTTTTTTTTAAAGATTTTATTCATTTATTTGAGAGACAGAGAATGAGAGACAGAGAGCATGAGAGGGAGGAGGGTCAGAGGGAGAAGCAGACTCCCCGCCGAGCAGGGAGCCCAATGCGGGACTCGATCCCGGGACTCCAGATCATGACCTGAGCTGAAGGCAGTCACCCAACCAACTGAGCCACCCAGGCGCCCTCGTTTTTCCTTTTGCTTATTTGTTTTTTTTCTTAAATTAAATCAGAGAAGCATAAATATACTATTTGTGCTTCTCTGATTATTTCCCTTAGCATTATACTCTAGTTCCATCCATGTTGTTGCAAATGGAAAGATTTCATTTTTTATGGCTGAATACTATTCCATTTTACACACACACACACACACACACACATTCTCTTTATCCATCAATGGATACTTGGGCTGCTTCCATATCTTGGTTAGTGTAAATAATACTGCTACAAACATAGGGGTGCATCTATCACTTTGAATTAGTGTTTTAGTATTTTGGTAAATACCCGGTAGTGTGATTGTTGGATCATAGAGTGGTTATATTTTTAACTTTTTGAGGAACTTCCAAGTGTTTCCCAGAGTGGCTACACCAGTTTGCATTCCCACTAATAGTGTATGAGTGTTCCTTTTTCTCTATATCCTCTTGTATTTTTGATTTTAGCTATTCTGACAGGTGTGAGGTGATATCTCATTGTAGTTTTGATTTGCATTTCCCTGAAGGTAAGTGATGATGAACATCTTTTCATATGTCATTGGCCATCTGGATGTCTTCTGTATTCTGAAAACTATAAAACACTGATGAGAGAGATTGAAGACAACACAAAGAAATTGAAAGATATTCCATGCTCATGGGTTGGAAGAACAAATATTATTAAAATGTCTATACTACCCAGAGTAATCTACACATGAATGCAATCCTTATCAAAATACCAACAGCATTTTTTATAGAACTAGAACAGTCCTAAAGTTTGTATGGAACCACAAAAGACCCTGAATGGCCAAAACAATGTTGAAAAAGAAAAGCAAAACTAGTGGCATCAGAACTCTGGACTTCAAATTATATTACAACACAGTAGTGATCAAAATAGTATGATACTGGCACCAAAAACAGACACTTAGATCAATAGAACAGAATGGAAAACCCAGATATAAACCCACAACTATATGGTCTATTAATCTTCAACAAAGCAGGAAAGAATAGCCAATAAGAAAAGGGCAGTCTCTTCAAAAAATGGTGTTGGGAAAACTGGAGAGCAACATGCAAAGGAAAGAAACTAGACCATTTTCTTACACTATACACAAAAATAAATTAAAAATGGATGAAAGACCTAAATGTGAGACCTAAAACCATAAAAATCCTAAAAGAGAACATAGGCAGTAACCTCTTTAACATTGGTCATAACAACATTTTTCTAGATATGTCTCCTGAGACAAGGGAAACAAACAAAAAAACTATTGGGACTACATCAAAATAAAAGGTTCTGTACAGAGAAGGAAACAATCAGGGATGCCTGGGTGGCTCAGTCGGTTGGGCGTCTGCCTTTGGCTCAGGTCGTGATCCCAGGGTCCTGGGATTGAGCCCCACATTGGACTCCTTGTTCTGCAGGGAGTGCTCTTCTCCCTCTCCTCCCCTCTTGTACTCTCTCACTGTCTCTCCTTTTCTCTCTCTCAAATAAATAAATAAATAAATAAATAAATAAATAAATAAATAATGTTTAAAAAACAACCTAAAAGGCAATGTACAGAATGGGAGAAGATATCTATGACATATCCGATAAAGGGTTAGTATTCAAAATATATAAAGAACTTATAAAACTCAACACCCAAAAACAAAACAAATAACCTAATTAAAAAATGGGCAGAAGACATGAACAGACATTTCTCCAAAGAAGACATCCAGACGCACTAATAGATATTCTTTTGAGTGATGCAGTAAAGCAATAAGAAAGAAAACAATTCATTTATTTTTATTTATGCCAAATTTTAATCCTGTCTCTGTTGCTCAAAATCTCTAAGCCTCAGTTTGCTCATTTTTAAAGATGGAAATAATAAGTTTGTCTCCTGTTAGATTCATGTGTAGATTAAAATAAGACAACATTTTTAATCGTCTGTCTGCCACTTAGTAATATATAATAAATGTTAACTGGCCTAACCATTAGAATAATTGTATATGTGATTTGAATAAAACCTTAAAAAACTAGATTCCACTATGATTGATCCACTTCCACATGCTTAAACTTCTTTTGTTTTCTATTACAGCACTAACTAAAAGGACACTGCTGTGTAACTCTGAAACATTTGTTTCTAAGGTTCTTTTCCTCAGGTGAAAATGACATTTGTTTGACGTGTTCAGAGCATCTCTGAATATATTTGAGGCTCCAACTGCCTTTAGATTTCCCTTCCCTTTATTTCTCTTTGGGAGGATATAAATTGATCATGTTGCCTTGAACAAATTGGACTGGGGACACTTTCATTTGGTTCAGAGATTACATTATATTTTGGAATTGGAGAGGACCCAGAGGTTTTCCTGCTTGTTATTTTTGGCCTGTGTTATATTATGCTCGTCAGCTCTCTCTGAGCACATGTGCACATTGATTAAAACAGCAAAATAATTAAAGCAATATATCAAACGACAATCTCCAAACAACTTGAAAACCCCAAAGAACTTCCTTTCCTAAGCTAGACAAGTACAAACATTTAGTATTCATTTTACAGTGTTAGCAAGAAAATTTGAAAAACTTAGGAAGTATAGTTTCACATGGCCAAGGTTGATACTCAGTGAGCTATTTCAGAAATAGCTAATTTGTTTCTTTTTCATTAAGAGTGATGTTCACATAAATTGGGTACAAGTCCCCACCACAATTCCTAAAATTTTCATTACTAGATTTATTTCATGATCCTGTATAGTAATAAATAGCTTAGGGCTTATTAGGATTAAGAAAGATAAAAAGAAAAAGCAAAAAAAAACCCACAATTTCTTATCAAAATGGTTAATAGTTATAACAACATATGTAAATTTTATACATTATAATTATCTTCATATTTAGAAAAATAAAAATACATTAAAGACCATTTTTTAAAATACTTTCATATTTATAGTAATATTCTACAGTATATATTCAAAAATGTATAATACCACAGAATAAAAGGAAAATAAATAAAAACAAAGCATCAAGCTACTGATAAATGTTACTAGTAATTAATTTAAAATGAAGTTATATTGAAGAGAGCAAGCCTGATTTTGGACACAAAAGGTAGATTTCGATGGGAAACTTCATTCTATAATCATTTCTCAAAGGAAAAAAATTCCTTGAAACAAACATTATCTAGACGGGATGTATCAAACTGCTTTGAGTAGAATATTTAAAGTGCTCAAGAAAGCTTTGATGATCTGATTACCTTGATGATCTATGATCCGGAATGTGCCCCTGGATGGGACGATAGGTATTGGTTACTGGGCATCTAGGGATAGGAAAGAAGGTATTTAGTGACTGGGGAAGAATTTCAGTAATGCTTCAGCATATGTGAGCAAAAAATAAAATAATACTTTTTAAAGTTTGCTGCATATACTCCTGAGCAAATAAAAAATAAAAATAAATGAAGAGGTATCAAATAATCTTGCATAGGAAGCTAAAGGTCATGTTAATTTTAATAACAGACTGAAGGTAACTATCATCACTCTCAAAATCACTTAGCCTTCTTCTTTTATGACAATTACCTCCTGACCATAGGTTCTTTCTATTCTGCTTGCAATATGCTAAGTCTCTGCCTGGCTGGCTGCATCTTGTCTATCTCAGCTTCTCGTTTTATTTTCATCATTCAGCTTTTACTACTAATCTTTTCTTTTTTTACAGATCTGTTTATTTTTTATCTCCCTTCCCTAGAATATAAGCTCACTGAAAAAAGGGTCTTAAGCCAATCACTCTCTCACCAGTGCCTAGGACAGTGTTAAGCACAAAGCAAATGATTAATATGCTTTCTTTTTAATGGCTGACTTATGGGGTATTTTTGTGTGGAACAAACTATCAGTGAAAATACCTGGTCCTCTTGGGGGCAGTGTTGATTAAAAAGCTGATAGAACAACTTGTTTATGTAAATAGATGATAAGATTTCTTCTTATAGCTGGAAGAAATTAAGTCCATCTTCCACTAAACACCCCCAATTCATAAAAAGAAAACAAATATTCCTACAATCCCAGTTTATTATTTTCAGAAAACATTATGCACTTGTTTGTGTTCATGGCTTGCTTTGTCATGTTCCCTGGCTCAGGAATGTCCTTCAACCTTCTCTACCTCTATCCAAATGCTCTTTCTCATTGGGGTGTCAACTCTAAAGACAACTCCACATGGAAGCTTCTGTAACCACTTCAATCAAAATTAATGACATGACTTTCTCTTCACCCCCCTGCAATATAATAATACACTGCTTGAATTATAGCTAGCAAGGCCTTTACTCTGACTTATGCTTTAACTTTTTACATGGAAAATTTCTCTCTTATATAGCAAGCTAATTAAGAAAAGGAACAGCATTATTTCTCTTTGCATCATTGACTATACCTAGCAAAGTAGCCTATACTTACTACAGTGTCTTGAATTAATAAAACTAATGAAATTAAACTCAGGTGAATTTAGGAGTTCTTTTCAAAGTCCCATGAAAAATAACTAGAAAATGAACAAGCTTTTCTAAATAGTATCTTCTGACAAATAAGGAAAAAATGTAATGCAATTATATTTATAATAGATCTTGTCTTAGTCTAAATTTTCAGATACAGTTGTGGTAGGGGTGGAGTAGAAAACAATCTATAATGAGAAGGCAAAAATGAAGGGTCTTTTTTTACAGTATAAATGGAATAAAACTGGTAAAATCTATATTGAGGACAATTTGACAATATGCATCAAAGTTTTTAAAATGGGCATTCTCTATGTCTAAGCAGTCCTATTCTAGAAATTTAACTTAAAGCGATAAGGAGAAAAATATGCACAAAACTGTAGTGATAATAAGTTCATCATTAAATTGTGTATATTATTGAAATTTGGCAAACCAAATTTCGCAAAATAAGGATTTGGTTAGAAACATCATGTTGTATCAGAACATGGGTGATGAAGCCAAACTGCTTAACTAAAATTGGGCTTGATCACTTACGGTCTGTGATCTTGGACAAATCACTTAACAAAGCTTTCTATGCTTGTTTCCTTGATTGTAAAATACGGATAGGAACAGTGCTCATCATACAGGGCTGTTGTGAGAATTAAATGTACTAATAACGATATAGTAGAGCAATGCTTGCTTTATTGTACAAGCTAAACATTAAGCTAAGCTAAATATTCTATATATACATGGAAGTAAATTTTACAAAAATGTTAGTAGTGGCTATCACTAAATTGTGGGTTTATAGATTCCTACTTCTTATTTATATGTTCTAAATTTTCTATTACATATCAACATTTGTTTTGCAGTAAGTATAGCAAACATTCTAAAAGAACATATTAATGTCAATTTTTCAAACACTGAGTGCCAGTGTTTGGGAAGCAAGAAATAATTATACACATGAATATTTATAGTGAGAAGATTCTTCATAGTCAGCCTTCTTGCAAACTGCAGTAACTTTGTAGCAAGACTTAAAAGTAACTACCCTTTCCAGAGTTTATTAATTCTTGGCAATCTCTATATAATCCTTCAGTTTGCTTGACTTTGGTGAGAATAGGTAGCTGAGTTCAGGAACCATCATGGTGTTAATTTATCACTGGAAAAATGAAAGAGTCCTTCCAATTCTTCACACATTATTTTCAGTGTGTTTTGACAAAAGGAATGATGATTCTGCCTGGTGAGACAGCAAGGCACAATAACACTCAGGAGGGTGGCTATATTTTTTGACATTTGTACAATTTGGGGATAATACTACCTCCTTTTCATTATTTATTTTTCTAAATATGTCTGGGGAAAAATATGACCATTGGAACATTGAGCATGTCTATTCTCAGCCTGAGCCTCTTAGCAAAAAAATTGTAGTATCCTGAGGTACAATAATTTCTGAGAGTGCTTTTACCTCTCCATCTCTGTAACTTCATGGGTAACAGCCAGAGTTTAATGAAAATATTTTTCAACTAGCTTCTACCTACTTTTAAGGCTCTTATTTGATTCCTCCACTACATACTTTATCCTTAGGCTTCTTTTCCTTATACATATTAAAACATTTCAGAAAGGACAGATTTTGGTAATAAATTTTAGTTGGCACTGTCAAAGCAAATATTGCACCAGACAAAGTCAAACAGGAGAGGAAACCTTTATTCAAAGCTATTGCAATAAGAAGAGACCAGAACTCAATCTGTACACACCTCTACTGAAAAAAGGTGGGAAGCTTTTTAAATATTGGCAAGAGAGAGACAGATGAAGGGCTATCTGTGTTTGCTAATTAGCATTACCCAAAACAAAAGTAAACTTTCTCATTTGTTCATGACAAGATACAGTTTTACAACTTGGAGCAAGGCATCCATCTCAGTTGTGCTCCAATCCTCCCACAGAGACAGGGAGACAGGCGCCCTCGCTTCCTTGATGATTACGTTTCAAAGAAATGGCTGCCAGGTCCTTGAGAGAGGCAGTTCTGGGTTATAAAACTGGCAAGAGGATTTTTGAAAGATGTACATCTCAAAGAGGAAGAGAAAGAATTTACAAGTTTGTCTAAAGTAAATGCTCTAAGAAAAGGGAGGGAAGGGACCTAGAATCACAAAGAAGCCTGTCTAGCTGAGGGGAATGTTAAGGCTCTCATAGTGAGCATTTAATAGACAATGTAGCATTTTATTCTATGTCAAAAGAATAAGACAAAAATGAATCCAAAATTTATATTGTTATTTATTGTTTATATTAATTTTTGCACACACTGTCTCATTGAAGTCTCATCACACATGTTATGATGCATCTGCTATTACCTTCAGCCTTAATTTACATTTAACCATTCTTAAGAGCAGAAAGTCTAAGGGAAATTTCTACAACACATACATATGACAGAACTAGCAATTAAGTTTAGGTGTCATTATCCCAAGTGCTGTCATTACTCATTTTTGCATGAAAAAGCAGTTTTCAATGGCCTGTGATCTTCCAGGCATTAGGCTAACTCTTGGGATTGCAATAATAAACAAAACCAGTGCCAATCATGGTCTCCAGCATAAGAAGTCTTTAATAAACCTCTGTCACAGTAGGGACAAATGATACAACACAATCTCTTCCTATAAAAAGTAATTAAATAAAAAAGCTTAAAGTAATTTTGGCATAGTGAGTCAATATCTTGGCAATTTAAAAAAAAATGTTATAATGTATAAGATGTCTCATTGATTATTGCCCTATGAATGCTTAATGTGTTTTTTTTTTCTTCAGTAAAGGTTAGACAGTTGATTTTGTATTTTTCTTAGATTTCCTGGATAAATAAATCTATAAAGCTATAACCAAATTTCACAAAAACATTCTTGTCCTTACTACTCGGGAAGACCAATGACATTCTTAATTTTCTTGCTACTTTAAAAAACATTAATAGTGACTACCTAAAATGATTTTATTATCTTCAATTTTGAAAACACATCTCTACTGTTTGAAGGGAAGAAATATCCTCTTACTTATTTTGTCTGATTACTTAATACTTGGACAATGCTAAAAAGAGTAACTATTACTCTTGTAGTTTAGATGCTCTTGAGAAGGCAAAGGCGGAATCAGATTGAGCAAAGTGAGAATTTGGCCTGAGATGCAAGAGCTGTGAAGCTGGGCTGGTTCCTGAAAGTTGTCCGGCATTGTGGTGAGGGAAATGGTTTTATACATTAGAGTTGATTAGTTATTGGGTGCTAGCATTCCTGGGGACATAGATATAACATAGAGTTGGACGGCTCTCTCAAGTCATTTTTGAAAAGAGGTAACTGCTGGAGGCTGTTATTTGGAAGCACTGTTAGCCATTTGCAGAATACATATTTCAGTCATTAATAGGAATTGCCTTGGAAGTTTAAGTAACATTATCAGTGTTATATAGCAAATACTTGGTGGAGCCAGCCTTCAATCGAGGCAGTTTATTTTCATAGCTTCTGCTGTTAACCATTCTCTCAGGGTATGTGACCCAACAACAACAATAATAGTAAGAATAAAAATAACAAATTTTATTCTTATTAATATAAATTTTAAATAAATATTAATATTAATTTTAAATTATCTAAATAAAGTGGGAGGGATATTAGAGAGGCAAGACCAATGTGCTTTGAGATAAAGTATTCTAGAAGTATAAGAAATAAAGGTACAAAGAAAAGTTCCTGGTACATGAGTGACAGGTATCTGGGAAACAGTCAAAAGTTCACAGAAGTCTTGTTTCAACATAATAGTAGCCAAGAAGATCAGACTGAGCAGTGGAAGGAGTGGTTATAGTAATGTGAGTTTCTATGCTGCTAAAGAGGTAACAAAGCTGACTGATAATAGTGTTAGCCTTATAGGCAGTTGGGCATCATTATCTGTGTAGAACAAGAGTGTCCCTGGGAAGGCACAACCCACCTTCTCCAATCCAAGAGAGATATTCTTTAAAACTAAACGTAATGAAATAAAGAAGGTTTTCTGTTTATAAATCAAGGATATTGTTTTAGGGTTTAGGTTGTAATTTATTTCAGGATGTGAGCTGGAAACACAATGCCAAACTCACTCAAAAAAGCAAAGCTGGGAAAATAGAGCTTCTTTAGAATCAGAAAAACACAAGAGCCCCATTGGTTTTCTGTCTCTTCCCAAGGGATTTGTTTAGATATATTGTGATGAA
This sequence comes from Leptonychotes weddellii, assembly GCF_054177405.1. Taxonomy (NCBI): domain Eukaryota; kingdom Metazoa; phylum Chordata; class Mammalia; order Carnivora; family Phocidae; genus Leptonychotes; species Leptonychotes weddellii. The sequence continues at coordinate 31,023,060 of NC_138382.1, read as the reverse complement.
TACCATAAAACAATTCAGAGCTTGCTGAAGAGGATTGATTAAACTATACATGGTTTTTAATGAAAATCTACCTATCTAAATGGACAACACAATATGGTAACATTAAGGTTGTAAAGATACTTCAAAGGTAAAGAATAAACGTTTAATTCCATGTAGTAAATTAAAACACAACAGGGGCACCTGGGTGGCTCAGTCGTTAAGCGTCTGCCTTCGGCTCAGGTCATGATCTCAGGGTCCTGGGATCGAGCCCCGCATCGGGCTCCCTGCTGGGCAGGAGGCCTGCTTCTCCTTCTCCACTCCCCCTGCTTGTGTTCCCTCTCTCGCTGTATCTCTCTCTGTCAAATAAATAAAAATCTTTAAAAAAAAAAAAAACACAACAATGAATGTTGTCTGCTAGATGGAACCCAGGTTTTTCAATTAAGAGTCTATAGTAGTTAATAACCTATAGTTATTTTTGGCTTACTGGACACAATGCTCTGCACTCACAAAATGTAATCTTAGGAGCCCAAAGTTCTTTGTACTTAGAAATTCAAGAATGTAATCTATCAAACAATACACACATTTTTATTTGTCCTTACAAAAAAGTACCAAAAGGTCAAGTGGCTTGTTAAAAGTCACATGGAGAATAGGGGCACCTGGGTGGCTCAGTCATTAAAGCGTCTGCCTTCGGCTCAGGTCATGATCCCAGGATCCTGGGATGCAGCCCCACATTGGACTCCCTGTTCCGTGGGAGGCCTGCTTCTCCCTCTCCCACTCCCCCTGCTGTGTTCCTGCTCTCACTGCCTCCCTCTCTGTCAAATAAATAAAATCTTAAAAAAAAAAAAAAGTCACATGAAGGATCTTTTAATTTGGATTAGAAGAAAGGCAACTGTACAGAAAAGTCACAAGTAGGAAGCTAAAAGTTGTGATCAAATACTGAACAAAATTACTTAAGGCCATATAATGACAGGTTCTAAATGGCAATTTAAGTTGGATAGACTTTAATAGTCAACAAGAAATCTTTAAAAATTGATTAGCAGTGAGAATGACATGTTTAAAATGGTGCTTTATGAAGAGTATAATATCAGAAATGCATGACAGGTCAAGGTGTCAAGAAGACCAATCAAGAAAATAGTAGTGGCGCCTGCGTGGCTCAGTCATTAAGCGTCTGTCTTCAGCTCAGGTCATGATCCCAGGGTCCTGGGATCGAGCCCCACATCGGGCTCCCTGCTCAGCCGGAAGCTTGTGCTTCTCCCTGTTCCTGCCGCTCCCCCTGCTTGTGCTCTCTCTCTCTCTCTCACTGTCAAATAAATAAATAAAATCTTAAAAAACAAAAAAGAAAATAGTATACAATGTTCCTGATAAGAATTATGGAACCTGGAGTAGGATAATGAGAATGGAAAAAAAGCAATATATTGCTATTTTGTATATATTTATATAATTATTCTCTATATATGAAATATAGAATATAAAATTATATACAGCATATATATGGTATGCATCCTTTTTTTTTTAAAGATTTTATTTGTCTATTTGTCAGAGAGAGAGAGAAAGCAGAAGCAGGGGTTGCAGCAGGCAGAGCAGGCAGAGGGAGAAGCAGGCTCCCCAATGAACAAGGACCCTGATGCGGGACTTGATCCCAGGAGACTGGGATCATGAACTGAGCCAAAGGCAGACACTTAACTGACTGAGCCACCCAGGTGCCCCTATGGTATGTATCTTGAGAAATATATATATTCATCAAAGCTTGTGAATCAATAGTTCAGGCATCATGATTGCTTTAGAGATATGCATGTGAATAAAAGCAGGCCAACAAGAACCTTAGGGAAATTTGGTGGAGTAACAGGGAGAGAGACTCTTTTGTTCTGGAACAGCTGTGCGGATAAAATGTAAGCATGGAGCTGCTGCTGGACAATTTACCACCACAAGAAAAGATCCCCCTTGAATGGAGCCAACTGAAAAAGTGAGAGGAAGACATTTGCAACAACATGGATGGAGCTAGAAAGTAAAATACTATGTGAAATAAGTCAGAGAAAGACAAATACAATATGATTTCACTCATATGTGGAATTTAAGAAACAAAACAAGCAAGCAAATGGGGGCGAAAAAGATGAGAGAGAGAAATCAAGAAACAGACTCTTAACAAAGAGATGGTGACCAGAGGAGAGGTGGGTGGGGGGATGGGTGAAAAGTGATGGGGATTAAGGAGGGCACTTGTCCTGATGAGTAGAGAATGAGGTGTGGAATTGTTGAATCACTATATTGTATACCTGAAACTAATATAATACTGTAGGTTAACTAACTTGAATTAAAAGAAAAACTTAAAAAACAAGTGAGAGGAAGAATCCTATTAGCACTTGAGGCCTGTTTTCAACAATACCTCAAGCTGTATAATCTAAATGTTTAAGTCATATGCACATGTCACTTTTTAGTCAAACCATCTTTAGTTGATTTCAATCACTGACAAGTAAAAAAAAAATCATTTTTAAGAAAGTCATAAATCCTAGGGAACAGAATTTCTAGAGAGAGGTGGTAGGGTTTTAAGCAGCAATTTTATGTGCTACACAGTTGAGAATGCCATCGATTTTGTATTCATGATGTTCAACAGCACAGTTTTACTGGACTAGCACTGTTCAGAGTAAGGTCTCAAGAGTCTGTGTAAGACTCTGTGAAGTAGATGAGTGATGTGAATAAGCAGCATGTGTTGGCAATTGTTTTGAGATATTAGGTGAAGACCAGTGAGGAGAAAGAGTAGCCAGAGAACTAGGATAGTTGAAAAAGTGTTTATTTAGGAACGAGGGCACTGGAATATGTTTGGAGGTAGAGACATTGCTGAAGTCAGAGCCAGCCAAAGTAGAAAAAAATGGTCTTTGAGCAAAAACGGATGTACATAAATCTTAAGGGCATTTATTACAGCATTATTTATAATAGAAAACTCTTAAAACAAGGTAGGTAATATTAAATAATTATCACAAAATAAATTTAAATATTTAATATATGAAATACTTGCAATAAAATGTTATGTGAAAAGGCATGATGGATCACATTCTATATGGAATTGATTAGTCTTGTAAAAATAAGAATGCATTTTCTCAATTTTCTATAATAATTTCTGTAGTAAAATATTTTTTAAGCAAATGATGCATAAAAGGCAAAAAAGGGAAATGAGGTAAAAATTTATTAAAAATGTAGCATTCAAGAGGGAAAACAGGAAAATTAAATAGGATGTCAAGTCATCTACTTGTCATTTTAATGAACTATGCATTGGTTAACATGAGCCAGATACTATTTTGTTTTATAAATATAAGCTCTTTCAATCCTTATATCAACTTAGTAAGGTAGACAACTTTATTATCTACTTAAAGATGAAGAAAAAGTTTCAACAGAAAGAGTAATTAACTTAGTTAACATCACTCAGCTAGCAAGTGGAGGAGCTGAGATTGGAATTCAGAAAAATCTGGCCTCAGAGTCCATGAACTTAAAAACTATTGTAGGTTGCCTGAAAGGTTTTTGTTTGTTTTTGTTTTTTGAATGATGCCAGCTATCTATTATCTATTTATCTATCTATCTATCATCATCATCTATCATCTATCAATCTATATCTATCATCATCTATCATCTATCATCTATCTATCATCTCTCTCTATCATCTATCAATCTATCTATATCTATCTGTATCTATCTACCTATCATCTATCATCTATCTATTATCTATCATCTATCATCTATCATCTATCTATCATCTATCTATCATCATCTATTATCATCTATCATCTATCTATCATCTATCTATCTATCATCTATCTATCATCTATCATCATCTATATCATCTATCTATCATCTATCATCTATCATCTATCTATCTATCATCTATCTATCATCTATCTTTATCTATCATCTATCTATATTTATAATATTTATTTCTCACTTAAATTCTTTCACAGGAAAACATCATATGGATTTCTCTAACTCATTATTTTTTTTATATAGAAGCTATCATTTTTCCATCTAGACTTTTTTTTTATTTTTAAATTAGGTAGAATTGAGTAACAAATACACAGAGATTAAATCTGGTTCATATGAAGGTTAATCTGATGTGACACAACACTGATATTAAGGAATAATGATATCATGTGATGGAAATTTTCTGGACTAGTAGACATGTTTCTGGATATTATCCTATCTCCCACTGGCCATCTAGGGATGTTAAGAGAAGAGTCTCTCAATAACTCCAAACCTTTAAAATAAGGGAGTTGGATCTGTGAGTTTATTTTTTTCCTCAGATTTAGAAAAATGTTGGCTATTATTCCTTCAAAACTTTTTCTGACTCCCTTCACACTTTTCCAGCTTCCTTTCACTATCCAATTATATTTATATAAGTGAGGTTTCTTGATGGTTTTCCCACAGGATTCTGATGCCCTCTTAATTTTTTTTTCATTTTTTTCCCTTTTGTGTTTACTTTGGCTATTTTCTATTGTTTTTCTTCTTATTTACTAATCTCTGAAATTATAGTTTCTAGCTCTAAAAATTCAAATGTTTGTTCTATTCCATGTCTATCCCTATTTCATATGAGCAACCTTTCTTCTAGCTTTTGAACATATGGATTACATACTGAAGTCCAGTGTAATGATAGTTTAAATGTACTTTTCTGCTAATTCTAACACTGGTATCAGTTCTAGGTCAGTTTTTTTGTTGATTTTTCTCTTCAGTGTAGGTTATAGCTTCCTGATTTTTTGAATGTCTATTAAATTTTGGTTGGATGCTTGACATTGTGCTTTGTGTAGTAACTATTATAAATTTTTTTTATCTTTTTTTTTTTAAAGATTTTATTTATTTATTTGAGAGAGAGAGAATGAGAGAGAGCACATGAGAAGGGGGAGGGTCAGAGGGAGAAGCAGGCTCCCCGCCGAGCAGGGAGCCCGATGCAGGACTCGACCCCGGGACTCCAGGATCATGACCTGAGCCGAAGGCAGTCGCTTAACCAACTGAGCCACCCAGGCGCCCCTAAATTTTTTTTATCTTAATCTGGGTTATAACTAGGTTACTTAAAAATAATTTCATTCTTTCTGGTCTTGCTTTTAAGTTTCAGTATTTGGTACCAGAGCACCACCTAATTTAAGACTAATTTTGTCCAACCACCTGGCAAAACCCTTGTTAATATTCAACAAAATGCCCTGAGAATTATAAGATTTTTCCATTATGATGGGTAAGAACAAGAACTACTTCTGTGTAAATGTGAAGATCTTTGGGGGTAGAGATGTTCTCCTTTTGGGAAGTTTTTTTTTTTTTTTAATCTTGTCATCCACTTTTCATTTACTAGGAAACTAGGTAGTTTCTTCCTCTGCATGATTTGATCAGTAGTCAGCTAAAAACAAGAGGGCTGTCCTCTCCAGATCTTTGGAAAAAAAAAAAAAATTAACATGTGTCTCTCCTCTCTGGTGCTCTGTGCTATAAATTGTAGCCTCTTTTACCTCCCTTGGAAACCTAGCCATCTCTTCAACTCAAGAAACTATTGGGTTTAGTTTGCCCCTTTCATCCCCCAACCTATTCTGTTGCCTGGAAATTCTTTGTAGGCAATAAACTGGGGCAATGATAGAGATCACTTTAATTTATTTCCCACATCCTAGAGTCACTCTCCATTGTTAGCCCATGTTCAGCATCTTGTAAGAACATTGTTTCCTATATTTTGTCTGGTTATTAATTTTCACAGGTGGTAATGGTAAATCTGGTTTATGGTGTTTCATTTTAATCCCAAAAAGAAGTCTAAAATGAGCATTGGGATAGGAAATCCCCAAAGTCCCATTTATCTTAACATGCTATTATTTCATGAGCAGTAAGAACACCAAAAAAACTTGGAAACATTTAGTTACTTAAAAACTTCTGAAATTTCCAAAGAGAGGTTAGATAAAAGAATGAATATTTATGTTTAGAAAAGATGTAATGTTTTGGTAAGACTAGAAAATAAAACTTGTTTTTCTAAGATTTTTTTAAAATAATAACAATCATGATAATAAAAAAGGAACAAGAAATGGCAAAATAGAAGCAGAAGTAGGATATTTTCAGATCTTATCTAAAATCTTGATTCCTATAATAATTATATTTTGTCAATTTTAGCAATGTTTGTTTTGCATATATTTTGCATCAGCTTAGGATTTTACAACTAGAATAGACCTCTAGAGGTGTACCTTACCACTTACCCTGCACCACTATTGTAAACAAACTGATATTGAGGAACAGGGGCTCCCGAACTTCTGTGTTGTTCAAATAAAGATTCTTTAGCCCCACTGCTTCAAACCCCTATTCCATTATAACCTATTTACCTTACTTGCCTAACCATAAATATTACCTGAGGTTTCTTTTTTCTTTTTCTTTTTCTTCTTTTTTCTTTTTTTAAAATTTTTTTTTTTAAAGATTTTATTTATTTATTTATTTGACAGAGAGAGACACAGCAAGAGAGGGAACACAAGCAGGGGGAGTGGGAGAGGAAGAAGCAGGCTTCCCACAGAGCAGGGAGCCCGATGCGGGGCTCAATCCCAGGACCCTGGGATCATGACCTGAGCCGAAGGCAGACGCTTAACGACTGAGCCACCCGGGCACCCCTATTTTTTCTTTTTTTTAAACTTAGAATGAAATATAACTTTAATACAGTTTTGGTTTTCTTTTAAAAATAGTATTTATATATGCCTTTAATGCAGACCCAGGGATATATGTTTGTAACAAGTGTCCAAATGATTTTGATGCAAGTAGGCAGTTGACCACACACTGAGAAACACTAACTTTCTGGAGTTGTATAATGATAGGGCAGAGTTGGATTATAGAATTGTATTGCTCAATAAGTGTTAGTCACATCATTTCCAGTCCTCTATACCTTTCTGCATTATTATTATTATTATTATTATTAAATGGATTAATATGGAAGAGAGAAAGCATCCAGAAAATTTATGTTTATCCAACATTTTAACATTTAAACTCATTTTATACACAGAATAACATGGATTAATATATCAAGACATTATCACAAAGATTTGTGCAAATTCCATCTTAAAATCCATTCTTGAACTCAGTAATCACACTCTCCTTTCTTTCATAGTCAGTGTCCTAAAAATAGTATCTGCTTTTACTATTTGCTTTTATGTCCTCACCTTCCTATTATGCCTCATGAATGTATTGTGTGCTTTCACTTTTCAGAGAAATCACTCTTGCTGAGGTCAACTAAAAAAAAAGATCTCTTGGTCATTTATTCGTTACATTATATTGTACATAGCATAAAGTCTTAGTTGACTTTTCCAGCATTGAACATTAGTGAAAAGATTTTTAAATTATCCTTCCCCTTTCTTGGCCTTCCAAACCATATTATTCTCCCATTTCTATTTATACATCATTGGCATTTCCTATACAGCCCTTAAATGTACATTTCCATTTCTTAATCTCTACTCAGTTTGGCCTATTTATTTTTATCCATAAATATGATAGCCCATTCTCCAGTGCAGACAACTTTCCTGAATTCCCTGCTGAATTTTTCCATATGGTTATATCAGAATTACCCAAATCTTATTAAACTCACATCATATTTCCACCTCTGCCAGAGACTACTTCTGTCACAACTATTGCCTATTTTGGTGAATAACTAAAATTACCAAAAGTCTATTTATCTAACATAGAAATTTTGGAATTTTTTTCCCTATAAGCTTATTCAAATCACAGCATTCACACATTCAGTTTCCACTGGACACTACCACAACATTTAAAATTTGCTCCACTCAACTATTTGGATACTTCTTTATTTTTCTGCCATGCAAGTAACAGCAAAGATTCTTAAAATCTTTTTTTTTTTTTAAAGATTTTTATTTATTTGTTTAACACAGAGAGAGAGAGCACAAGTAGGCAGAGCAGCAGAGAGAGGGAGAGGGAGAAGCAGGCTCTCCGCCGAGCAGGGAGACTGGAGCCTGATGCGGGGCTCGATCCCAGGACCCTGGGACCACGACCTGAGCCGAAGGCAGCCGCTTAACGACTGAGCCAACCGGGCGCCCCAAAGATTCTTAAAATCTTAATTAAATTTGGTTGTAATCATATTTATTCAAAGTTATGATTTAAAAATATAAAACATTATGTGATTATAAAACTATTGATTTTAGAAACAAATAGAACTCTTTTGCAATAGTACAATTATCACATATCTCTTCAATAGCACATAACTAGCTTTTCACATCTACACATTGAATTCATTTTTATTCCCTTACTGAATTGTTTTCTTTACACCTTGTACAGAGATTTTTACAGATTTTTTTTATTTCAAAACATGTATATGCTCGTTTAGTTTGACTAGAATTCTAACTTCACTTTATATTAAAATAAACTTTTAAAACAGAAACGTGACACATTAACTTCTGTCAGGCTTTCTAGGATGGAATTTAGAGTTCTTTGATGTCTCACACTGTGCTTTTCTTTCTTTATCATTTTCTAGTGAGTTTCTGCATTTCCTGTCTTGTTATATAACCAATTCACATACACTTGTCAGATTTTTTCTTAACACATATCAGTAAGAAGGACCCAGCAAAGTGAAATACATAAAGGTGTATTATCAAAAACACAGATTTCATGGTATTTAAAAAAATAACTATTAAAACTTTGTATTTCTTAAATATGTCCTTCACTCCACTATTATATTTATTTTTCTCTCAAATGGAAAAAAAAGTGCATTGTTACAAATAACAAAATAAAGTCTATGTTTATAAGAAAAGAAGACATGAAACACTGTGTACTTTTTTTTTACTACTCCTAATTCAAGAAACTTAGTAGCATGAGTCCTTGAAGTGCTTTAACCAAATGTTGAATTTTTGTTCAGAAATGGAAACACACATAATGAATGAACACTTATGTCTAAAGGGAAGAAAGACACTCTAAACAACTTCTGACAGGAAAAAATTCAACAGCGAATGTAGATGTTTATGGTGCTAAATAGTCTATTGAGAGTAAATTACAGACTGTTGAAGGTCAGTGTTCCTCCTCTGAGAACGATTGGAAGGAGGAATCAAATGTCTACTCTATCTCTATTCATGGAATAAAGCTACTCAATGTTTTCTTAATGTACTTTTCTCTATCATAGCCTTAAGCTTTAAAAAATATTTTCACCTATTCAGCTATAAAAAACACAAGTTTATAAATTAATATCAAGCATGGTGCTTTTAAAATGACAAAGATACAAGGTAGGAAAGATTAAACATAATGGCATTGCTTGTAAGCTACTTAGGTTTCAGAGCTGCATTAAAACAGAACAGAACAAAGCAAAGCAAAATTGTAAAATACTAGTGTAAGGACTAAGAATCATAACCACACTCCTGAGTCTGGCATTATTTAAGAGAAATACAACTCACTGTGTAGAGAACAGTAGAGAACATTTAGAAAGAACAACCAGAATAGGAAAAAAAAAATCTCAAAGCCATAGTTTTCAGAAATGGATTAATGTATTACTTGTAAAAATTCGCTAACATGTGCATATTCATCCGTATTAAAGAGAATAAGTAATCTCACAGACACCAGGAATTAAACTTTGGTTTCTATTATGTTACCTGAGTAAAATATAAAAGTATGGTTTATCATTTTTATATAGCTAAATCCTCAAACTTGGCAGAAAAGTAATATACTTTTATTGTCCTAAAACAATTTTTTTTCCCTAAAGACATTATTTCTGAGAAATAGATGAAAGCTTATCTAGCAGTTCAAGAATAACTTGGTCAAGTTAATTATTAACCAACAATTTCATGTTGAAATGCAATCAAAACCTACATTTCTCTCTTCCTGGTTCTCCATGTTCCAAATGAGGGTCTCTCTTTCAAGATTCTGTCAGTTAAATAATTTTTGCCTTATTGTTTGTTGTTCTAACATACTAAGGACCATCAATATGGGGAGGTAAAGAATTCAGGCTGGGAGAAGGAGCATGTTAAAAATGTTAGCCACATTTCTTTGCTATAGGAATAGTAGTCACTCCACTACACAAAAATTTCAGAAAATATTCTATCTATCCATCTATATCTATCATCTGTTTATGTATCTATTTCTGTGTTAGCTTTGTGTAAGTGGTGTTTAGGAGAAATCTGATATTTCAAAAGATATATTTGATATTTTAAAATTTTACTAAATGGATTCTTTAAATTTTATAGGCATGCTTAAGGTCTTTATTTTCATCCACTATTTTTTTAAATTTATTATTATTTTTTTAGAGAGAGAGAGAGAGCACAAGCAGGGGAGAGAGGCAAAGGGAGAGGGAGAGAGAATCATAAGCAGCCTCCACACACAGTGCAGAACCCAGTGCAGAGCTCAATCTCAAGACCCTGAAATCATGACCTGAGCCCAAATCAAGAGTCAGACACTTAACTGCCTGAGCCACCCAGGAGCCCCTCACCCACTATTTTTTCTGGTAATTCAATAATTTCCATTAACAAATGGTCATAATACTATTATTTATTATTACTATTAACACATTATCTTTGTGGTAGTACATATTTCACTAGAAAATTCCATTTTTATTTTATATTCAAATTTTAACTACATTAACATCATTTAAATTAAATTCAGATGTCTAACCGAAACATTACCAACCACAAGCTCATTCAGTTGACTCCCGTGTCTTCTTGACATCCCCCTTGGTTTTTATAAACATTGCTTTAATTTCTGGCACTACAAAGTGCACAGGGTCATTTCACTTATTTACTGCCTCAGTCCTAGAATCAGTCATTTCTCCAAGAAGCCCTAGTTCCTTTTACTGAAGAACAGTATTACAAAAAAAGATGCAGGTATTAGGATGCTCATTATTGCTGGAGTATAGTTGCTTATAGATAATCTCAGCTGCTAGAAATATATGTATGTATGGTAACCTGCATATATACATGTCTATAAATATTTTTATATGTATCTATATCTATATTAAGTTAATCATGAGTTCATATTGATTTATCTGACTCTAATCCATTATCACATGGATAATTTTTAGCCTTCTTTGCCTGCTATAATCTCTGAGGCCTACAGTAAGAAACCTGGCTGATCTGTTTACTTAACTGTTCAATTCCATTATGCATATCTAGTGATTTCAGAATTGTTCATGCTGACCTCCTTGGGAAACAACTTTATCAACTCAACTAGAGTACAATGCTTATATACCATTCCTTTTGCATTTAATCTTACAGACTCCACTTATTTCCAAAGTTACTTAGGTCAGCTTCTTTCCCCCTACCTTCTTCAGTGAGGTTGTTTCATATACTTGTAATACAGTTAAATCTTTTGCTGCATCCTACATTCCATCCTGTGACCCCCCTCACCTCCAAAATGATTTTTTAAATTTGCAAACATTAAGGTCTAATCTTTGTACTATAAAGTTCCATGACTTTTAATAAATACATGATGTCATGTGTAACATTACAGTATCATTCAGAAAAATTTCAATGCCATAAAATTACAGTATGCTTCACCTAATCAATACCATTCTTCTCCTAATCAATCCCGTTCCAAATCCTTGGCAAGCATCGATATGTTTACCATCTTTATAGTTTTGACTTTTTCAGAATGTAATATAAAGGGACTCATACATTAAGTAACCTTTCACTGAGCAATATACATAGAAGATTCATCCATCTTTCATGGCATATTAGCTAATTTCTTTTTTTACTGTTGAATAATATTCTATTATGTGAATACACCATACTTGTTTATCCATTCACCTATTAAAGGAAATATCAATTGCTTCCATTTTTTAGCAATTTTGAATAAAGCTGCTATAGATATTGGTGTGTATGTTTTATTGTACATTTAAGTATTCAAAGCATTTGGGGAAATATCTAGGAGTACAACCATCAGATTGTATGGTAGTGCTATGTTTAACTTTGTAAGAAATTTCCAACTTTCTTCCAAAGTAGCTGTACCTTTTTGCATTTCCACCAACAATAAATGAAAGTTTCTGTTGCTCAGTATTCTTGAAAACAAATAGTATTCTTTTTTTTCCTAACCATTTACCAAGTGTGCAGTGGCATCTTGTTGTATTAATTTGCATTTCTCTAAAGACAATGATGATTAGCATCTGTTCCTAAACTTATTTGCTATTTATATATCTTCTTTGTTGAGGTGTTTATTCAACTCTTTGGCCCATTTTTTAATTGGGTTGTTTGTTTTCTCACTGAGTTTTTAGGAGTTCTTTGTAATATTTTTGATACATGTCTTTTATGAAATACGTGTTTACAAATATTTTCTCCCAGGCTTGGCTCATCTTTCATTCTCTAACAGTGTGTTTCATAGAGCAGAAGTTTTTAACTGTACTAAGTCTGGCTTAGTATATACACAAAAGCTCTTGTTTTTGATGTTATATCTAAGAACACATCACCATACCCGGGGTTACATAGATATTCTCTTGTTTTCTTTTAGAAGTTTTATAGTTTTGATTTTGCATTTAATCTATGATCCATTTTCATTCATTTTTATGAAAATGTGAGGTCTGTGTCTAGATTCATTTTTTTGCATGTGGATGCCAGTTTTTCCAGCACCATTCATTGAATAAACTATTCCCTAAATTGCGTTTGTGCAGTTGTCAAAGGCTAGTTGGCAATATTTGAATGGGATTATTTCGGGACTCTCAATTTTTTTCCTTTGATGTATGTATCCCTTCTTTTACCAATACCACACTGTCTTGGTTCCTACAGTTTTATTTTGGTAAGTGTGAAAATTGGTTAGTATAAGTCCTTCAACTTTTTCTTTCTAGGTCTTCACCTTTCCACCTGAACTTTAGAATCAGTTTTGTTGTTGTTATTTGTTTTGTTTTAATATCTGCAAAATAGTGTGCTGAAGTTTTTGTTTGTTGTTTCTTTGGTTTTTAACCACAAATGGGTGTTGAGTTTCACCAAATGCTTCTTTTAGCATCAATTGATATGGTCCTATAATTTTATTCTTTAGCCTTGTGGTGTGGTTTACAGAGAATAATTTTCAGGTATGAAATCCATTTTCCAAATAGGAATAAATCAGCTTAATTGGGATGGCATTGAATCTATAGATAAAATTGGGAAGAACTGTTATCTTAACAAAAGTGAGTCTTCCAATCCACGAACATAGAGTATCCATTTATCATTTAGATACTCTTTGATTTCTTTCATTAGTATTTTATTTTTTATATGCATATTCTGTACATATTTTGTTAGATTTATACCTTTGTATTTCATTATTTTGGTTCTATTATAAATGACATTTTTAAATTTCAGACCTCAGTTTGCTGATTGTTACAGATAGAATGTGTTTCTCCAAAAATTCATATGTTGATGTCCCAACCCTCAATGTGACATTATTTGCAGATAGGGCCTTTATGGAGACAATTTCAGTCAAATGAGGTCAGAAGGGTGGAACCCTAATCCAGTAGGATTAGTGTCCTTGAAGAAGAAATACTAGGGAGTGCTCTTTCTCTCTCTCCATCTCTCCCATGTAAGAACATAGCAAGAAGGGAGTCATCTGCAAACCAGAAAGGGAGCTCTCACCAGAACCTGACCATGCTAATCTCAGACGTCTAGCCTCCAGAACTGTGAGAAATAAATTTCTGTTGTTTAAGCCATCCAGTCTGTGGTATTTTGTTATGGCAGCCTAAGTGGACTAAAACACTGATGTGTAGAAAAAGAAGTAACTTTTGTATATTGACCTCGTATCTTGAGAACTTGGGACCTTGCTATACTCATTTGATAGTTTCAGGTATTTTTTTATAGATTCTTTAGGATTTTTACATACACAAGCATGGTATTTGACAATAAATAGTTGCAAATAAATAGTCCATTTCCAAACTGTATACTTTATTTCTGTTTCTTATTTATTGCACTAGTTAAGATTCCAGTATATTGTTGAAATGAAAGTGGTGGGAACAGACATCCTTTTCTTGTTCCTGATCTCAGGGGGAAAACAGTTTCTCACATTAAATATGTTGTTAACTGTAGGGGTTTTTATTGTAGATGTTCTTTATGAAATTAAGGAAGCTCTCCTACATTCCTAGTTTGCTGAATTTTTTATCACAAAGGGATGTTGGGTTTTGTCAAATGTTTACTGAATTGATTATTAGGATCATATGATTTTTCTGCTTTAGCTTGATGATGTAGTGGTTTACATTGATTTTCAAACGTGAAACCAGGTTTGCATACCTGTAATACATGTTTGCTTGTGTTTTGTGACTCTTCCTGTACATTGTTGGATTAAATTTACTGCTATTCTGTTAAGGATTTTGTATGCAGTATTCATAAAAGATATTGGGGTGTAGTTTCTTTTGTAATATATTTAACTAGTGTTGATTTTAGGGTAATGCTGCCTTAGGATATCTTCTTGGAGAATTGATTCATTTATCATTATGCAAAGCCCTCTTATCCCTGATAATCTTTGCTCTGAAGCAGTTTTGTGTGAACTTAATAAAGCTACTTCAGCTTTTTTTTTGAATGAGTTAGGAAGTGTTTCCTCTGTTTCTAATTTCTGAAAAAATCAGAAAATTGCTATAATTTTTTCCTTAAGTATTTGGCAGCATTCATCGTGAAACCATTGACTTTGTTGCTTTCTTATTTGGAAGGTGATTGTTAATTCAATTTGTTTAATAAATATAAGTCTGTTAGGATTATCTATTTCTCTTTGTGCTTTTGGTAGTTTTGTGTTTCTAGCAATTGGTCCATTTCAAACAAATTATCAAATTTGGGGGCATTTTTTGTAACCCATTTAATGTCCATGGCATCACTAGCAGTGACCCTTTTTCTTTTCTGATATTGCTAATTTTTATCTTCTCTTTCTTCTTGTTTAGCCTGGGTAGAAGGATATTGACTTTATTGATTTTATAAATGAAACAGTTTTTGGTTTCTTCAATTTTTCCATTGTTTTCAATTTTATCGAATCCTGCTCTAATTTTTATTATGTTTTCTTTTGCTTGCTTCAGGTTAAAATTGCTCTTCTTTCTCTAGTTTTCTAAATTGGAAGTTTAAGTTATTTATACTAGATCTAGGGTAGATTCCTCCAAGGCTATGAGTTCCCCTCTAAGCAATGCTTTCACTGTATCCTACAAACTTTAATAAGTTGTATGTTTATTGATTCAAAACTTTAAAAAACTTTCTCTTGCGACCTTTCTCAGACTTGTGTTTTTTTATAATATTTTTATTTAAAGTCTTTAAAAAAGATTTTTATCAGGGGCACCTGGGTGGCTCAGTCATTAAGCATCTGCCTTCAGCTCAGGTCATGATCCCAGGGTCCTGGGATTGAGCCCCTCATTGGGCTCCCCACTCCGCAGGAAGCCTGTTCTACCCCTCCCACTTCCTCTGCTTATGTTCCCTCTCTCACTGTGCCTCTCTCTGTCAAAAAATAAATAAAAATCTTTATAAAATAAATTAAATAAATAAATAAATAAATAAAAAGATTTTTATTTAATTTCCAAGTATTTGATGATTTTCCAGATATCTGTTAGTGATATATAGATAAATTCTGTTGTGGCCCAGAATTGGCTTACCTTTTCATGTTCCAAGGAAATGTGAGAAGAATATATATTTTGCTGTTGTTGGATGGGTTATTCTGTAAATGTCAGTTCAACCATTATTATTAGAACTGTTCAGTTCATCTATATCCTTACATATTTTCTTCCTGTTTGATTTGTCAATTATAGAAGGGTGTTGCTATATACCAGTATAATAGTGAATTTTTCTTTTATCTTTTTTTTCTTTGAAGTTCTATCAGTTTTTGTCTCATATTTTGATGCTCTGTCATTAGGTGCTACATCTTTAGGATCGTTGTCTTCCTGGAGAATTGACACATTTATTATTTAATGCTCCTTTTATTCCTGTAATCTTCCTTATTCTGAAGTCTGCTTTGTGTAAATGTAATATAGCCACTCCATCTTTCTTTTTTTATTGAAGTATAGTTGGCATACAATGTTGTATTAGTTGTAGGTATACAACATAGTGATTCAACAACTCTAAACATTACACTATGCTCACCCCAAGAAGTGTAGTTACCATCTGTCACCATACAATGGTATTACAATATTATTACACCCCCAACCTTCTTTTGATTACTGTTAGCATGGCGTATCTCTCTCCATTCCTTTTGCTTAACTTTTTTGAGCATTTTATATTTAAAATTGGATTATTTTAGTTAATATAAATTGGATGCTTTAAAATCTATTCTTATAATAACTAACTTTAATTATTATATTTGGATTATTCACATTTAAAGTGATTATTAGTTTAATTAGGTTAATTTCCACAATGTCTGTAACTGTTTTCTACTTGCTGCATTTGTTTTCCTGGTATCCTTTTTAAACATCTTTTCTGTCAGATCTGATTTTTTTAAATTTTTAATATTTTTAGAGATTGTCCTAGAATTTAAAATATATATATTAAACCATTGGAAGTCCACCTTCAAATAATAGTATATGTGTAAAGCAGATGCCCTATAACAAAGTATTCCCAATTCCTCCCTCACACTACTCATGACACCATTCTATTATTTTTCTTTACACATACACTATTATCCTCCACTGTATTGCTACTATTATTATTTTAACAAATATTTGTTTTTAATTCAATAAGAATGAGAAAAATAAAATATTTTATTTGTCTTCATTTATTCCTTCCTGATGTTCTTTCTTCATTCACATAGATTCAAGTTTCTGACCTATATCATTTTTTTTTCTTCTGCTGAAGAACTTATTTTAACACTTCTTACAACTTCTGCTCACAATGAATTCTTTCAGTTTTGTTTGTCTGAGAAAGTCATTTTGTCCTTTACTTTTGAAGGGTAATTTCATTGGATACAGAATTTCAGAATTTGAGGTTAATAGTTTTTCTTTCAGTACTTTAAATGTTTCACTGCATTTTTGCTCTATAATCTTCAGATTAAATTTCAATGTTTTAATAGGCCTGTGTCTTGGGCCTATGATCATCATAAGTGTTTCCCCAGTGGCATAGCATCATCCCCTTCTAACTCCCCATACCTTCTTCTTTTAAATCTTGATAATAGCTGACCCCATTAGGTAAAACAAATGTTAGAGCAGGCTTGGATAGGAGAAATGCCCTTGCCCCAGCTGAGATTATAGGCTGTGGTAAAGTCTTTTTCTCTGAGGAGTTCCCTTCTGTTGCAGAGAAAGCTCTTGCTGTGTTTTACAATGATTACTCTTTCCCTTCCTCTACCAGATCTAGGAGGGGACTTTTTCAGCTCTTCAAAGTGAGAACCTGGTGGGCCTCCTGAAGATTTACAACCCATAAAAATATGGTTAGCCTGCTTAATATTTTGATTTGAAGGACTTTCTTACTTTCATGCTAATCAATACTCAATGATTCATCAAAATCATCATCATATTATTATTTAAATGTTCCTCTCTTCTTCTGCCCCAGCAGTTTCTACTTCAGACCAGCCTATTTTGACTACACCTCTGGATGCACTTCTGTCTCTAGATTTTGAGGTAGCAGTTTGGCCTGAAACCTGAGCTCTTTGATAAGCCTCAAAACATCATTGAATTTCAGTTTGTCCAGTTTTTTCTTATTAGGATATAAGTGGTATTTAGATAATGGAACTGAACTAGAAGTCCTCTGCTTATAATTTTCATATTTACTTTGCAAAAAAATATTGGTAGGTCATGTTAGCAACTGTTAGAAAACAGACCTTACAACACAATAGAGTTTAAAAATAATTTATAATACATTTAAAAATTTTTTTGAAGTTGCACAACTATGTATTTAGCATCTATCAATTCAGAAGAATCCACTTCAAGGTAGAATGTTCTGTTTATCTTTTATTTTGTCTGTAACAATTCTTATGTAAAAATAATAATTTGAAATCATTTTTGTGTGACTTGAATAAATTAATGTAAGATTTTGAGTCTACAGAAGGAAATAAACATGGTTTAGGACCAGATTAAGAAAAGTTAATTTAAGATGTATTAATGGTAAATTAATCTCTAGTTTTCAAATATGTTCATACAAACCCCATTTCTTGTCTTGTCACACTAATTTTCCATAGCTCATATAGCCTTAGAATCAATAGAATTTTTACTAAGGAAATTAGAAATAGTAACCAGACATCCTGCAATTCAGCTACCTATTTAAAGAGGAATCATCTTGAACTACTATAATCTTTCAAGTTTTAAAAGTTATCAGAAGGGGTGCCTGGGTGGCTCAATTGGTTGAGCATCCAACTCTTTATTTCAGCTCAGATCATGGTCTCAGGGTTATGGGATCAATCCCCAAGTCAGGCTCCACTCTCATCTTGTAGTCCACTTGTCCCTCTCCCTCTGCTCCTCTCCCTGCTCCCTGTTCACTCATTATCTCTCTCTCAAATAAATAAATAAATAAAATCTTTTAAAAAATAAATAGAGATTATCAGGAAAGTATTAGAGGAGCAAGCATAAATGGAATGTTTGAGTTATCCTCCTCTGTTTTTTGAACAGTTTCTTGAAGATCTCCAGTTTTTCTTATATTTGAAAGAAAACGTAGAATAGTGGAAGTTCAAGTATAATATGGCCCAAGGGAATATGGATATGAAATAATTTGAAATGGTAAACTCATCTCTTTCCCAGCTCCTAAGGAGATGTTTAATGAATTTTCAATAGAAGCTTCATAACACTGCACAGTGGGGAATCAGTTTTCATCTGAATTCAAAGGAGAAAATGACTCTTTGATCCCAAAGAGGTTAATATGCCCTTCCCTTTACTACTATAGAAAGAAAAAAAATATTGTTAATAAGGACAAGGGATTGTGGGAGAGAGAATAAAGTTGTAAAACCACACAGAAATGTAAGACAAAGCATGCAGTTGAGAGAGAGAGAAAGGGAGAGAGAGAGAGAATGGAAGTATGAATAAGTGAATATAAATCCTACTATCATTCCCACTGAAAAGTTATACAGGAAACAAACATTTTACATAATAATTTGGAACGAAACAAGTCTTCCCTATATTTCAGTAAATAATAATATCATTAAAAAGACTGCACTTTAGGGCGCCTGGGTGGCTCAGTTGGTTAAGCGACTGCCTTCGGCTCAGGTCATGATCCTGGAGTCCCGGAATCGAGTCCCGCATCGGGCTCCCTGCTCGGCGGGGAGTCTGCTTCTCCCTCTGACCCTAACCCCTCTCATGTGCTCTCTCTCATTCTCTCTCTGTCAAATAAAGAATAAAATCTTTAAAAAAAAAAAGACTGCACTTTAGGCAAGTTTTGTATATAAAAATTAAGAACTTTTTTTATTGTGTGTGTATAGAGTATAAAGGTAAAGGGGAAATGCAAAATGGAAATTCTGCTAGGTTTTGAGAATATTCGGGAAAAAAAAAATTCTGGTCAAAGCAGAAATATACTCTTGACCACACTCTTTATAATTCACCTTCTTGTGTACAGTGAGGAGAAATAAGTTTGATATTAGAACTCACTTCAAAGCATTGAAGCTTACAGCCTCTAGGTATGTGTAGTAAAAATATATGTTCTTGTTTGAGAGTAAGGTTTCAATCATTTTCTAAAAAATCATTTCACTTAAAAAATTGTATTTAATTTCTATCAACAGGTTTTGACTTACACAGATAATTTGGTTGTGTGAAAGTCTCATGATATTTGAGTCACAATTTTGGTATTTGGTAGTGACTAGGATATGTATTTCAACAAGATTTTTTTCCCCCTGTATATTATGAATTTCAGTATGAATATAGAAGACAATGGAAATATAAAGAACCACAAGCACCACCAAATTTTAAATGGTATACCAGCAAATTCACTAGAAAATAAATATAATAATAGATCTGTTGAGTTCATGATTTGGCAAATCTTTTCACATTATCTGGATAATATTTTCCATTATGTTTTTATATCACTAAACTGTTCCTTCTATTATTCTAGGCTCTGGAATAAAAGAGAACAGAATCTATCAATAACTTCAGAGATGACTTCTTCCTTTTGTGACTAAAATAAATATTTTTAAAGCAGTGTTATTTATGTTGACAACCATCCCATCATTCCATAGTTATACATTTATTTTAGATTAAAATTCATATTCAATTTACTTTGATTAATTTCTAGCATATAAGAACTTATTATTTGCTTATTATATATGATATAATTACCATTATTACAGAAGTGACTGTAGTTGATTTGACTATATTATGACAACTATATTAAACAAACAAGCCAAATAAAGATATAAACTTGTTAGCAAATATTCCTGTAATCTATTTGTTTATGAGGAAAATGTGCCCATTGGAACCTTGAGACACATTCTTTTAAAACTCTATTTCTTAAATAATCAAGAAGTCCATTTCCCACATATACAGCTAAAATCAGCAAAGCTAAAATTATCTTGTCTAAGTGTAACATACAGATGAATTATCAAACAGATCATAGGTGTGGAAAGAGTAGAAATAGGTCAAAATAGAGAAAGTGTTCTCTAAAATAAATGCAAACGTTTCACCTTTACCAATATTTGAGGAGAGAAGACAATGTGTCTGTCGTCTCAAGAGTTATCATGTCCCTATTTTCTTTGAAATACACAATCTGAGAAGAACTTAAAGGAAAAGACACAACCCATTAGCCATATTCATTTTAAATTTAAAATCATTTTGCACAGAAATTCTTAAACATTTCAATTTTATCCAAGACCTATCTGTAAGGCTCCACAAAATTAATCAATAGTTCTAAGTAAATTGTACTCAGATGTCTGATTTTAGTGTGTGTTATATCTTGTCAGTATAAAACTCTGACACTTTAAACCACTTTCTCAAAAACAAGCATTTTATATACAAATGGCAACAGTCAAATATTGTGTATTTGAAAATAGTCATTTGCTATACATATTCAACTACCCTATTTGTACTAACATTTTTAAAGAAATTGAGTAAGTTTCTATGATACTGACTTAACTTTTATCATTATCCAGTAAAATATAATATCAGTAAAACTGAAACATATTTGAAACTAAACATACTCAGGCTAACTAGTAACTAATCAGATTATAGTCCCTATGCTATTTAAGTTGATATTTAGTTTACATATAGACTTTCTGGTTAAATCCAAAAATAGGCAATAAATAGCTTAAAGTACATTTTTTGCTTACATGTGAAAATCTAGTTAGATAATAAGTAATCAGCATCAAGGGGAGACCAAAAATTTCCATTGTGAATCCTCACAAATAAATTAACATTTGACTTCATTCATTGGTATTACTAAACTTTCTTAGACTAATTTACCATATATTTGTATTAGGACCACTGAATGAGGGCTAAGATGGAAAAAGGGAGGAAACTAGAATATGATCAGTACTGTCCAGATGATTAGCTATTTTCACATAAGTTAACATACAGCGTGCACACTTCTAACAATTTTACTTTGGGCCCCACTTGCACCAAGATTTCCTTTCCAAAGTTTCTGTTCTTTTGTTTCCAGAGTATATCCATTAAGCAGTTACTCCCCAATCTCTTCTCTCCTTAGTCCCTAGCACCCACCAAGCTGCTTTCTGTCTCAAGGGATTTACCTCTTCTGGATATTTCATATATACGGAATCATGCAATTTATGACTTTTTGTGTCTGTCTTATTTAATTTAGCATACTGTTTTTGAGGTTTATTAAGGTTGTAGTATGTATCAAGAATTTATTCCTTTTTATGGCTGATTGATATTATATTATATGCATATTTCATAATTTGCTTATCTGTTGATTAGTTGGATATTGGATTATTTCCACCTTTTAACTATTGGTTGAGTACCTGTTTTCAATTCTTTTGGATATATATGAGAATTGGAATTGCTGGATTGGAATTGGTAGCTACTCTACCAATTCTATGTTTAACTTTTGAAGAACTACCAAATTGCTTTCCACAGACCATTGTACATTCCCACCAGCAATGTGTGGACACTCGCATTCTTAAAATCATGCCAAAAAGTATCATGGAGAATTTTGAACCAATACCTAGAATTATAGTTCTTCTTGAAATGGTTCTTAAAATATTTGTTTATTGAAAATTCAAAGAGTTATAGTCACCATCAGGAATACCAGTCAAGTTTTCAGATGTGTGGTTAGAGGTAACTACATCATGACTACCTAGTGACCGTCAATTAAGAAATGTTAAATTGAGTGTCAAAACGTGTCTCAGAATTAATGAAATAAGAAGTTCTAAACATCATCCTTTATTTAAATGTACTTAAGATAGTTTTTTTTTATTAAGGATTTGAAAATAACCAATACTTAATAATTATTATTGTGCAAACATAAAAAAATAAGTATTTACAAAAAAATTACCCTGATCAAGCTAAATTGCACTCTAAACAATACCACTTAATGCAAAAATGTTCAGGTTTTATATCCAATATGTTTATTTTATTTTAACTCTTAGATTTTATTATGAATTTAAATATTAACATATATATTAGTAGGCCATGGATTTGTATCTTCTGCACTTCTCTATATTCTTAATAATATATTTCAAGAAAGAGTCCCAAGTTGGCAGGGCCCTGCATAGATAGGACAGATCCAAGTTCTGGTGGGCCTAGAACTTTTAAAATTTGTATAGTTCTTTTTAAGAAAAATAATAAGAAATTAAAAATAAAAATATTTTAGTATTTTAATATTTATCCAGAAATTTTTTAAAAAGCACAGTGAATTACAAATTTTGGAATCTGTTGATTTGCATAAGCATCAGACACTCCTAGGAACTTGGTTACAATCTACAAAAGGGAGAAGTCTTCAAGTTTGAGTTTTCTTGGCTTCACAGAAAATCTGCTCATATCTATACCAAGGACTATTTACCATCGTCTTCTATCTATTTGCAGTCTAGAATAAAATGGACTGAACCCAGAAGCATGATAAAAGCTGTTAAAATGACTTTGGCATCCAAGAGGTCACATATGTTTCATAAGGGAATAATTTTGCTTATGGAAAATACCTGTGAGAATGTCATGAATTGCCACAGCTGGAAAGTTTAAATGTATCTAATCTAATATTCTTACTTTAGAGTTGAAGAAAATGAGTGACAGAGAAGTAAATTAACTTGCATCAGATCATAATTCTAGCTAAAAGAAGACCAGAATGCAGGTTTTGCCTAATTTCAACATAGTTATCTTTCTACTTTGGAAGAAAAAGAACACTCCTGGGGTGCCTGGATGGCTCAGTCGTTAAGTGTCTGCCTTTGGCTCAACTCATGATGAATACTCCAGAATTATTTTAACTCTTAGCACTACTGAATCATACAAATTGATCCAGTTAAGTAAACAGGGAAGATGATGGAGGAAAACAACAAAAACCAGAAGCTAATCGGCACTGACTACATGTTAGTAACTATGCTCTGTTCGTTATAATATAGTCTCATTTAATAACCACTGTATTGCTGTCCTCATTTTATAACTGAGATACTAAAAAGCTCAAAGATGATATCTGGCTTGATTAATTTTCCTTCTACTGCCAGTTGCCTCATGAAAACAAGGAGCCCTGGGCACTGCTGCATATACGTGTTTTTGGCATTTATGCCCATGCATCCCTTCTTGAGCTTCCCTACTATGTCTTATTCATCTGACAAATTATTAATTTCCCTTTGAAAACAAGATAACTGTCAACATTCTTCCCAAACATACCAGGAGGATGTGTCAGTGCATTCACATACAAAAAGCTACAGCGAAAATACTATGTGACAAGTGTTATATTAGTGGTAATACCAAGTGGCTTAAGGGAATCATCAAAAAGGTAAGTCTTTCCAGGATGGTGTGACCTCTGAAACAGCATCTAAGAAGACATTGCATTGAAGTGCATTCTGAGTAACTGATGATAAAAAGACATATATTCCAAGTAAACCATGTGAAGTTTGAAAAGCGTATCCAGCTTGGCTAAAGTAAAAGGCTTTAGTTGCAAACTGACACAGAGGAATGCCAATGAAATGGTTAGGACTCATCTAATGAGGGGTCTTGCTTGTTAATGCAAGCAGTTGGGGTTTCAATTAATAGCTAATTGGAAATGTGCTAGAGATTTTTATTATGGTGATGTTAATAAAGAAATAACTTTCAAAAGATTACTTTACCCTTGATATAGAGGATGAATATGACAAGAAAAAAAATGGATGGCAGGAAGACCAGCAAAGAAGTTATTAAAAGCAAGATGTGAGCAACTGGAAATGGAAGTGATGTATATCCTATCTATAATATCAGTATGGCCTTTTTTGAAGGCAGAAATATGGTTCTTGGGGCACCTGGGTGGCTCAGTCGTTAAGTGTCTGCCTTCGGTTCCAGTCATGATCCCAGGGTCCAGGGATCGATCCCCACATCGGGCTCCCTGCTCAGCAGGAAGCCTGCTTTTCCCTCTCCCACTGCCCCTGCTTGTGTTCCCTCTCTCACTATGTCTCTCTCTCTGTCAAATAAATAAATAAAATCTTAAAAGAAATATGGTTCTTTCTTCATGGTAGCTACTCTACATTTTGTCTCAGTTCTACAAATACAGAAGCTGCTCCATTAGAATATACAAGTGAATGTTTATTTTCCAGATTCTCTTGCTTCTCACTAGTACATCACTCTCTCCTCTGATCTGACCTTTACTCCCCCAGTCAATAGACGATGAGACAGTGACATCTTTTGATTCCTCAATCAATAAGTAGGTGGCTTAGGAAAGATTAACAGTGATGATCTTCATCCTTTATAAGTCTGACATTGTCATTCAGACAGATGAGAAGATGGATAATTAGATTACAGTCACATTCAAAGTAGTGAAACAAGAGTTTCATGAAAAGAGTAAAATAGAACTTTTTAATTAGGTTCAAATACTTGTATTTTATACTATACAAAACACAACTTGTTAGCTATGAATCCAGTTGCATTTTATTCCTTTACTTATCAGCCAAACCAAAATAAGACAAATGTAGTATTCTCCAGATATTATGTTAATGTAGAAATAGTTGATTGGTGATTTGCATTTTGGCTCATTATGGAGATTTATAAGGATTTAAACCTATTTTACGGTGATTGAAATAATTAAAGTGATCTCTATTTCTATAATATTTGGATTGATATATGTTAAGCTTCTCTAAATACTAGCCATTTAGAAAGAAATCTTTCAGAGAGATCATGAATCAAACAGTTATTCAGCCACATTCTGAAATTTCAGGAGCAAGTTAGGTAGAGTAAGTGGATTAAGTTAAAGTTAGGAGAAAATCATATATTTGGTATCCTAATATAGATTTTTAGGTCTCTGAGGATGGGTCTGTGGGTGTTAAAGATCTTGGCTGGAACACCCGCTAAGTCTGGTTTTCTACCTTCAGATCCTATTTGCTGCAAGAGGTAGTTGGAGAGGGCAATGCAGATGCTTATAGAAGCAGCATGTTTCAAAGTTTTATGAAAAGAAACTAACTTTAGAAGTTAGTCAGAAGCTTCTAAAGGATAGATTTTTAAACTCCAAGCACAAACCCATTGAATTAGAATTCCTGGTAGCAGAGTGGCAAATCTGCATTTTTAACAATGATTTTTATGCACTTGAATGCTTAAACAATGGTCTTCAAACTTTGGCTCCTGTTACTCTTAAAAGAAATTTAAAAACCTATATCTTACACATTTAATGTTTTCTTCAAAAAATTTAACAATTTTTTTGTGATGAAAATGCTGAAGATTTACTCTCAGAAAATATCAAGTATACACTACAGTGTTATTAACTATAGTGAGATGATTGATGTATTTAATTAGTTGTGGTAACTATTCTACAATGTATCTATCAAATCATTACATATGCACTTTAAATATGTACAACTTGATCAGTCAATTATACCTCAATAAAGCTGAAAAATAATATTTAAAATTTTTAATAGTAATAAAGTGATTAACAAGTTTTAGCAATTTTAAATATTGTTACTTCTCATATATTATATACACTAGCATATTAGGTAAAACAGTATATAATTCTTATACATATATCCAGAGTGCTTAGGTAACTTGTGATTTGATATCCACTGTCATCATTTGAAAACTTCACTTTTATAGTTATAAATTATTGCATTTTCTCACTGAATGCATATTTATAATCTGGTTAATTAATTTTATCCTAATGTAATAGTATTTAAAACAATATTTTGTTATGGACAATTTAAAGCCAGCGTAAAAGAATATATAATATTGTAACTAACACTCATTGCATAATATCTAGTTTCAATAATTAATGGTATATGGGCAAGCATGTTTCATATATACCCCCATTCAGTTTTGTCTTATTGTATTGATTTTAAAGCAAACCCAAGACATAATGTTATTTTATGTGTAAATATCTATGTATTTATTTCTGAAAAAATAAGAATTGCTTTTTAAATACACCATAGTCCATTCCAAAGCACTAAAAATAAGAATAATTCCTTAATGTAATCAAATATCAGGTCATTGTTAAAATTTTCTTGCTTTTCTCATAAATGTATGTGTATATTTTAAGTTTGTTTGTTGAAATAGGATCCAAATAAAATCCAAACATTTTATTTGGTTGATAAAGATCTGAATTTTCTTTCAATTTGTAGCATTGCTGTTTAATAGAACTTGCTGTAAACATGAAAAATCTTCTGTATGTATGGTCTCCATCTGTGACTATTGTGCCCTTGAAGTATACTAGATGAACCGAATTTTTAACCTAATTTTTATTGATTTAAATTTAAATAGCCACATGTGGCAAGTAGCTACAGTACTAGAAAGTGAAGGTCAAAGAAATGACTCTCTTTTTTTTACTTACAATTTATCTGTTTTAACAATTTATCTGTTAAAAAATATCAGATTTTTTTGTCTATTCAGTATCCCATAATCTGGATTCTATTGGCTAATTTTTGAGATGGCATTTGATATCTTCCTCTGTCTCATATATTGTCTGTAAATTGATATTCAGATCTAGGAATCTGATCAATTTAAGACTGATTTTCAGCAAGAATATGGCATAGATAGTTGCTATTATATTCTTCCATTAGGAGGCCTCTTGCCTAATTGCTTCCTGTTAGTGATCATTGCCTAGATCCATAGCTTCATTTGTGGTTACAAATGGTGATATTCTAATTCTGTCCTTATTTTCATTAAGACTGGAATGCTTATATAAAGAGAAATGCCTTTCTTAATTATTTAGTTAACCAGAAATGTAGTTTGAACAGGAAGGTGAAATAAATTCTTCATTCTTACTTTTCAAAATAGACAAATACCACAAATACCATATAATTTCAGTCATGTGGAATTTAAGAAATAACTGGGTTCTTTAAAATTTTATGATATTAATCAATTATTATTATTTTTAATGCCATTATGATAGCATAGAGATACATAAATACGATGTATCTCAATCTATTTAAATAATATTTCTTCTTGATGAAAAAACTTTTTTATTATTGAGTCAAATGAGAGTGTCTTCAAGTTGGCTCCTGAGATCATTTACATGATACCAGGGAGTGTGTGAAAACATTTTTGCTTTATTATGTAAGATATTCCAGGCTGCTCTACTGTATTTCTTCTTCTAGATCTGCAATCAGCCATCTCTGAGAAACTGTGATTTACTTTGGTTGAAGAGTTTTAGAGACCCCATTTTGGTCACTGAGTTGGCCATTTTCTTTCTTGACACTTTCAAGGGACAAAGAGAACAACAACAAAAACAACAAATTTAAAAATGCCATTGCGACTTCATAATAATACTTCCAAATCAAATTTCAGTATTTCAGACTTGTTACTTAAGCTTGTTGAACTTATATCTCTTTACCCTTTGTCCATTTCAGAAAATCTATTTTTTAAAAGATGTCAATATGCATTAGTCCTGTTCTTTTTTTTATTCTTATGTTAATCCCCATACATTACATCATTAGTTTTACATGTAGTGTTCCATGATTCATTGTTTGTGCATAACACCCAGTGCGCCATGCAGAATGTGCCCTCCTCAATACCCATTACCGGGCTAACCCATTCTCCCACCCCCTCCCCTCTACAACCCTCAGTTTGTTTTTCAGAGTCCATCGTCTCTCATGGCTCATCTACCCCTCCGATTTCCCCTGCTTAATTCTTCCCCTCCTGCTACCTACTTCTTTTTTTTTTTCCTTAACATATATTGCATTATTTGTTTCAGAGGTACAGATCTGAGATTTAACAGTCTTGCACAATTCACAGCGCTTACCAGAGTACATACCCTCCCCAGGGTCTACCACCCAGTCATCCCATCCCTCCCACCCCACTCCCCACTCCAGCAACCCTCAGTTTGTTTCCTGCGATTAAGAATTCCTCATATCAGTGAGGTCATATGATACATGTCTTTCTCTGTTTGACTTATTTCACTCAACATAATACCCTCCAGTTCCATCCACGTCATTGCAAATGGCAA
>NC_138382.1:30975320-30994280 GCF_054177405.1 Leptonychotes weddellii | reverse complement strand
CAGGGAGCCCGATGCGGGACTCGATCCCGGGACTCCAGGATCATGACCTGAGCCGAAGGCAGTCGCTTAACCAACTGAGCCACCCAGGTGCCCATCGATCTCATTTTTAATAAAGGTAGGATTAATAAGAGTACAGGTGAGGGGGCGCCTGGGTGGCTCAGTCGTTAAGCGTCTGCCTTCAGCTCAGGTCGTGATCCCAGGGTCCTGGGATCGAGCCCTGCATCGGGCTCCCTGCTTCTCCCTCTCCCACTCCCCCTGCTTGTGTTCCCTCTCTCGCTGTCTCTTTCTGTCAAATAAATAAATAAAATCTTTAAAAAAAAAAAAGAGTACAGGTGAGCTGATCCTGTTCTGTTATACCTATATTTGGGTGTCCAATACAACATTATATGTCCTAATGAGACTTTAAAAACGATATTAGGTTTCAAAATTGTGTTTCTACAAGCAGAAAGAGTTAGGAGTTCCCAGAAAAAGAAAGATGAGACATAGTTTTGTGACACAGAAATCATTTTAGGTCCCCAGCTCTTTTCTATTTTCCATGTTCTATGTCCTATGGACTCTACTTGCCTAAGCACACTTCTTACAGAACTTCCTAGGAGGTGTCAGAATTATAAAGAAATGCAAAAACCTCACTAGTTAAGGATTTTAAGGGAACTCAAGGATACAAAAACTAACTCAAGGAATACAGGAAATAGCCTAACATATCAGATACAATAAATGAGTGGTAAAACTCCCAGCGCTGCTGCGTTGCTTACCGCAAAAAGGCAAAAATTTCGTCTGGTTTAAACTGGCTCTCAGAAGCATGCTCATAGCCCCTTCTCCTTGTCCAACAGTTACCTTTGCATCATTATAATGTTAAAGACTCTATCCTATGAGGAGCATAATCTTCATTAACTTAACATGGGATGCCTACATAAGTATGTTTTCCAAGTACACCTGCACAACCTTACCCACCTTTACATACCATGACAAAGCTCCCCTTTCTGAATATTCATTTGAAACCCTAAATAAAGAACCCACTCACCTCTGCTCAGAGAGCCATGGCTTTCTTATTTGTTAAAAATAAAGTTTCCTTTTTGTGGCAACTCCACCTAGTGTAATCTCTAAAACTCACTAAGGAGCAAACTCGTGTTAGTTTGATTACATTTCTAGATCGCAGGGGTTTTCAATCCTCATAAAGGTGCATCAGCATCACTTATGGAGGTGTAGAGGAAGAAAAATAATTTTTCTTTACCCTTCTAGGTTCTTGGCTGAGACCTGCAAGGAAGGACAGATTGTCGGAGGAAAGAAAGCCAACCTTTTTTTTTTTTTTTTTAAGATTTTATTTATTTATTTGACACAGAAAGAGTGAGAGAGACAGAGACAGAGAGCAAGCACAAGCAGGGGGAATGGCAGGCAGGGGAGAAGCAGGCTCCCTGATGAGCAAGGAGTCCGATGCGGGACTCAATCCCAGGACCACAGGATCATGACCTGAGCCAAAGGCAGATGCTTAACTGACTGAGCGACCCAGGCACCTCAAGAAAGCCAACCTTAAAGTAGGTTAGTAAATGCTTTATTCATTTTATTCATTTTATTCATTTCCTTACTGAGGACTATAGCTGGGAGACAGTTTTTCAGATTGCTCTGAAGAACTGCTCTGAAGCTTGTTAGCTAAAGGGGATTACATTTACAAAAGGGAAAAGGGTTTTCCAGATACTTGCATATCACAAGGTATAATTTGTTATGGTTGTAAAAATTAAGGTTTTCTGATTTCCACCTAGACATGAGAAAAACGTTTAGGTCATCCTAATACATTATGTTTCTATCATATCTGATTTATTTTAAAATATTGCCTGCATGCCTCTGCTTACCTGGTTTTCCAGTTCTTCCTGTTTTTGATGTCTCCTTGTCTCCTTGAGGTCACTTGAGAGGATCACAGAAGGATATCTGTCACCTATTGCAGTTTTAGTGTGCTAGATTAACAGGAGCAAACAAACAGAAGTTAAATAACATGTATATACCTCTGTGTATATAAGAGATACTCATGAAAGCTCCCTGAAATGGCCCAAGCCATCACCTTAAATACCTTTTTCAACTAAAAACAAAAGAAGATGTTGGAGGGTGAAGAGCCAATTCTCAGAGGTTGTCAGGCAAAGCACGGTAAAGTGTATGATTATCATGAAGATTTAAGTCCATGCCTTCTCCACTGATAAGTATTTCTAGAGAAGTAGTCCTCCTCCTTTTCCTGGTACAGTGGAAGACTCTCTTACAAATGAGATTCCCCTTACAAATGTAAATGTTTCTTAGAAAATGTTAACATCTATTAGGTTTTCAGTTTATCCTAAGTTTGCTATTTCTTAAAAATAACATGTTCAAGATAATATGGATTCCAAAGAGGTGTATTTTGGGGTGCCTAATTCTGCTCCCCTTAAAAAGTCCCACATGTGACAATTCTGAACACTCAGATTAAATAAATTTGGAGTCCTACTCACCCTTTTAGGGTACAGGCAGTCTGATGCCTAGCTTGGATAAAGAATTCCAGAGGAATCTACACTGCTGTGGAACATGAGGTTTTCTTGTTATTGCATTTTTTAAAATGAAAAAATAATGGATTATAGAATGACTTAGAGGGAAAAAAAAACAACCTGTCTTAATGGACTACTTCTAGTCTTTATGCTGAAAAAACTTAATGCATGGCTGTTCTAAATACTCTAAAATAAAAATACTAAATGTAAATAGATTGCATTTGAAAGAAGAATTAAGTTCTTAGAAAACTTGATTTTGTATTACTTAGAGGGTAAATATACACAAATATTAGTGGAAGTGAGTAGCAGATTATTTTCACCAGCATTCTAAAATGATTCAGGAACAAATGGAATTCAGATATCTATTTTGCTTTTTATGGAGAGACAGAGAGAGAGATGACAAAGTGAGATGGAAGGTTGGAGGGTATATATGGCTTTTCATGCATTTTACATTTTTATTCTTAGATGTAGACACTTTTAGGTTTTTCATATGTTCATAATTAATCGATCCTTTTATCATTATGAAATTTTTTTAAATCACTGGTTGTGATATGTGATTTATAATAAGTGATGAAGGAACAGAAGGCAAGCTGAGGGCAAAGCAGAAGCTGACACCCCTCAACCCCCCCACCATGTGATATATGTGACATTCCTCAGGCACTCTTGGTTGCCCTAAACTAAGGAAAGGAAAAACAATAGCTTATCTATAGAGATCACAATCCTGCAAGACCTGAGTCTCCCTCAGTTTACAAATGTCTTAGCAATCTACAAGAACAAAGCATTTCTATTAATAACCTAGCTTCCAGAAGGTAATGTAGATACAATTAAATGTCCTTATAAACTCCAGCCCATCGACAGATACTTGAAGCAGGCAGAGTATAATGTTCCTCCAGGAAGCTCCCAACTGTCTTCAAGTTAATGTCTTGCTAGAGGGAAAAACAACCTTGACTTGACAATGGCAAGGCCTCTGGTATCCTGTGAGTCTTCTTTAACATGAAAATCCTTTTGAAGCCTCCCTTTTCCTTACTTCCCCCAACCTCATAGTGTATAATCAGCTACCCCTCACAACCCCATTGCAGTAGCTCTTTCTGCCCACGGGTCTTGTCCCCATGCTTTAATAAACCACCATTTTGCACCAAGGAAGTCTCAAGAATTCTTTCTTAGTCATCGGCTCCGGACTTCATCCCATGGAACCTCACTTATATTCCAAAACCTCATCAATAAGAACCATGTGTTTGGGGACGCCTGGGTGGCTCAGTCGTTAAGTGTCTGCCTTCGGCTCCCGTCATGATCCCAGGGTCCTGGGATCGAGCCCCGCATCGGGCTCCCTGATCGGCGGGAAGCCTGCCTCTCCCTCGCCCACTCCCCCTGCTTGTGTTCCCTCTCTCGCTGTGTCTCTCTCTGTCAAGTAAATAAATAAAATCTTAAAAAAAACAAAACAAAAAAAAACATATGTTTGGTCTTTTCCTTGTTTGTAACACAGAGTTCCCCAAATCCTTGGAATTTCCTGTGTGATAAGAGCAATGGGAACATCTTTTGTTATAATATTTGGTTTCTTGTCCTCAGTTCCTGAAATAACTTCAGAGCCTTAAAGATAAAATGGGTGTTTTGCTATACATAACAAACCCCTTTCTACCACAACTGAGTGTATGTTAATAAAATGACTTTATTTTTTAAAGATTTGTTTTTATTTATTCATTTGAGAGAGAGAGAGGAGAGAGAGAGAGAAAACACAAGTGGGGGGAGGGGCAGAGGGAGAAGAAGGCTCCCCACTGAGCAGGGAGCCAGAAGCAGCCTGGATCCCAGGACCCTGAGATCATGACCTGACTTGAAGGCAGATGTTTAACCAACTGAGCCAACCAGGCGCCCCAATAAGATGACTTTTAGAAATCCCTTAACGGTGGGAAATTGGTTTCCATGGGAGCCAACCTTGTGAGTAGTGTTGGAACTTAGTCCCATCCCCTGACCTTGCAGGAAAAAGATAGAGTCTAATCACCAATGGCCATGGATTTAACCATTCATGCCTATATAATGAAGCTTCCACCAAAACCCAAAAAGAAGAGGTTTGGAAGATCTAATGCTGACTTGGATAGATAGCATCAGTTGATAAAATTTAATCCAGTTTGTGTCCAGAGAATCTTTGGTAGTACATGGGAAAACTTCCCTTCCTTAACATTAGAATTTAGGTCCCAGATCCCTTTTACTGGTGAAGAGGAAAATTACCTAGAGCAGGCCCAGGCCCGCAGGCCTCAGAAGACGGAATTTATTAGAAATGGCAAGAGATAACCAGAAGCCCCACTGGGAGCAAGAGATAAACAGCCATTCCTGCTTCTGAAAACAGGCTTCCCGCCACCGGCCCCCTAATAGCTGCCCTAACCGCTGTTCCCGCCTAAAGCAATCCCCCCCCCCCCCCGTTTAAACCCACCCACCAGCAGTCAGCACAGCCCTTGTAACATGACCCCCTGCCTTGCCCTATAAAAAGCTCTATAGCTCCCCTGCCCGGGGCCCAGAATTTCGAGTGGGAGCTCCTCTGGGTCTGCCAATGTAAAATAAGCCTGAGTTCTCCTAATTCTCCAAGTGTCGCTTGGTCTCTCACCAGTCTGATTTTTATTTTGTGCAGCACCGGTAATACATTTTTTATCCCAAAATCTAGGTTTGATATTCATACTGTTATGCCAGCTTTCTCATCAATTTTTGCATGTCATATATTTTTTGATCGCTTTACTTTTAACTTTCATATTACTTTATATATTATATATAAACAGTATTGTTGAGTCGTGCTTTATCCATTTTGATTATCTGTGTCTAGTGTTTGGCTTTTAAGAACAATGTTAATTTACTATAATTATCAGTATGAGTAGGTATAAGTGTGCATCCTTGCTGTTCATGTTCTATTGTCTTATATGATTTTTGTTCATTGTATTCTCACCTTCTTGCCTTCTTTTGGATTGCATACACTTTAGTATGCTATTTCATCTTAATTTATCCTAGTATTATTTTATCCTAATCTTTTTTTATCCTAATATTTAAATTTATTGTCACTTCTTTGATTTCCTTTTTTGGTGCTTGCAATCATGTTTACATCATACAAATCAATCTAGATTTTCCATAAGCAAACTGACTTCAAGGATACAAAGAAAAAGGAGGGTTTCAAGTCATTACAAAATAAGTAATCAGGAGATAAAAGCATAATTCCTTAGACTTTGATATATTTTAAATACTTTTTTTTTTTTTTACTAAAAATGACTAACCTTTAAATGGACTTCTGTTTGCTGTTTTGATATAAATCTTTTAGTACTTCTTTATAGTAACAAAATCATCTTTAATTAAGAAATGTACTTATTTTGGGCGCCTGGGTGGCTCAGTTGGTTAAGCGACTGCCTTTGGCTCAGGTCATGATCCTGGAGTCCCTGGATCGAGTCCCGCATTGGGCTCCCTGCTCAGCGGGGAGTCTGCTTCTCCCCCTGACCCTCCCCACTCTCATGCTCTCTCTATCTCATTCTCTCTCTCAAATAAATAAATAAAATCTTTAAAAAAAAAAAAGAAATGTACTTATTTTACACAGATTTAAAATAGACTAAAATACTATTTACTATAACAAGTACAAAGGGATTGTTAGTTTATTCTAACACCATCACGTTTTATCTAATGGAATTCACATGTTCTATGATATAATTTTATATAGGTAAAATTTTAAATAACACAGTATTATATGACTATAGATATCATAAAAACTTGTAGTGAAAGCCATAATGCTATTTCAGGTAGAGAATCACCAAGGTATGTGGTAGTAAAGTATTAAAGCTAGTGGTTTTCAAAAATCACAAAGATGTATTAAAACAAGATAGTCATGAGGTTAATTCTGGTTGAAAAGAAATATGAGTACATTAGAGAAAAAATAATGAATAGAACTCAGTCATGGAATGGTTATGGCAAGGTGTTGGTGGAGGTTAGGGAAGCACCTGGGTTGATGGCCACAGTATCTCAGGCAGTTATTTAATGCTTTTAGGATATCTGGGATCTTATATCATTGCTTAATTTCAGGTAAGAAAATCATAGCCTGCACAAATAATAAAGCAGGGACATTATCTCAATTCAATTCTAATTCTAAAGTATGTGTTCCTAATATTGTCGTGTCTGTTGGCTGCACGTGTTGGAAGAAGAGGGGTGAATGGGAAGAAGCTATTTTGCAGTTTTGGTAATTTAATTTTAGAAAAGAGATGTTAGGCTATATTATTAAATGGTATTTTTAAATGACCTCAATATTGTGGATTTATCTATATAAATTTTATCAGTAAAAGAAAACCTAAAAATTTAAAGTAATAATTTGAGGCCCAAGGGGGAAAAAATCAGATGAAATTTGCTTTAATGTCAAATTGCAATTAGCAGTTACATAAGAATGCAGGTTTCTGAACTAATAATATTAACAGGATGAACTTTCTGATAGCCAATTAAGCTGAGTTATGGATACTGGCCTTCAATAGAGTCCTTTGTCTGCTATTACTAAACCATACCCTTTAAAGAATACAAACTGGGGTGACTGGTGGCTCAGTCGGTTAAGTTCTGCCTTTGGCTCAGGTGATGATCCCAGGGTCCTGGGATCAAGCCCTGTGTTGAGCTCCCTGCTCAGCAGGGAGTCTACTTCACCCTCTTCCCCTGCTCCACCCCCTGCTCATGCTCTCTCTCTCTCTTAAATAAATAAATAAAATCTTTTTTAAAAAGAATACAAGCTGGTTATCATCTTCAGAAGATGATTTAGTCACTGCTTTAATACAGATTTATGTAAACCATATCTGTGTA
The DNA here is from genome assembly GCF_054177405.1 of Leptonychotes weddellii. NCBI lineage: Eukaryota > Metazoa > Chordata > Mammalia > Carnivora > Phocidae > Leptonychotes > Leptonychotes weddellii. The sequence goes on along the minus strand of NC_138382.1, from coordinate 30,986,979 downwards.
ATTAGTGAAGACTCCGAAACTTAAGAAGGCCTCACTGAATTTGTTATGAATTTTAAGAATTAAAACTAAAGAAAAAATTAAATGTCTTCATTTTATTCTATTTCATGTAACTTGTAAGAATTTTGAGAACTTTCAAAAATTGAGAGAAACTTATTAGAAATTCATGTCTCCTATATTTGCATGTGTATATATTATGTATATATGTATATTTTTATGAGTATTGGCACATATATGCATATGCATATATATGCATATATATTTGTATATATATGTGTATATGCATATATATTCAAATACTCATGGGTATACAATATATATAATGTATCTACATATCCACCTACATATATACAAAACTCCCTTTATATGTGTATTAAATAATTGTATGATTTGTTTAAGGCATTCTTTTTAATAAACTTTTAATTTTATGTTTTTATAATTTGCAAGAACATTGCAAAGATAGTTTGGAGAGTTTCATATACTTTCCCCTATTTTTAACATCTTAAATTACTGCGGTACATTTGTTGCAATTCATGAACCAAAATTGATACATCATTATTAACTAAGGTCCATTCTCTATTCAGAATTCCTTAACATTTTACCTAATGTCTTTTTGCTGTTCCAGGGTTCCATGTAGGATATCACATTACATTATGTTGTCATGTCTGTATAAGTGCCTCTTGGCTATGACAGTTAATAGGCACTCTTCTATGGCTTAAGCTTCAAACAAACCGACAGGTTTGAGACCCATTTTATTTTATTTTATTTTTAAAAATTTTTCTTTCTTTATTTGACAGACAGTGAGAGCACAAGCGGAGGAGGAACAGAGAGAGAGGGAGAAGCAGACACCCCTCTGAACAAGGAGCCTGCTACGGGGCTCGACCCCAGGACTCTGGGATCATGACCTGAGCTGAAGGCAGATGCTTAACTGACTGAGCCACCCAGGTGCCCTGGGACCCATTTTACAGATGAGGAAAACCATGACTTTCAGGCACATGAAGTAAGAAGACATGGGAATTTAACTCAGGTCTATCATATTTTGATATCGATTATTTTTATACTATAACCTCAGTCACTATTATTTACATAATTTTACCAAAACTAGCTAAGAGTTAATACAATAAAGGGGTATTGAACCATATGTAACTTTTCAAAAAAGCACAGTATAAAGATATATAAAAATAGAGTAGTGGGTTGCCACATTTTTGTAGCATTTTATTTTGATATATATATTTAGCATAATATACATATTATGCATCCAAGATTGTGATGGTTTGTCCCATAAGTTACTGAGATTTCCAGTCTCTCTTGATAAGGGGGCTAGACGCCCAGAACTGCGGCCATGACTGCTGAAATTGAAGATCCCCTGTCTATTAGCCTAGAGTTAACAGGGCTGTTCATCTCAAGAAGATCCACAGGATTTGGGGCAATGAACACTTTAAGGGTGACTCCAATACTGGTAACTAGAGTTCTTTCCTTGCCTTCTCATGCATTTCTGGATGCTATGTATAACTGTTCCTGTGCCCCCCAAATTCATATATTGAAATTCTGATCTTCAAAGATGACGGTATTAGGAGATGGGGCCTTTGGGACATGCTTGTCATGACAGTGGAGCCCTCATGAATGGAATTAGTGCTGTATGAAAAAGAACCCACAGAGATCCCTTGCTCTTCCTACCATGAAAAGACATAAAGAGAAGGTACTGGCTATGAACCAGGAAGAGAGTTTGCACTGGAACATGACCATGTTGGCACCCTGATCTAGGACTTCCCAGCATTTACAATAGTGAGAAACAAAGTTCTGTTGTTCACAAGCTACCTAGTCTGTAATATTTTGAAATAGCAGCCCAAATAGAAAGACACTGGGCCTCCAAAGATTCTGACATGATTCTAGAAAGGATTAAGACCTCCAGCATATGACTGAGAAACAATCTTTTCCATCTCTATGTGTCAGTTAAAGTCATATTTAGCTGATTCAAACAATAGAGATGTGAGGTTGTTGTTTTTGGATCATTTTGTTGTGTACTGTTGTTTTATTATGATAGAATCATAAGACTGAAAGATTTAAAAGAATATTTATTTCAGTGTTTTTCAAAGTGTCTGTTATGAAATATTAGTAATGTGCAAAAATTAATATTTAGGGTCATAACAGTTTTTTTAGTATATATAATTAGTATCAGAATACATCATAAGTATCAATGATAAATATCATTTTATAAATCCTACATGTGTTTATTAAGGGCAGTGTTAAAGTTATTTTATAATATGAGGCATAGTCAAAACAAGATTGAAAACCGCTGCTTTAATCCCATATGCTTTGCTTAAATACCCAGAGATGGAAAATTCACTGCCTACTCCAACCAACCAACTAGACGTTGAATGAATTCTAAATAAACATAAGAGTATACTTCTTTTGTTGAATTGAAATACACCTTTTTTAAGTAAAAAAATATTTTTTTAGAGATGAGTGAAATAACAAGTCTCAGATAACAAAACAAGACACTGGAGGCCCAGAAGACACCCCTGTTCCTGTGGGATCCCAGACCAGTCAGGTCTCCAGGGGAGACAGCCCAGCCTCTGGTGCCAGACTGCTTCGTTGGCCATTGGCATGCTCTGGCCTCTCCTGTCTGGCCTGGCCCATCCCTGCCAAGGCCCAGCGCCTGGTGCTCATCAAACTGTGTTAGAGATTGATGATGGTTTAGCCGTACCTCTTTTCTAATATGGGCCTGAAAGTCACAGTGGCGCTTCTGGGACTGGGAAGCTGTCATCAGCTCTATCCTTCTTACACTGCCTTTTTAAGCATTAAACGATGTGCCTAACCTTTACGCTCCACCTTGGCTAAGTGTTTGCATTTCATTTGACCATTTATAATAACAAAATATTCCCGACCCTCATATCCCCAGCTTGTCTTGCTTTTCTATATTCCATAAATATAAATATATTATATTGTAAATATATAATTGCAGAAAAAGTTATAATGATTTATAAAGGCTTTCTGATATTTATCAAAATCTTTTGTAATTGCAGATACATGCACACAGTATTATAATGAGCTGTTATCAAATTATTTGTAGCTCTTAATCAGTCCAGATAATTGAAGGAGAAATATACATAGTCTGGAAAGTGGAATAAATGCAGCAACCTATGGAAATCACATTCGTCAACATTTTCATTTGCTGTCTGGGCCAGGCATTTGATCCTATAGAATTTGCAGGTTAGAGTACTTTTAATGGATACACTGCATATACCTAAAGGCTGAGTAAAAAGAGAAGCAGGAACAAATAGAAAATTACCATATAAAACCTGACTGTCAGTTCCAATTTAGATCTTTCTACTCTTATTACTCAAGGTTAAGCATGTACACCTTAGAGCTGCTGCTACAGGCAAGCAATTCCAGGAGGGGTAAATAGCTTGGTCACTTGATTTCCCAAATATCTTTCTTTTGCTGCAGATGGGGTATGGCCCACTTTCCACAGCCAAGTTTATCTCTGTGGTAAGACATCAATACAATTTAGTGTCATGGGCAATTTGTATTGGATCAGTTACATGCTGGCTTAATAGAGCAGAAGTTTTGACATTATTATGAAACATTTACATCATAAAAGTTATGAAAAATCCTGTCCATTGGCCTAAAATAATTTGACATTTTACTCTGCTCACTAGAAGAAGCCAAATTATAGATTTTCTTTTTAATGTTGAAGGGTTGATTCACTTCTCATTAATTAAATCTCCAAAGTATTTGGAATTAAGCTGTCAAGTTTTATAAATGAAGCAAAAGGCATTCTAATTTGTCATTCTGAGTATCTTAGAATTTAAATTACACCTCTAGGAGAAGGAGAGAACACTACAATTGTGCTTGCTATTTGGATATCGCTACGGAAAGGAGAGAAGAATGTATTTCTATTACTTTGAGATAAATAATAATGAAGTGGGTATTGACAGAGAAGCATCTTTCAGCTAAAGCAGTGCACTGAACCTGTTTGCAGTATCTAGTCAGAGTACTTTGCAGGGAGAATCTGGGCATGTCCATTAGAAGATTTATGTTGTAAATTCACCCCAAACACAGTATATCTTCATAAATTGCTCTTAGAACTGAGACCTCCTTGATTTTTAAAACTTCATGGTAAAACACGTCGGATAGGGGAACCTGGGGGCCTCAGTCAATAAGTGTATGCCTTTGACTCAGGTCATGATCCCCAGGCCCTAGGATCGAGCCTCACATCAGGATCCTTGCCCAGGGGGGGAACCTGCTTTCCCCTCTCCCACTTCCCTTGCTTGTGCTCTCTCTCTCTCTCTCAAATAAATAAAAATATTTAACAAAAACAACAACAACAAAAACACTTCAGATACACTAGAACTGCGTCCTCAAATTGAATCAAGCTAGCAAACATTTTGTGTGTGTGTGATGTGTGTGTGTGTGTGTGTTTGTATATATATTCACACACACTGAGACCAAAACAGGAGACAGAAGAAATAGAAATGTGCCACTACCCAGAAGTGTAAAATCTACTAGGGCTCCAGGAACTTGATATATGTCAAAGCCAGTTAAAGACACCACAAAAACAAAAACAAAAATAATTAGAGGATATAATTGAACCTCATCTGTGGAAAACATAACATTTTAAATGGGCCTTGAGGAAAATATAGGATTCAGATTGTTCAAAAGAAGAAAGAACTTTAGAATGGGATTATTAAGTATTAGTGGCTTCTCCAAATTTCCTTAATTCTGAGAATTATTTAAGGAGTGTCTTAGTTTGTTCAGGGTATTATGATAGAATATCACAAAGTGGGTGGCTTATAAGACAAATTTATTTCTCACACATATGGAGGCTGGTAAGTTCAAGATCAAGATGCCATCGGATTCAGTGTCTGGAGAGGCCCTGATTCCTTGTCCATAGAGGGCCCTCTTTTTGCTGTGTCCTCACAAAGAGGAAAGGGGGTTTCTTTCATAAGGTTTCTTTCTTTCACTAATCCCAATCTCGAGGTCTCTGTCCTTATAACCTAATCAAATTCCCAAAGGCACCACTTCCAAATAGCATCACACTTGGCATTAGGATTTAACATATGAATTTTGGAGGGACACAAACATTTAGTCTAAAGCAGAAGGAATGTTGTTGGTTTTTTTAAGATTTTATTTATTTATTTGACAGAGAGAGACACAGTGAGAGAGGGAACACAAGCAGGGGGAGCAGGAGAAGGAGAAGCAGGCTTCCTGCGGAGCAGGGAGCCCAATATGGGGCTCCATCCCAAGACCCTGGGATCATGACCTGAGCCGAAGGCAGACTCTTAATGACTGAGCCACCCAGGCTGCCCAGCAGAAGGAATGTTAAAAGGTAGTATATATTCTATACTCATGAATTAAGAAAATCATTGAACGGAAGGAGTGGGGTGGGGATCAATATTTTCAATAAAAACAAAGAAAATAAACTGAAAACCTTGATCTACTTTCCCATTTTCTGTTCTCTTTATAGAAAAACTCTGAAAGACTGTGTAGTAGTCTTCATGAACCTAATTTCGGTTATCTCCTCCTATATTCTCTTGAATACGTAAGAAAATCAGACTTTTCCCCACCACTTACTCATAGTCTTAGGAAGGTCAAGAAAATTGTTGCCAATTCCAATATCGGTTTTCAGTCTTCATTAGTGAGTGACCAAATGTCTCAGTGTCAGGGTAAAACCAGGAGATTTCTGAGTAAAATGGGGCAGTTGGTCACCTCCTCCTTTTTGAACTATTTTCTTACTTGACCTGAGGATCCAAACTCTTGTTCCTTGTCCTGCCACTGTCACAGGCCGCTAGTTGGCTGGATGCTGTCTCTCTGACCTCATTGTTTTCATCCTGCGTCTCCATCACTCAGCTAATACCACTCTGGTGTCCATGATATTCCTGGGCCACCCGAACTAATACCATCAGGGTATTTGCATTTTTCTGTTCTTTGTCTCTAACGCTGTAATACTGTACCTATAAATATCTGCTTAATCCTCTCTGTCATTTGATTCAGGTCTCTGCAGTAATGTCACCTGCACAAAAGTACCACCCATGACCATCTACTTGCATACATCACACAAATGTTCTCTGTTGCTTTCAGCTTTATTTTTCTTCATGAATGTTATCACCATCTGATCTTATTATATTTAGATATTATAAATATATATAATATTTTTAACATATTAACATATTTAATGTAATAAAACAAAGGCAATAACATTAAAACATACATGTTTTTCCCAATAGAATGGAAACTGTGAGGGTGAGGGCTTTTTCTCTGCTTATTCTCTCATCATTATATCTCTAGCACTTAAGATAATGTGAGACGAATAACTGAAGTTCAAAAGTATTTGCTGAGCGAATAAATGAGTCACTGCTGTCTTTCAGGCACTGTTCTAGATGTTTACACAAATTAACTATTTGGTCCTCATAGCAACCCACCGAAGACGGCAATATTATTGACATTTTACGAAGGTCAACTCCAAGTAAAATGGTGAGACAGATTCACCTAGATACTCCAGATTTCATAGTTCTGATATTTATTTATTTATTTATTTATTTATTTATTTATTTATTTAGAGAAAGAGAGCATGAACAAGTGGTAGGGGAAGAGGTGCAAAGGGAGAAGGGAGAGCAAATCTTAAGCAGGTTCCACACCTAGCGCAGAGCCCAACTCAGGGCTCAATTTTATACCCTGAGATCACGACCTGAGCTGAAATCAAGCGTCAGCCACTTAACCAACTGAGCCACTCAGGCTTCCCCAGAATTTTGGTATTATTTGGAATTATACTACACTATACTGCCTTTTGTGGGCTTATAGAATAACTGCCAGTGAGGGAGTGGCTGGTTACTATGGTTAGGTTGATTATTTGGAAATTGAGTTATACAAAGGCATAAATTCTAGATCATATGAACTCTAAGTTTTTGAGGAACCACTAAACTGTTTTCCACAAGGCTACACCATTTTACTTTTCTACTAGCAAAGTATGAAGGTTGAAATTTTTCTATATCCTGATAACACATTATGCTAAACCAAAGTAGACCAACACAAAAGGTCACATATGATTCCATTTAAATGGAATTTCTAGGTGTCTGGGTGGCTCAGACAGTTGATCATCAGACTCTTGATTTTGGCTCAGGTCATGATCTCACAGCCATGAGAGAGCGACCCACATCAGGCTCCATGCTCAGCACAGAGTCTGTTTGAGATTCTCTCTCTCTCCCTCTGCCCTTACCCTTACCACTCGCACTCTCTCTCTCAAGTAAGTAAGTAAGTAAATAAATAAATAAACAAACAAATAAATGAAATTTCCAGAATAGGTTAATTCATAGAGACAGAAATATTGGCTGTCAGACTAGGAAAAGAAGGGAATGGGGGTGACTGCTAATGCATAACAGTTCTTTTTTGGGGTGAGGAAAAGGTTCTGGAATTATATAGGAGTGGTGGTTGCACTACCTTGTGAATATTACTAATAACAACCACTGATGTGTACAATTTAGAAGAGGTAATTTTATGATGAGTTATATGGCAGGTGTATCCCCAAAAAGGGAAAAATGACTAAAGGTTATCAAATGATTGAAATAATTAAATTATTTATTTGCTGTTACTAGGAATTTCTTTATAAATTAATTTTGTCAGAATATGATCATGTCAAAGAAAACTAAGGACAAATACTTCACTCTTTTTCATACTATTATAAGTTACTCTGGTATTAAATATTTTAATAAAAAAATTTCTAATTATATGTTCTGTTTTCTAATTTCCATGAAGACAAATACTCTTATTACCATTGGTGTATCTTGATATTGATGAAGGTATAAATTACCAATAGCAATGCACTTGATTTTTTCATACTGATGTTGTATCCAACAATTTTCCTGAAATCTCTTATTCTAATATTTTCTTCATATACTAATGGATTTTTTTATTGATGGTCATATTGTCTATAAATATTTTTCCTCTTTATTACTCTTACAGCTACTACTTATTTTTTTATTTTATTTTAGTGGACAAGATCTCCAAGAAATACTGATTATAAGCCCTGATATCAGATAACCATATAATGTTATGAATTTTAGAGAGGATATTCTAATATTTCACTTTTAAGTATTGTGTTTGGTTTAGAATTTTCCTAGATCCCTTTCATTTGGTTTTGTAAATTACTCTCTATCCGTAAGCTGTTGAGAATTTATTTTTTATTATGAGTTTGTGACTTAATATCAGATGTGTATATTTGTATCCCAATAAAATTTACATACAGTAACTCCTTTAATGTTAATGTGGTAAATTGTATTAAAGAGCTGTCTAGTGGGAAAACATTTTTGCATTCCTTGACAATCCCATAAAGAATTAGGATGCGCTTTTAAAACTGGTTGATGCTGTCTCCTGTATCTTATTTATGATTTTCTTTTAATCTCCATTTAAACATAAGCTTGAATGTAATTTTCTTTTGTACTGTCCTTGTCTAGTTTTCATCTAGATAAGATTACCTTATTAAATGAACTTAAATGCTTTCCCCATTTTATTAGTTTCTGGAAGTTTATGTAAGAAAGAGTTTTTTTATTTCTTTCTCTTTCTTTCTACATTTATTATTATTATTATTATTGTTACTTTGGTTCTTGAAGTTTATTCAACTTATTAACTCTGGCTTAATTACTGATATTTTTAAATTTGATTTTATACTATGGGTTATATTTATTAAACAGTAAGAAGTTGAATTAGATTTTCTTTTTTAATTTATTTTGCTTAAGTATATTTTTCTAGATAATTTTCTATATGTATTCAATTTTTTTTAATATTCTTTCACCTTTATTTAGTTCATATTCTCTTTTTAATGTCTAACATCGGTAATCTATGCCTTCTTTTGTTTTCTTTCAAAGATCCAGCTTCTGTTTTTCTTTTTTTAATTTTTATATTGAATGAAGAATGGCTTTCATTCTTCTTAGTGGTTCCTACCATTTCTTTGTTTTCCATTTTGCAAATCTCTGCCTTTAAGTCTATTTGTTCCTTCTATGCACTTTCTCTAGGATTATTTTAGTACTCTTTTTCGAACTTCTAGATTTGGAAGCCAACTCATTACTTGTAAAGTTTTTCTTTTCCAATGGAAATACCTAAAACTATAAATTTTAATGTAGTATCATAGTTACATCCCTCAAATTTAGATGTATTTTAATTAACTTCTTTCTCAGTCCTAAAAATATTTGGTAATTTCTACAATAATTGTTCTTTTTCCTGTAGATTATATAGTAGTTTGTGTTTTTTAAAAATATTCTTTTTTACTCATTTCTAAGTTTATTACTTTATGGGAAGAAACTATGGACTGCACATTATCAAATCTTTAGTGTTTGTTGAAACAACCCAATGAGGTAGATACTGTAATTATCCCCACTTTGCTGATGATAAACTGAAGCATGTAGCAGGCAAGAAGAGTACTGATTATTACACAAAGAGTGGAATTGGGAATTAAACCTAGGCAGTCAGTCTGTAGGTATTTCTTAGTGTTATTTCTTCTTTCATCTTTCTAGGCATTTTCATTACATTTTTTTTCAGATTTTATAGAACACTATTACCTCCACTTCTCATAGAGTTGTATCTCCTTATTGTTGGGTCTGATACCTCCATTATTAATCCTCTCATATGGTTCTTAATTTTATTACTGTGATAATTTTATGTTAATTTGTAGCCAGGTTTTTTCTGAGGAAATGTCAATTGTTTTCCACACCCAGATCATTATAAAGAAAACATGATTTCCTGAATTAGCATAGAAATGAACAGTGTACTGAGATTTTCCGATCTTCTTTAATGGAGAGACAGTTCTTTCTGTGCCTGGTTTTCCAGAGGGATCTCATCTCCAACTAGTCCTTTGCTTTACACTGGCTTACGACCATATTTATTGTCTCATTAGAGAGCTGGAACTCACATTCTCAGCCGCACAAAGGAGGGGGACGTTTTACCTTTATGTTTTTAATTAAGCTATTTATTAATTTAATATAGTTAATGAATTAGGCATTATTGTTATATTTAATCTATCTCTGAAGGTTTTTTATTTCTGTGATTAAATTAAAATAGATCTTTGTTTTTCAGCTTATATAATATCATGCATAGAAGGATTAAACTGAGAGATGGTAATGGAATCATATGGAGTCAGGCATCTATCCTAAGACTTTTGTTCTTTGCACATGATCAAATGAAGATGAGGTTAGTAGAGTGGGCCCTGATCCAATATAACTGTGTCTCTATAAAAAAGGAAAATTTAGACACAGAGACAAACACAGGGACAAAGTCATGAGATGATGAAGGGAAAGATTAGTGCGATAAAACTGTAAGCCAAGGAGCCCCAAAGACTGCCAGTGAACCACTAGATGTGAGAGAGGCATAGAACAGATTCTCCCTTACAGCCCTGAGAAGGAACCAACCATATTGGCACCTTGATTCCAGACTTCTAGACTCCAGAACCATGAAACAATACATTTTTGTTATTTTAAGTTATCTAGTTTGTGATACTTTGATAAGGCAGCCCTAGGAAACTGACAGAGGTGTTGTTTAGCCAAAGGGCATCACAAATACCTGTCTTGTCAAAGTGTTACCCTTTTCTTACATGTGCCTGAGAGAAGTATATGAAATAGGATAATAATTTGGAAAAGTACTTGGTTTTTGTTAATAAATATTTATTTATTAATAAATAAATTAATAAAAAGATTAAGGGAAGATCCAGTAAAGCAAAATGGATCACGAGTACAACTTTTTTAGCTTAGGCTAAAAAGAAACTGAAGTAGATAAAAGTACTTGCATTTTTCACTAAGCTCTTAGTTGATTACCACATTTTACAAAGGATGGCAAATAAAACTTTGTCAAGACAATTCTAAGTCACCTTAGACACTTTGTAGAAAATAGACATTTTGGGGGAGGGTATGGGAGATTTCCAAATTTATTTATAAATCTAGCTTCATGGAAGCAAAAGTATGTCCTCTGGATTTAGATTATTTGGAATAGCAGGGGAAATGCAAACTGTCCCTGCTTCGTGAAATGTTATTGACTTGATGAACCCAAACAGGACTTTTTCTTGGGACTGAAGAGAAATAAATTTTTACTGACTTGTCACTGGTAGAGGGAGGGAGAAATGTATTGGTGCAGAAAGAAACAGTACTTTCTTTTATCTAAAGGCCAACACCATATAATATAAAATATTTATAGCTCTTTTTTAAAGAGTATAGGCTCAGTTATTCTGAACAAATCTTTGTTATTTTTATAAAGTTCTGACTTCCAAAAGAATTCAATAGAGTTATTTGAACTAAATGGGCCCAATCTGTCTATTAGAATCAAGGTTCTATTTTGCAGAGTAGGCAGACCTGAGCTTTTGATGAAGATAATGACAGACTTATTAAGATGTATCAATGTACAAAGCAGGATGCTAAAGAAATGAAGAAATCTGTCCCATGTGACATGACTAATAACTAATAATCCATGCAAAGCTGGTATTTTTTTTTCAAAATCTTTATTTTGAAACACATTATTATACTTCAATAATATCTCCGTGCCTTCAGGATCCTCCTTAACCAAGGTTTATATTTGTTAGGAGAAGTTAAAAGGTATACTATTTATTTTCAAACCTACACTTAGGTTGTGTGATGAAAAGAAAACCATCTAGGTTACCAGTGAGGGGAAAAAAAAAAAAAAA
>NC_138382.1:30946245-30974820 GCF_054177405.1 Leptonychotes weddellii | reverse complement strand
AAAATATGTATAATCAAACACTCAGCATTAGAGTGTGAGAATGGTTATATTAATACTAGAATAAGTAGATTTCATGAAAAAGAATAATATCAGAGTTACAAAAAGTCATTCCTCACTGATAAAATAACCAATTTAATAAAGAATTTAAAATATTCCCAAATGTTTATGCACCTAATAACAGTGTCAAAATATATAAAGCAAAAACTGCCAGATCTAAGGAAGAGAAGGAAGAAAACTTACAGTTAGAGATTTTAACAATCTTCTTTTATTTTATTATTTGAAAAAAATCATTAAACATCAGAAGATTTGAATATTATCACAAAATTTAACTTCATGATGACCAAAACCCAAAGAATGCTACATTTTCAAATTGCTTGAGATTTTGACCAATACATAAAACATGTCTGAATAAAATACTGAGAAAAAGTCACAGCAGTATTTTCTCTGACCACAGTGGAATTAAATCAGAAATCAGTAACAAATAACTTTTAGAAATTAAACAGCACAGGGGCGCCTGGGTGGCTCAGTTGGTTGAGTGACTGCCTTCGGCTCAGGTCATGATCCTGGAGTCCCGGGATCGAGTCCCGCATCGGGCTCCCTGCTCGGCGGGGAGTCTGCTTCTCCCTCTGACCCTCCTCCCTCTCATGCTCTCTGTCTCTCATTCTCTCTGTCTCAAATAAATAAAAATAAAAATCTTTAAAAGAAAAAAAGAAATTAAACAGCACACTTATAAATAAATAACAGGTTGAAGAAATCAAAATGGAAAATTAAAAATATTTTAAAATGAGTGACAATAAAAACACAAAGTAACAATTTATAAAATGGAGTTTTCCATTAGAAAGTTTAAATGTTTACATTTAAAAGCAGTGCTTAGAAATTTTAAATGTTTACATTAGAAGGGAAGTTAACATTTATTATGTGAATTTCCACTTTAAGAAGCTCTCAAAAAAAAACAAAGTAAGTAGAAGAAAGAAATTAAAGTTAATTGCAAAAATCAATGAAGCCAAAACTACTATTTTAAAAGTTAATGCAAATAAAAACATCCAAATAGAATGAGTGAGAGAGAGAGAGGAAAAGAGAACACAAATACACAAATTACAATATTGGGAATTAAAGGAGGAATATTATCTACAACCTTGCAGATGCTAAATGCATTTTAAGGGAATATTACAACAAATTTATTTAGAGGATATAAATTCCTTGAAGATATAAATTACTTTTGAAGAAAGAGAAAAATGGATAAACTTATACCTGTTAAATATTTCAGTAGATTGTAATTAAAGTTTTCTCACAGAAAGGAAACTCAAGGCTGAGATGAGTATACTAGTAAATTATATCAAACATTTAAAAAATAAATGACACTAAACTGACAAATTTTTTTTTAAAAAAATTAAATAGGAGGGAATACTCCCTACCTGTTTTTGAGGTCAGCATCATCCTTGTACCAAAACCTAAACTAAGCATTACAAGCAAACATAACCAAAGATCAATATTCTTCATAAATATTAATGCAAATATCTAAAAAGATTATGTTTCATATGAATGAGGTGCTTATTCTCATATTGCAAGCTTGCTTTAACATTTGAAAACGAACATGGTCATCTCAATGATTGCAAAAAAAAAAATCAATGGACAATATTCAACACTATTCATGGCTGAAAACTATGGAAAACTCACAATAAGTGAGGCTCCCTCATCTTGATAAAAGGCATTTACAAAAATCCTACAAGTAATATACTAAATGATGAATGATTAATGACATGATGACAATATCATATGGTTAGATTAAAAGCAATTCCATAATCTGAAACTGTTTCTCTTCGATGGTAGAGTTAACCCCATTAAAGACACAAACCAAACAGGTAGAGAAATTGGTTTTATTCATCCTATTGCATTAGGAAGAGCATCCCAGATTTAAAGATCAGACTATCTTGGTAGAGTGGTTTCACCTTAGGCAGTTAAAAAGAGGAGTAGACAAATTATAGTTGAGGTGCATTTATAGTTGAGGTTGTTTTTGTAATCAGGGGAAATCTTAGTTAACAAGAAATGTTTGTCTAGCTAAGTTCATAGCATAAACACTATAGATGATAAATCTGACAGAACAATTACTGGTAAAGAGATTGAATTAATTATCAAACCCCTCCCAACAAACAAAAGTCCAGGACCAAATGGCTTCACTGGTGAGTTCTACCTAGCATTTAAAGAAGAATTAATACCAATCCTTCCCAAACTCTTCCAAAAAATACAAGAGGAAAGATAAATTCTAAACACATTTTTCAAGGCCAGCACTACTCTGATACCAAACTAGAGAAGGACATACAAAAAGAATAATACAGGGCAATATTCCTGATGAGCATAGATGCCAAATCCCTCAATAAAACATTAACAAACCAAATTCAACAGTACATTAAGAGGATCATAATCTGGGATTTATTCCATGGAGGCAAAAATAGTTCAACATCTGCAAATCAATAAATGTGTCACACCACATTAACAAAATGAAGGATCCAAATCATGCTATCATCTAAATAAATGCAGAGGAAGCATTTGATAAAATGCAACATCTTTTATGGTAAAAAAAAAACTCTCAACAAACTGCATAAAGAAGGAACAGACTCCAGGACAATAAAGGCCATGTATGACAAGCCCACATCTAACATCATACTCAACAATAAAAAGCCAAAAATTTTTTTCTATGTTCAGGAATGATCAAAGATGCCCACTATCACCACTTTAATTCAACATAGTACTAGAAGTCCTAGCCAGGGCAGTTAGACAGGATAAAGAAGTAAAAAGCTTTCAAATAAGAGAGAAAAAAGTGAAATTGTCTCCGTTTTCAGATGAAATGATCTTATATATAGAAAACTCTAAAGATGCCACACATACAAAAAAAAAAAAAAGGTTAATGTATACAAAAAAATCAGTAAATTTGCAGGATACAAAATAAATATCAAAAATCAGATGTGTTTCTTTACACTAATGATGAAATATTTAAAAAATAAATTAAGAAAACAATCCCTTTTAAAATAGCATCAAAACAATAAAATACTTTGGATAAAATTTAACCAAGGAGATGAAAGAACTATATACTGGAAACTACAGGTCTTTGGTGAAATAAATTGAAGAGGACACAAATAAATAGAAAGATATTCTATCCTCATGGATTAGAATAGTTAATTTTGTTAAAATGTCCATAATACACAAATCAATCTTCAGAATCAAGGAATCCCTATCAAAATTCCAATGGCAGTTTTCATAGAAATAGAAAACAAGTACTAAAATTTGTGTGAGACCACAAAAGACTCCAAATAGCCAAAGCAATCTTGAAAGAGAAGAGCAAAGCTGGAGGCATCACACTTCCTGATTTCAAGCTATTCATAAAGCTACAGTAATCTAAACAGTATGGTACTGGCATAAAAAGACACAGATCAATAGAACAGAATAGGGAGCCCAGAAATAAACCTGTGCATGTATGATCAATTAGTTTTAAACAGAGGAGTCAAGAATATACAATGGGTAAAACTGGGAAAATTGGGGAAAATTGCATATCCACTTGCAAAAGAATAAAACTGGACCCCTATCTCACACCAGACACAAAAAAATTAACTAAAAATGATTTAAAACTTAAAAGTAAGACCTGAAACCATAAAACCCCTGGAAACAAACATAGGATGTAAACCCTTTGATATTGATATTGATCTTGGAAATGATTTCTTTGATTTGACACAAAAAGACAACGTCAACAAAAGCAAAAATAAACAAGTAGGATTAAAACTATAAAGCTTCTGCACAGCAAAGAAAACCATCAACAAAGTGAAAAGACAACTTATGGAATGTGAGAAAATATTTGCAAATCACACAGCCAACAAGGGGTTATTATCCAAATTATACAAAGAATCATGTCACTCAATAGAAAAAAAAATAACTCAATAAAAAATGAATAAAGGATCTGAATAGAGAGCTTTCCAAACAAGGAAAACATACAAGTGGCCAACAGGTACATGAAAAGGTATTCAACATCTGTCCTCATTAGGGAAATGCAAATCAAAACCGTGATGAGATATTACCTCACACCTCTTAGGATGTCTATTGTCAAAAATACGAGAGATAACAAATGCTTATAAGAATGTGGAATGAAGGGAACGCTTGTACACATTACTGGAAATGTAAACTGGTATAATCACTATGAAAAACAATATGTAGGTTTCTCAACAAATTAAAAATAGAACTGGCATGTGATCTAGCAATTCCACTCCTGGGTTTATATCCAAAGGAATTGAAATCAAGATCTTGAAGTGATATTTACACTACCATTTTCTTTGCAGAATTATTGACAATAGCCAAGCTTTGGAAACAACTTGTGTCCAAGTCTTTAAAAAGAAAGAAATCCTGTCATTTGCAATATGGATGAATCTGGAGGCCATTATGCTAAGTAAACTAAGCCAGACAGAGAAAGATAAATACTTCATTATATCACTTGCATGTATAATCTAAAAAGATAAAAAATAGTTGACCTTATAGAGAAAGTAGAATGGTGGTTTCCAGGGACTGGACAGGGACAGGGACTGGGGTTGTGGATATAGGCAGAGGCTAGTAAAAGGGTACAACCTTTCAGTTATAAGATGAACAATTTTGAGGATTGACTGTATAACACAGTGTCTATAGTTGATAATATTATATGATTTGTTTGAAATTTGCTGGAAATAGAACATACGTGTTCTCACAATAAATAAATAAATAATAAATAAATAAATAAATAAATAAATAAATAGATAGATAGATAGATAAATTTTTAAAAAGGTAGATTAAAAAAAAAACAGCAACTGGGTTTTCCACAGTGGGAGAGGAAGTCTATTTGCATATCCATCAGTTACCTGAAATTTACAGAAGTGTGAAATAGCACAAAGATAATGAACAGAATCAGAATCTATCTGATAACCTTAAAAAAAAGAATGTGTTATAGTTTGTTTTATTGAAAAAAAAAAGATCTCTAAGGATTCCCCTCCTTTTCATCAAAGATAATTTCAAAGAAGTATTTTTCTTGATCATAAAATAAAGCTGATTTCCTTAGTTTTGCTCTTGATTACTTATAGAACTGAAGGAAACATGGTGATTTACCATGTAGATCTTTTTAAGTTTGCTTTGCTGTAAGTTTTCATATGAAATCTTAGATTGGACTTTTAAAATCTCTTGAGGCTAGGAAGCTAATCCTAGAACTATCTATATTTCACCTGTGATACTTAAAGATTGGGTGAATTTCTCTGTTCTCAAGGCCCTCAAATGTCTTAAATTTCCTGAGCCTGCCAAGAAAAACCTTCCTTGCTCGCCTTTAAGGCTGGAACTCTGGTACTTAGGAATCCATGATAGTTTTCCCAGCAGGGTTTTATAAGCTTTGCCTACATAATTAATCTTAGCTCCTGTCAAAGCAGAAATCACACCACATTTAAACAGGCAAGAATGACTTTATTTAAGGCTATGCCAATAAAGGAGAGAGGCCAAGAGTACCTGGCATAGCCCTTTGCCATCAGTCTCTTTGACAGAGTAGCAAGCACTTTCAGGGAAGCGTCAGAATAAACAAAAATCTATTTGTAGATGACAAAAGACTCCTGTGGTCAACTTATTACTAATAATTTTCAAAAGTGAAAGATCTGATACAAGTTCATTACACACATAATTCAGCTGGCAAGGAAATTTGGTCTTTTCTATGGCATGGAAAACAAAACAGTCAATGCAAAGTTTAGACAAAATAGCTATAAACATCATAATGAGCCTATTTTCAAAGAACAGTGATTACATCTATCGTATGGAAATGGATAAACATAATCTTTACAGAGAAAACAGTCTTCAGATATAACATCTAATAGTCCTGAGTCATAATATGCCATGAATATTGCAAATATTTATAGTTAGAATTATATCCAAATTATCAAGTGAAGAGATTTAGTAAGTTTGAAGAGAGTCCTAAACAACTATATGTCAATAAGACTTCATAGGTAAGTGATGTGAATCCCTAATTGAAAACCACTGACCTGGAACATACTGGATTCAAATTAAAGAAAATCACAACCAAGTTAATATTTTAAAGAATAACTGAAACTATTTATGAAAATACTATATTTTTGTATAAAATCAGGCACAGCAACACCAGGACTCTCATAAATAGAAACATCATGGATAGCAAGGGCATTGATTATTCCATACAACATATAATTGCTGGAATTTTTACTTTCATAATATTTTACCCATAGAGATTTAATACAGGGAAAGCTAAGTATTTCTTCCAATTTGAGAGCACTTCCTATGCAAATCACAACATAGGAAATACAATTATTTTTTATCTTTTTTTTTTACAAGGTAAGAGGGCATAGCCCTGGGAGACCTCAAAGACAGTTTTGGGTGCACGATATACCTTTTGGGATGGCACAATGTCAAAAGTTGTTAGGAAGTTTGAACCCTTAATTAAAAGGATCTTGGGTTATTGAGTAATAATACTCAGCTACGTATTTAACTAATGTGATGATAAAATTTTTAAAAAATAAACATAGAAAGTAACATGATTGTAAAGAAGCATATCTTTAAAAAGTGAGAAGACTTTGTTGTCTTAAATAATCAAGGACTTGATAAAATCAACATTAAAGAGATAGTTCATTATTCTGATAATGACACAGTATCTTTGCCTTTTAGGCAGATTTTTCAAAAGGTAAAGAAAAACACTTTTTAACCTCTCACTAAAGAAAGAACCAATAACCCAAGGAAATTTGGTCATTTTTACAGAGAGAAAACCAAATCTTAATTTTGCATCAGTATAATTTTTAAATTAATGCTCTTTTTAGACAATCTTAATAAATCCACCAAACTTCAGCCAGCTTTGGCCAGGACAAATGAAATTTCCTTGCCAGGAATCTTCTAAAAGTTTATATATTCTTTTAGGTCTTATCATACATTTACCTTTTTTCTCATTCTGGAAAAAACAGTCATTTTACTCTAGAACAAAACTGTTCTCTTTTTCCTTGACAAAAACACATTCTGTATACCTGGCATACAAAATTGCTCCTCTCTACCACCATTGCTTCTAGTAGAGTCTCTTTGTCATTTATGATTATGACTTTTAACTACAGTTACTCCTATTTCCCAGATAAAATTATGAGGTGGATAATTATGAACCTTTTTCATACACCAGAATTTTATAGCAGACTAGCAGAGATCATGAATCTACTCACACATTTGTTTTAACAGCCATACACTTACTTCAGACCCAATATACACAGACTTTTTGTACCATAAAAATACGGGGAAAAGGTATATAAACTTAAAATTATGCTTCAGTATTTTGTCTTACTGGAAACAATCTGTATACCTAATGACTACTCATTAATTAACTTAATGTAGCATTAAGTCTAAGATTTTATGTTATCCAAAGATTTTAAAAACTATCTTCAAGGTGACATACTACAAAACTTAATTACAGTTGAATTAAAATTTGTCAGATGACTGATTCAATTTGATTAAACAAATTTTTATTTGCATCACCTTAAACATTTAGTATGAGTAATATTAGCTTATTTTATTTGTAAACCTGTACAAAGGCACTTGTTTTTGTTTGGAGAACATGCCCAAGTAGAATAAAAATGTATGCTTGTACTGTATTTAACATTGGTAACTCAGAAGACATAGCTGTTTTTGTTAAAACAATATTAAATATGACTTGTTGGCCAAAGACATACCTAAAATTATGTGAACTTGAATTCTAAAAACATTCTGTTGGATTCTATTAGAATACTTTCTTTATACATTAAAAATATTAATTAATTTTCCTTAATTTCTGAAAATTTTAAGAATATTCAGTTTATTGGGTGCCTGGGTGGCTCAGTCAGTTAAGTGTCTGACTCTTGATTTCAGCTCAGGTCATGATCTCAAAGTCCTTAGATCAAACCCTGCATTGGCTCTGTGCTCAGTGGGGAGTCTGCTTCTCTCCTCCCTCTCCCCCTCCCCTTCCCCCTGCACACACACTCTCTCTCTAATAAATAAATAAATAAATAAATAAATAAATAAATAAATAAATCTTTAAAAAATATATTAAATTGAATCTTAAGTGCTTATTTCATTTTTAAGCTAATCAGAATAGATCTCCATTGAGGGATTTTATAATTTAATTTGATAATATCAATGGAAGGAGGATAATATTACACATATATTACATACATACACATGTATAAGCATACAGACAGACACAAATAGACAGCTTATAGCTTCAATTCTAAATCTAAATTTGTATAAGAGCTTGCTCTTGTCCTTACCCCACATTGATATTTTTAGCATGGTTATGTTTCTGACAGATGGGACAATTTAGATTACCATCTTAAAATGACAGCTGAAGCTCCATCAATATTTGTGAAAGACAGCTTTAAGAATTTCTGTATTATGATATGTAATAATATGTAGACTGTGAACTATATTTTTGGTGAGGGTCCAAGAAAAGGGGCCATCTGAGCATTCAAAGATTATCTGAATGGAAAAAAAAAAACTCTCCAGTTTATTTCCAGTTATGTTTTTCAGTCTTAGATGATAACACCTGTTATATCTTAAATTCCTTAAGCAGAGGGGTGCCTGGGTGGCTCAGTCGTTAGGCGTCTGCCTTCGGCTCAGGTCATGATCCTCGGGGTCCTGGGATCGAGCCCCACATCGGGCTCCCTGCTCCGCGGGAAGCCTGCTTCTCCCTCTCCCACTCCCCCTGCTTGTGTTCCCTCTCTCACTGTGTCTCTCTCTGTCAAATAAATAAAATCTTTAAAAAAAAAAAAAATTCCTTAAGCAGAGGTTCTGACTCTAAGGAAGGTTAAGTAAAGGAATGTATGCTGGTGATTGAAGAAGAGTTGTCTTGGGAAGTGGTTATCTTAGTACATTCATCAGCCAAAGAGTTTCTTTTAGCTTTGGGGGTAACTGCTAACTCCTTAGATAAAGCCTGCAGTAGGTTAGTAACTCAGGTTTCTTTTTTTTTTATGTATAATTATGTTCAGTTAGCCACTGTATACACATAATTAGTCCTTGATGCCCGGTTCAATGATTCATTAGTTAAGTATAACACCCAGTGTTCATCACAGCACATGCCCTCCTCAATACCCATCACCCTGTTACCCCCTCCCCCCATCTTCCTCCCCTCTGAAACCCCCAGATCGTTTCTCGGGGTCCATAGTCTCTCATGGTCCATCTCCCTCTCTGATTTCTCCGCCTTTGGATTTCCCTCTCTTCTCCTATGGTCCTCCATGCTATTGCTTATGTTCCACATATGAGTGAAAACATATGATAATTGTCTTTCTCTGTTTGACTTACTTCACTTAACATAATCCCCTCCAGTTCCATCCATGTCAATGCAAATGGTGGGTATTCGTCATTTCTGATGGCTGAATAATATTCCATTGTGTTTTCAAAGGATATCCCTGCAGCTGTCATTAATCCCATTCGTTTCCCCTAATGGGGTGAGGGAGCATTGCCATGAGCAAGAATTGTCTTATGATCAGTGAAAGATATTAAAGGGCAAAGGTGTGTAGGTATGGAGTTAGAGACTTTGAGGAGAGTGAAGAATACAGATATTCCAATTGGAAAGTACATATTTTCCCAGAAGGTTTACTGGGATAGTAAAGTTAAGCAGAAAGATATCCAGGGTAGTGAGATGACCTAGTTAAACAAAAGGATGTTTAGACAAAGTCAAGTCACAAGGTAGATTGATTATCAAGTCCCCCCACAGATATGGTTTGCCTATTCTAAGGGAGGGTTGTAGGATAACAAGAGTAATGTGTTGCCCTTGTGTTCAGTAGGAAAATGGAAGGGTATCCATTTATGGCAATGAGTATTTCCCCTTGCTTATTGAGAATTAGTTGTAAGGACAAGGGGAATGGTTGTCCAAAGGAAGATCATTGGGAAGGGTGGTTTTTGTACTCTTGTTCCCTTTTGCATTTTAAGGCCATGTCCTATGACACCCTCCCCACCACTTGTTTTTTAACAACATCTACATGTGTGTCCCTTCCTAAAAGGATTTTGTAGGGAGATTTCCCTGGTTTAGAAGGGAAAAGGCTTAGAAGGATTGAGAAGGGTTTAGAAGTTGCAAATAAAGGCACAAATGTGCATTGTGTTGTTCAGCTTTTCTGTAACGGAGTCCTCATGGTGTTAAGCTAGTGTATGCATTTCAGAGATAGGAATATTCCACCAATTTGCTTTTTTGGTATAATATCTCTAATTTTTCTTTTAAGCTCTTAACAAAGCTAATGTCAATGGTGGAAGTGATTCAGTTATGGAGAGCAAACTCACAGTAGTTCTTTCAGATACATTTTATTCTATATCTATAGCTGAGTTAGATTCATCTCTTTGTTGTCTGCCATCTTGCATCTTTGTCCAATAAATTTTTATTCTCCCCTGTGGTTTTGGCCTGTGTATAAGCTTTAAGCATGTTCTAATTTCTTTGATGGTCTATCTCCTGAGCCCACTAGCAGCTGTACAAGTGGATATAATTCACGGAGCCTGGGAAAATATGTCCAGAGAACCAGTCTGAATTGATTACTAAATTCTTTTCCATTCTTACAGGGTTCTGGGAAGTCTTTAACAATATTGTACAAATCTGAGTGAGACCAAGGCATAAGGTATTAGGATGGGTGCTCACATTATTAATCATTCATCACAAGTAGGGAAAAGCCATAAGGCAAGTTAGGGTGGGAAATTGGAAAGCAGAGGGATATAATGGAGCCAGAGAAGGGTAATGAGGAGGAATAGAGCTGAAAGCAAATAAGGGGAACTAGCATAAGGAGGAATAGTTAGTGGGAAAAGGGATGGGGATAGTATGTGTGAGGAGTTTTGAGGGAAGAGAGGGCATGAGTTTGCTGGAAGTAAAGGAGGAGTCTACTGGTGTTGAGAGACACAATCCTGAGTAAAATTCTGCCAAATGGAGGTAATGAATTCAGTTGATGCTGTAGTGGCGAGATATATAATTTACAGGGATATTGAAAGGGGTTTAAAAGTGAGTTGGAGTTTCCTTTAGTAATAAGGTTAAACAAAAATGAGCAAAAAAAAAAAAAGAAAAAGAAAAAAAAAAACTAAACCAAAAGAGCACTGAAAAAAAGAATTAAAATTAAACCCTTACCGTGTAGCCATGGACAAATGTCTGGAATATAGGGGTCGGGAGCTGAACTCACTGTGGGATGCCCAATATGTGGATCACAAAGGGCTCCAGAGGCCTCAGTACCTGAGTAGAGAAAAAAAGGGTATACAAGTGGATGGGACTTCCAGTCCCATGCACATTGTGGCACCAAAGAGTCAAAACCAAAAACAAACAGCTAGGGAAATTAATTTCATTCAGATTCCTGCCCTAAGAGTAGAACACCAGGTCTGAAGATTAGAATGTGTCTCAGGGGATGGTTTTTGCCTTAGACTTTTATAGGAAGGAGTAGAAAAGTTATATGTGGGGTGATTTTACAGCTGGCATTGTTTTATAATCAGGGAGTCTCAGTCAACTAGGAAATATTTATCTCTGTGTCTGACTAGTTTCAGGGGGACAAATAGTTCAGCTAATCATTTATGAGACAGAGAATGGGAATTTGAAGCATTTGTGCCTTGCCTTGTCATAGATAAACAAGGGGCTATCGATGAGTGTCATGTAAGTCATATGGGAAAAGATAGTTCTTTGCTGTAAACTATTTTCTAGAACATAAAGTGATAGAGGATTTCTTAACTGTTGTTATTTTCCAGGAATACAGAGCTGAGGTAAAGTTTAACATCATCAACCCATGTGTATTTATTGTTTAATATTTAACAGTTGTTTGGCAATCTGCTTACTCATTTTATCCTATTTTTTATGTTTCCTTCTTTTTTGACTTTCTTTACAGAAACTATGTCTTGTTTTCTTGTGTTTTCTGTAGGTAGTGTGGACATTAAAAATGTTATTTTGAAAACTATAGCTGGCTTTCAATATATTAAATACAAATATATTTATATATCCCTAATGAATAAAGACAACACAAAGTTATCACTTTCAAGGTAACGTTCAGAGCCTACTTTCTTTTGCTGGCACTTCCCTTATTTCTAAGGCAACATAATATTCAATTATAAGCCTAGACCGAAAAAATATATTAATTTGTACTCCAATATCTTATTTAATACATAAAGACTTTAAATGATTTTCCATTCAATAACCCATAAATATTACAGCATTTTATGCATAACTATAGAATTATTTTAACATTTAATTTCAGTGCTCATTGTCAATCTTTTTGTACTGTTTGTTATGATGTTCTTTCATCCAAACCCAATGCCAAGCATCCATAACTATACTAGTAGTCATGATGTCTTCTGTATTTTAGTAAAAAACAGAAGCATAGAGATCAATACGGCTGCAGAATCTTAGGAATTTTATTGTTCTTACAGTGTCTGTCAGTGGCATACTCAATACCAAGGAGCATGATTTTAGCCACACACATACACACTTTTACCTTACAGTATATATACATTGCTCAATCCATTTCAGTTTCCTCCCAGCAATCGCCTCACCAAACAATAACCTACATCTCATGTCAAGTTTGATGAACATGATCAGGAAAGACTAATGGAGAATAACAAATCCCAAAGATGATTGTTTCAAGAAAGGTGTTTTTTAGAAGTCTCATCCATTGATTTCAAGGGCCCTGATAGATACCAATCAAATAGCACTAAAAAGTCCCCATCTGAATCAAGGCATCCTGATGATTTGAAACCATAGCTACTAAATAATGCATACACAGAATTCCAGAGTTTTCCTTACAACCATTCAACAGGAAGGAGGAATTCACATTGTTATTTGAGAGCCTTGTACTCAGGGAAATGCAGTGCATTAATAATAATCTATCAAACTTATTTATTTACTGAAGTCTTACTTTGAGCCTGTTGCTGAACTACTATCATAGAACAAGAGAAAATCATGAAAATAGTAATTGAGGAGAACCAGAAACAGGCCTAAAAGCCAAGGCAGATTAACTCCATGTCACTGTCCTTTAAACTTGGAAAGCTGATTCACATTAATTCATGTTCTCAATCCATTATTGTTTTTTAAGCCTATTCCATCAAGGGTGCCTGGCTGGCTCAGTCTGTAGAGCACGTGACTCTTGGTGTTGGGGTTGTAGTTTTGAGCCCCACACTGGGTGTAGAGATTACTTTTAAAAATCTTTAATCCTACTCTATCATAACAGCTTTTTCATTCTGATGCTTTATTTTGACTGACATTTGTTTGGTTAGATTAGTTCTTTAATCTTCTTAAAATTCATTTTTTTTTTGTGGCATACATTTTTATTAAATCATAGAAAACTCATTTGTATACAAATCGTTCCACTTTGGGCAAACTGGAATAATGAACAGCTGGGTAACAAAACAGTGGAAAGATACATCTTTAAGCCAAGACCAAGTGTCGTCACATTTATTAAAAAAAAACAAAACAAAACGCTGAAACAATCCATAACAGGTTCTTGGCTTTTTTCACCCTTGGGCCGGAGGAATCATCTCTCTTATAACCCCCAATTCTCTTTGAGGATGTTTTTCATTACTTAAATCCACTGTAAGTTTAAAAGATGGTTCATCTGAAGTCTTAACGAGAAGTCAATTTCTCCCTCCCGAGTACCGTAAATGCCAAATTTCAAGAGATGGTCTCTTTTCACAGGACCGATGAAACTTCCCTTTTTACAATAGCAAATGTGTACCATGGTGTGGAATATATTTCAGAATAAGTTAAATATTAAGATGTATGGTATGGCAGTCCTGCCCTACTTTTCTTCTACCGTGTACATTGGAATGTTCCTAACCTTACACATTTATAAAAGGATGAGGGCTGAGGGACCCAGTGATACTGAAGATCAGAACCGCATTCTCTAAACGCTTCGGCCGAGTATTTACAGATGGTCCTGCACTCCTTCCACAGGGGACCGAAATGACCAGACTCCGAGGTTCACCGAATGGAAACAGGCAGCCGCTCTCAAGTTGAGGCCGGCCCTCGCTCTGCCCTCGAGCAGAGACCCAGAGGTCACATTGTGGCACGTTTGCACTCACCCCAATGACTCACGTAACAAACACAAATTAAATATTACCAAAGTCATTTTAAATTAAATTGAAGACCACTATGTTTCCTGAATGCTTGCCACACAGCGAGCACAGACATCCTCGTAACATCTTTGTTCCTGCGTGCTGGAAACCCACCTGCCTCCTCTGGGGGCTCCTTGAAGGTCCATGAGACCCCCGAAGGGGAAGACACAAAGTAAAAGCAACTCTCCTCTCCAAACGGAGGCATAGTCTCAAAAAGCCATACTCCCAACCCCGAGTCTGGATTTCAGACTCATTAAAAGCAGGAACTGAAAAAATGTGATCTTGGGGCCTGGCTCCTCACCCGCGGTGGCCGTCTGCTTCCCTGGGACACTCAGCTGACCCTTCACTTCAAGCTGCCCCAAGGTCCTGGGCCCCCTGGTCAATTTGCAGACCTGGCGCGCTCCCGGGGAATGTGTAAACAAATGTGGGAAAAAACCGTGTTTCTGCCAGTGTTTGTTATGTCAGGGAAAAACCCCTGGGGCTAAGAAAAAAAATAGGAAGGGCTGCCCCCTAAAGTTGACTTCCTACAAGGCTTGTCTTTTGCTCATCCCACCGCACAAGACGAGAAAGTCAACTCCAAGACCTTTTGCCCGGCTTGCCTCAAACGTTATTAAACAAAATGAGAGCCCTTATTATTCCTGAATTAGGGTAAACGCTTCTCCTCACGGACTCAGTATGCAGGCAAGGGTATTGCTAGAGTTCTTGTGAAACTGAGTATTTTTCTCTGAGGTCTTTACATGTGAATGACAATTTGTCAAGTATGGGTCACTTAGATCCTAAACTTTCCCCTCTCAAAATCCCAGTGTCTTCTTATGCTCTATGTCAATAAATAGAATTCTAAATCCAGTCTCTCTTTTTATCTAATTAATTACTACTACTACTACTACTACTGCTACTACTACTACTACTACTACTACTACTAGTGTAGTAGAAAAACCACTTTTTATTTATAGGTGATTCCAGATTTGTTTTTGTTGTTTTTTAACTTGTTGAAATTCAAACATTTTTCCTCCCTGGGATGTATCTAGAGAGGGAAGTGCTTTTGTAATTTTTTCTCCTGCCAAACGCCAAACCCTTTCAAACTTAAAACTTATATTTTTCTTCAGCTCCCTGATGATATTAAACATAAAGTATATCACCTCTAGAAGTGAATCAGCTGGATTTGCAGCATCTGCTTCTTACTAACTCTGTGGCAAGTTATTTAAAATTCCCTGCAAGCTTCCTCTCAACAGTTGTTAAGTACATGTAAGATTGTATATTATAGAAGTTTCCTGGGGATTAAATGAGATAATGGTAGATGCAAATCAAATGATTCATACATGGTAGTGGTTATTATTTGTGATTATTGGTTTTGTTTCTATTATTCATGGTTTCTTCCACTGAAAGCTTATAATTCTTAGGATTTCTATCATCTTCTTAGAATGTCAATCACTATTTTATCATTCATCTATTATTTTCTTCTTATCTTTAACTTTCCTGTTCATTGTGTGTGAAATTATTAAATGTGTTCTTCATTTTACTTACTTCCAAATTTATTACCTTCAAAGAAGTTTTTAATGTTTATTTTGTAATTTAAGTTTTTCTTCTCTCTTGATTTTTCTTCCTTTCTTCCCTCCCTCCCAATTACCAGCTCCCATTGCATCTCTGCTTTAATTTCAAGGTGTTCTTTCTTTATAGCTCCCTAGTCTTATACAGAGAGAATTTTTTGAAAGATATGAGCATCCTCAAAATCATCAAGGCATTGTTTCCTTTTCTCTAGTTTCTGCTCATAGGTCTGCTATTGTTTTTGTTTTCATTTTTGAGTTCAGAGAATTAGTCCAGTGCTGATATAGTTCAGGTGCATAGTTCCCATCACATGGTAGCTTCCTCCTTTCAGATTTCAATAAGGTGGTCAGGTTGATATATAAAGTCTTTACTTGCAGGTCAAAATTTGAAAGTTGTACTTAAAGTCATTTGAAGTATTTTACTGGCCTGAAGTTAGGTCTCCTTTTCTCCTATGTTTTTGGATTTTTGATTGAGCTAGAGAGTTAGATGCAGTTTGAATTTATCATTTCAACACTACAGTTTGTGAGTGCTCTACTCTCAGCAAGCTAAGCTTAGTCTCAGCACTTTCTATGGTGTTTTCCCTACAATATGTATGCATTTCAGGAAGTAAGGAAGCACTGCATATGCCTACTTCCTGCAGTGATGTATGTTGGCAGTCTCCCAATGCCAGTGAGAAAAGAGCTGTTGACAAAGGTTGGAGACAGAACTTTTAGCACTCATGGGATAAAATGATAACTTATGTGCACTTGAGGGAAAGTTGCCTATTTTTCCTTCTCTTCTAAATTTTAGCTTCTAGTTCTCACAATTTGGTAAAGTCAGATGTATTGTCATAGTCTTTTCCTACTTTCTTCTTGGCAACTATTCTAGCTTGTTAAGATTGCAGTTGAATGTGGGATACTATTGGTATAATTTTTTCCTGTTTTATTTTTGGATGTCTGTTCAGCTTCATGACTGTAGTTGCATGTACTATGTGGTTCAAGAATATATTTTTAAATTCATCTCCATCCACAATGCCACTTGCTTAAATTCAGGATGAGATTTTACATATTGTCTTTTATTTTTTTTAATTACACTAAACCTTTTTCTTTCTGTGTGTTTAAGAGAAAACTTGGTAAGAAGTATATCAAGCCCATATAGTCTGTCAGCCTGCTAATTTAAAAGTTTGTCTCTTTAAACATTCCAGACTACTACAACTTGATATTCCACAACTAAGTATTCCTAGGGAAATATTCCTACAGGAATGTTCCTGCCATTAAATTTCCTAGGGGAAATGCTCAGACCGTACAATATCAAATATTCCCAGTATCCGTTTATCCATTGTCCTCTCTCTTTCTCTCTCTCTCTCTCTTTTTTTTTTTAGTAATGCAGCACTCCCTCCCTATCCCCTGATCAAGATTTAGCCGAGAATGTAACTGTCCACCAGAAACCATTTCTCAGACTTTACTGCAACTTGCTGAGGAAATGTGAGTAAGTTAAGGCTAGTGGGGTGCATACGAGAGGGATGGAGGCAATCTCATCGCTTTATGTACTTACATGCTTTCTCTGTTTTTTCCCCCACCCTATGTTATGGGAACCAATCCTGGAGGCTTCCAGCTTTAACCTCATAGACACCTCTAACACCCTGAGGAATGGAAGAAGAGAAATATAGAAGGATGATCAGTCCCTTCATGACCTCAAATATCCAAGCCCCTTGGCCATTGTAGCCTACTCACCCATGGACTCTTTTATGATAAAGAAATAAACTTCAATCTCATTTAAAGCTCAACGTTCTGGTGCTGTTTTTATTATAACAGCTTTTACTGTATCTTAACTAATACAAAGTACTTCTACACAGTGTGCTGTTAATTGAGGGAAAAAGACCACAGTGAATGACTCATAAATTTTTATATACTGCTTTCACAAGCGCAGGCTCATGATTACTAAAATGACTTCACAGGAAATCTCTAATAAGTTCCAAGAGTTTACGTTGCTTTTAAGGCTTTCATAAGTAGGACAGCAAAAATGAATGTGCTTCTGCTTGTTTGTTGTTGGTGTTGTTTCTAATGGAAGGATGTAAGTCCATCTGCTCTTATTTCTTGGCAATGAGATGGCTGATGGGAAACCACTAAGCAAAATCCACACCCAGTCAGAAGCTCTCACAACAGCATGATGTTATATTTCAAGAAAAATGTAAAGGGATTAGAAAAACAGAAAAGAACCAGTAGCCTGTTGTCAATGGCATCTTCTATACTCTCACAGACCTACCATACTCAGAGGGATATTTTAAAAACTGAATTTTTTGCCATTTGTCACTTTTTAAGATGGGCCTGACATCCTGTAACTTCCCTTTTTTTCCCATCCAGTGGAGATGTGAAGTCAATGGCAGATTCATAGCTTTGAATTGAATGTCTTTTGAACACGGACTATGTCAGGTTCCTATGGAGTTTCACAAAGGAAAAATTTTGGCAATGAGAAAAGCCTCTGGCATGTTAGGAACAGAAAGGAACATACATGCTTCAGAAATAGCAAACGGCTTGCCTGCCAAACCAATCCTGTGGCGCACTGCTTTCCTTGAAACTCAAAGCAGAGAGGAAACCAGTAGTCCTTTCTGGCTTAAAACTGTGTCCCCTGAATCTGTGCTAAAAGAAAAACCCATGACCTCCATCTCTCAGTGAAAACCGTATGCCTCACTGACTCTCATTTAATGCAAATTTCCATGTCCTTGCACATAAAAGCAATACTTTGAAGACTTTAAGAAACAAAGTATTGCAGTGAAATGTAAGTATGAATGGTTATTTGGTATCATAAACATGAATATTATGCTGCAACACAATTTTTATGAATAATAAGCACTATGTAGCATGTTCTGTGCTAAGTATTTGACATGTTGTTATTAATCTTAAGGATTCTAGGATATACGATGTTATCTCCATTTTACAAATGAGAAAACTTGAAGTTAACAGTCCCAAGGGAATATAGCTAGTATGTGGTGGGTATGAGCTAATTCAGTTCTACTTAATTCCCAAATCTGTGTTATCTCCACTGTATTTTGTTGTCTATACCTTAACTACTACACAAAGCAATACAAATGATTTGGCATCTGTGATTTATAAGAAATACATATTTAATGAATCAATGACCAAAATGTATTTCTCATATATATTTGGTATTCCTCCACAGTTTCTGGTTCCAACTCCTAAAACACTTGGAATTTCCTAAGTGAGACAGTGATAAAGATGTCTTGTCTTACGTAAATGAGGTGACTTTTGGATCCCATTCCTTGACCTCTGGGGAGGAGAGAGGGCTGGAGGTTGATTTGATCAATCACACCTATATAATGAAGCCTCCATAAAAATCCAAGAGGATCCCCAGGGTTGGTGAATACTTAGAGATGCAGGAAGAAGTAGCCTCTCCAGAGAAGACGGGTAAACTGTGCCCTTTCCGCATGCCTTGCCCTATACAGATCTCCCATCTGACTGCTCTTCAGTTATATTTGGGTTTGGAGAGCTTTCAGATTGTTGAACCAAAATGCTTCCATGTGCCACTATGCAGGGCCCCAGCTCCAGAGGATAGAAGCTCCTTTGTTTAGGACCTCACCCTACTTATCTCTTCACATGGCTGTTGATTCCTATTCTTTAATAGCCCTTTTAATAAACCAATAATCTAGCGAGTAAATGTATTTCCTGAGTTCTATGAGCGGCTCTAGCAAATTAATCAAACCCAAGGAAGGGATCATGGGAACTTCTGATTTACAGCCAGGCCGTCAGAAGTACTGGGCAACTGAAGTGGAGAGCTGGCTTGTGGGACTGAGCCCTTGGACTGTGGAATCTGCTGCTATCTCAGGGTGAATCGTATTAGAATGGAGTTGAATTATGGGACACCCAGTTGGTGTCTGAGCATTGCTTGGTGGGAAAAACCCATACCTGCACACACATTGTAATTGATATTAGAATCACTTTTAGCATCTAAGTACTAAGTGCCAATGGCACTAAAGAGGACTAAGAACTTTATTTAAAAGAGCATGATCAAGAACTATACAACTATAGACATTTTTTCCAACTCTTTGAGCTGAAGTTTTGAACTGAAGCCAACAAAAATCACACCAACCTTAAAAGCTTACCAGGCAATAAGCCATTTATGAAATGTGACAGTAAGAACTATTCCTTGGTAATTTTTTATCCTTAGTAACATCATTTTATACTCTACATTTTGCTTCTTTTTTAAAGTCCCCAGAATACCAAAAGTCAAAAGGCATAGTAAGGAAAAAAAAATCATGACAAAATAGACCATTATGACATGAAACAGAAACAAACAAACAAAAACAAATCTAAAATAACATCTTTCAGGAACATTTGTTTTGGCTTCTCAAGAGAAAGTAGTGTTCCCTAAGCTTAGGAAGGCAACGCTGACTGAACAAAAAAACAGTAACAACAAATGAATGAGGACTGTTTATTTTTGTAAGGCAGTTGTAAGGGACAGAACCTTGGAAGCATCTTGCATCACTTATTCCTGATTTTCCTAGCAACAGAGTCATTGCAGTCACAATTGCCAAGCCAGAACTTGTGGGTTTTTGAGTCAAAGCCCAGCTCTCAGCAAATTGATTTTGGTTTCAACTAATTGCCTGGCATTGGAGGCACATGAAGGTAAATTAAGCCTTTTGAACTCTGGATATGGGATCTAATTCTATACATATAAATGATATACTATTTCAGTTAACTTTTCTGGATAATGGTTTACCCATTCAGAATATATTTTTATCATTTTGGGCCCCCTTCCAATCTGTTTGAAACTTTTCCTTCCTGGTACCTGCCACTCAATATCCAATTACTTCATTTTGCTTTCTCGTCACCTAGTCTTTTATTTTTGCCCACTGAATAATTTGAGGTAAGCTTCCTGGAAAGCTAATGGCCCATGTATTAACGTTCCCTTATACTCTCTTTCTCCTATGAAAAATACCTTCGAAGTCATAAGCTATGCCAACTCTTGCTCTTTGTGTCATTATATTAGTTTATTAAATGTCACTGTGGTTATAGATTTGACTAGAGAAACAACTGTCTAGTGATGAAAAGAATATAAGTATGGAGTAAAGATCCCTGCACTTCAAAATGCTATCGTTTGTGATTTGAGTTTTGATTAACTTATGTAACTTTTCATGGTTTTACTTCTATCTTAAAGGCCCTTTTCTCTCCTCGTTCTTTTATTTCTGGCTCTTTAATATTCTACCATAATTTAAACATTTTTCCTTTTCATCCTTTTCCTAAACCTGGGATTCTTATTTTGTATTCTCTACATTTATAATTTCAGTTCATATAATGCAGTTGGGCAAAATAGAAACTTTGGTATTTTCTTTTCCTATAGCTTTTGTATTCACTCATTTATTTACCTATCCATCCATCATCCATTAATTTCCAATTAATTTGTTAATTTACTACTTATTTTATTTTTTTAAGATTTTATTTATTTATTTGAGAGAGCACGAGCACATGAGCAGGGGAGGGGTAGAGGGAGAGGGAGAAGCAGACTCTCCACTGAGCAGGGATTCCAATGGGGGGCTTGATCCGAGGACCTTGAGACCTGAGCCAAAGGCAGACCCTTAA
The DNA here is from genome assembly GCF_054177405.1 of Leptonychotes weddellii. NCBI lineage: Eukaryota > Metazoa > Chordata > Mammalia > Carnivora > Phocidae > Leptonychotes > Leptonychotes weddellii. The sequence goes on along the minus strand of NC_138382.1, from coordinate 30,953,611 downwards.
CTGACTGAGCCACCCAGGCACCTGTATTAATTTACTATTTAAAAAACAAGTATTGATCTGCCAATTTTAGGTGCCAGAGTTATTAACAGTAAAAACTTAGAAAAAAAAAAAAAAAGGTGGTCCCGTCTTAATAGCACTAGCATTTTAGAGCAGAAAGATAAAGAATTAAGACAAACAAGTAAAAGCACAATATGAAATACAATAATAGATTCTCTAAAGAAGTGAAGAAGAAACCAAATTATGAAGCAAAGTGAATGCTGGGGAAAAGCAGGGCTATTTTTTTGTTGGGGGAGGGGATGATGAAGGCAGAATTCTTTAATAAGATGACAACTGAACAGATCAGTAAAGGGGGTGAAGAACCCAACCATACAGATAACTACATGAAGCAAGAGCATTATAATTAGAGATAAGAGATTTTCAAAGGTCCTAAAGTAGCAGTATTCTTGATATTGTCCAAGGAATGTTAAGAGGTCAGTATTGTTGGAATAGGGTGAGTGAAGAGAACACTGGTAGGAAATGGAATCACAGAGGTATGGAAGGATCATATCAAGTAAGGTTTTATAAGTCAGAGTAAATATAGTTTTATCTATTGATGTACAGTAAGTCACCTAAACATAATTAATTCATTTTGTTCAGCTGGGAATGGGATTCCTTTTTCTTTTTTTTTTCTAGTTTTGAGAAATAATTGGCATGTAATATTGTTTAAGGTATACAATGTATTGACTTGATACATCTATATATTGCAAAATGATTAGCACCATAGCACTACCTAACATTTCTATCCCCTCACATTAATTACTATTTCTTTTTTGTACTGAGAACACTTAAGATTTACTCTCTTAGCAACACTGAAGTATATATTTCCATAGTATTAACTATAATCACAGTGCTATATATTAGTTCCCAGAACTTGTTAATCTTTTAAATGGAAGTTTATGCTCTCTGACCAGTATCTCCCTATTTCTTGCTCACCTTCAGCTGCTGGTAACCACCTCTACTCTCTGTTTCTCTGAGTTTGGCTCTTTTTAGATTCCACATATAAGTGATATCATACAGTATGACTTACTTAACTTAGCATCATATCCTCAAGGTTCATTCAAGTTGTCACAGATGGTAGGATTTTCTTCTTTTTCATAATTGAACAATATTCCGTTGTCTTATGCTATGTAGATTATTGTTCAGTTATGAGAAAAAAGGAGATCCTGCTATTTGTAACAACTCAAATAATCCTTAATATATATTATGGGTATATGTATAATATGTGTATATATATATTATACACAATATATATATGTTATATATTGTATATATGTGTGTATATATATAGTATATATAAATTGTATAAATATAATGTGTTTATATATAACAAATATATATAGTGTATATAAAGTGTGTATATATAGTATGTACATACATATACATACATATACATATATGTATGTATGTAGTATGTATATGTATATACCACACACACACACACACACATCCCATATATACACATACTATGTATAGAAATAACTGCACTCCAATGAAGATATTTCTATAATATTCCGATCTCAATTCCTTTGGATATATACCCCCAAGTGGGATTGTTAGATTTTTTTTTTTTTTTAAAGATTTTATTTATTTATTTGACAGAGAGAGAGATAGCGAGAGCAGGAACACAAGCAGGGGGAGTGGGAGAGGGAGAAGCAGGCTTCCCGCCGAGCAGGGAGGCCGATGTGGGACTCGATCCCAGGACCCTGGGATCATGACCTGAGCCGAAGGCAGACGCTTAACGACTGAGCCACCCAGGCGCCCGGGATTGTTAGATCTTATGGTAGATCTGCTTTTAGCATTTTGAGGAACCTTTATACTGGTTTCCATAATGGTTGTACCAATTTGTATTCCCACTAACAGTGCACAGGGATACCCTTTCTTCCGCACCCTCAACAACACATTATTTCTTGTCTTTTTGATGACAACCATTCTGACAGGTAGGAGGTGAATAATTCTTCTTTAAATATTTGGTAGAATTCACCAGCGAGACCATCTGGTCCTGAGCTTTTCTCTGTTGGATTTGATTACGGATTCCTTCTCCTTACACATCACTGTTTGTTTACATTTTCTGTTTTAATATAATTCAGTGTTCGTAGGTTGTATGTTCCTAGTATTTTATTGATTTCTTTTGGGTTATCCAGTTGTTGGTATATAATTGTTCCCAATAGTCTCTCATGATCTTTTGTATTTCTGTGGTATCTGTTGTAATGTCTCCTCTTTCTTTGCTGATTTTATTTATTTCAGTCCTCCCTTTTTTTTTCTAATTAGTCTAGCTAAATATTTGTCATTTTTGTTTATCTTTTCAAAAAATCTTAGTTTTATTGACCTTTTATATTGTATTTCCAATCTCTATTTCATATATTTGTGCTCTAGTCTTTGTTATAACCTTCCTTCTGCTAACGTTGGGCTTAGTTTGTTCCTTTTTGTTGTTGTTCCTTCTTGTGTAAAGTGAGGTTGTTTATTTGAGACCTTTCTTATTTCTTAATGTAGGTGTCTGTTGTTATAAACTTCCCTTTTAGAACTGTTTTTTGCCTTATTCTATATGTTTTGATATGTTGTGTTTTCATTTTCATTTGGTAGTTTTTTATTTACCTTTTGATTTCTCCTTTGAACTACTGGTTCTCCAGGAGCATGTTTTTTAATTTCCATATATTTGTAAATTTTCCAGTTTTCCTCCTGTTATTGACTTCTAGTTTCACACAATTGAAGTCAGAAAAGATACTTGGTATGTTTTTGGTCTTCTTAAATTTACAAAGATTTGGTTTGTGACCAATCATGTGATTATCCTAAAGACTGTTCTATGTTTACTTGAGAAGAATGTGTATTCTGCTATTGTTGGATGAAATGTTCTGTATATGTCTGTTAGTTCCATTTGGTCTAAAGTATCGTTCAAGTTCAAGGTTTCCTTGTTGATTTTCTATCCAAATGATCTATCCATTGCTGAAAGTGGGGTACTGAAGTCTCCTATTATCATTATCTATTTCTCCCTTCATAGCTGTTGTTATTTGCTAAGTATATGTAGTTTCTCCAATGTTTGCTGTCTATATATTTATGATTATTATATCTTTTTGATGAATTGACCTCTTATCATTATATGATGACTATCTTTGTCTCTTGTTATCATTTTGTTTTAAAGTCTGTTTTATATAAACTTTTATATAAGTATAGCCATCCCTGCTTTCTTTTAGTTTCAACTTGCTTGGAACATCTACTGCCATCCTTATACTTTGAGTCTGTATGTCTCTAGAAAACTGAAGTGATTCTCTTGTAGCCAGCACCTAGTTGGGACTTTTTTTTTTTTTTAATCTATCCAGCCACTCTTTACCTTTTGATTGGAGAATTCAATCCATTAACGTTTAAAATAATTATTGATAGGTAAGGCTTTACTATTGCCATTCTATTAATTGTTTTGTAGCTGTTTTGCAGTTCCATTTTCTTTTCTTCCTTTCTTGTTGTCTTCCTTTGTAAACTGATGATTTTCCGCAGTGGTATGCTATAATTCCCTTCTCTATATCTTTGGTGTATCTATTGTAGACTTTTGTAGACTTTTGCTTTGTGGTTCCCATGAGGCTTACATAAAATGACACACACACACACACACACATATGATGTTTTATGTATATTAAGATATAGATCAATATAAATTGATTAATCAATATAATCAATATAAATTGAATAAATAGAATAAAAAGAATAAATATTGAGTCCCTAGTAAAATTAAGTGAAATTATTACAGTATAATACTAAAGGAATCTGCCCCATGACCAACTTGAATATAATGAACACAAGATTGACTCAATAATAGAAAAGACTCTTTGGCTTTTATGCTAGGGTCAAAAGTGTAATGTCACATACCCCACCAATTAAACAGTGATAACATATTATGTAATATCTGTGACACACTATGAGACATGAAACTTTAATCTTTGATCAAATCTCATAGTGTAGAAATGAAATTATTACTATTTTTATATCATATACTTCTCTATTCATACGTGAGTTAAGAGCAACTATTAGTAATAAGGTGAGATGTATGAAATCTTGGGCATGGTAGAAAGTTGTAAGATACAAACACATGTATACACACACACACACATATACTCATATATATAATGTGACATATATATCATATCAGTACATTTTACACTAACAATTTTACATTTTACATTAACAATATATCAGTCCATTTCATACTAACAATTTAACTTTTATTGCACAAAAACTATGTTTTTTTCCTTTTATTTTTGATGTCATACTGTGTATCCATTAACAAATTGTAGAAACTATAGCTATTTTTAATACTTTTGCCCTTTAACATTTGTCTCAGAGTTAAGTAGTTAACACATCAGCATAGTATAGTATTGGTGCATTCTGAATTTGACTATATGATAACCTTCCTTAGTGTGTTGTCTATTTTCATATATTTTCATGTAATAGACTAGCATATATATATTTTTAAGATTTTATTTATTTATTTGACAGAGAGAGACACAGTGAGAGAGGGAACACAAGCAGGGTGAGTGGGAGAGGGAGAAGCAGGCTCTCCACAGAGCAGGAGCCCGATGTGGGGCTCAATCCCAGGACCCTGGGATCATGACCTGAGCCAAAGGCAGATGCTTAATGACTGAGCCACCCAGGCGCCCCGTAGACTAGCATACTTTTATTTCAGCTTGAAGAATTCCTTTCAGCAGTCCTTATAAGATAGGTTTAGTGATGTTGAATTCCTTCAGCATTTGTTTACTAGGGAAAGTCTTTATTTTGCCTTCAATTTTTGAAGGACAACTTTGTAGGATAAAGTATTATTGGTTAGCAGTTGCTTTGTTTTAATACTTTGATTATATCATCTCATTTTCTCCTGGCCTATAAGGTCTCTGCTGAGAAATCCATTGATAGCCTTATAAGGGTTCTCTTTCATGAAAGAGGTTTTTTTGCTACTTTTGTTTGTTTTTCTTTCTCTTGCTGCTTTTAAAGTTCTTCATCTTTTGTTTTAGGCAGTTTTTTTTTTTTTTATGTGTTTTGATGAAGATTACATTGGATTGAAATTTCAAGGTTACCCACTAGCTTCATGAACTTTCCAAATCTCTCTCCAGGTTTGGAAAGTTCTCAGCCATTATTTTTTTAGTTTTATTTATTTATTTATTTATTTAGGTTTTATTTTTAAGCAATCCCTACACCCAACATGGGGCCCAAAACAACAACCCTGAGATCAAGAGTTGCATGCTCCACCAATTGAGCCAGCCAGGCTCCCCTGCTATTATTTTTTTAAATAGACTTTTCTACCCCTTTCTTTTTACTTGCCCTTCTGGGATTCCCAAGATGCGTACATTATTTCTTTTGATGGTATCTTATTAATATGCAGGCTTTCTTCACTCTTTTTCATTATTTTTTCCTTTGTTCCTTTGGACAATTTAAGTTGATCTGTCTTTAAGCTCACTCCTTCTCTCTTCTGCTTGTTCAAGTCTTCTGTTGAAACTCTCTATTAAATTTCTTAGTTAACTCATTGTATTCTCAGCTCCAAAATTTGGCTCTTTATGTTTTCTATCTCTTTGTTGAATGTCTCAATTTGTTCTTGTATTGTTTTCCTGATATAGTTAAATTGTTTATATATGTTCTCTTATAGCTCTCTAGGCACTTACAGAACCATTATTTTAAATTTTTTATTGGGCAGTTCTTGGATTCCCATTTATTTGGGGCCATTTCCTGAAGGTTTACTGTATTTTTGTTGTTGTTGAGACATGTTTCCTGATTCTGATCCCTGTAGCTGTGCATAGGTATCTGTGAATTTGAAGAAGCAGTCACCTCTTCCAGACTTTATAGCTTTGGTAAGGGAAGCCTTTTACCTATGGGTGGGGGCATGCTGGATCATACTCTGACCCTAAGTCTAGTGGTGCAGGGCACCATGTGCAGGGATGTGTGGTAACACTGGGTCTTCAGGTCATCATGTCTCTTAAGCTCAAGATACTCCAGCCCATAGCATCAACAACTGTGTGGTCCTTGGCCAGCACTGTGGGGGGCCCACTGTGGCTGCAAGGGCTGTTGGGAACCTACATGGTACATCCAAGTCTGTTAACAAGGGACTAGGACAGGTAGCAGTGATAGCTGGAACTGGTGCTGTCTATACACCCAGCTGTGGGGGCCAAGTACAGGAGCTAGTTTTAGACATACTCATAGTGATAGCACAGATAGCAAGGACCAGGGTCAACTATGGGCTCATTGGCAGTTAGACACCCTGACTGTCAGTGTGTTCCCCTTTGGCTGCCTACTCTTTTCCTGGGCATGCATATGTTGCAATGGAAGCTGGGTTGGGTCGGGTAGGGTGTGTGCAAGTACACAGCTGGCAGGGCTAGCTCTAAGAATAAGCATAGTGTTGGGGGTTAGCCTCGCAGCTTAGACTGATATCTTGTACTCATGCAGCTGTAAAAACCTCAAGTGACTACAAAACTGCTCCCTAGCTCTGTTGGTTGGGGGGAGATGAGCAGTGCAAGGAGGACTTGGGTGTCTGGCATCTCACATTTGCACAGCCACAACAGATAAACTAAGTCATCTTATATCTTTTCTGATCTCAAAAGACTCTAGTACCTTTCAAATACTTTTGTAGAAAATTGAGATTAATTAAGAAGCTATCAAAACAATCAAAGTTAGAGGAATTAGTGTCATGGACCATGATGTTAAGAGTGGAGTAGCAAAACAAGGTTGAATTTTGCATTTATTGGAAATAGCATTTGCCGAAGATCTAGATGCAGGTTTTGAGAAAAAGACAGTAGTCCAACACTTTATTAACAAAGTTGAGCACGTTGGAAAACAAAACTCTCAATTACTGAAATTGGGGTAACTATAGGAAGAACAGGTTTGGAGGATTTCAAATAAAGAGTTCAGTTGGGCATGTTAAATTTGAAATGCTTATTAGAAATTAAAATAGTACTAAGTTTGTGGAGTTCAAGTTTTGGATCCATGGTAGAAATATGAATTTGGGAGAAATCCAGATCTAGACGATTTTTAAACCATGAGACTTGAGAGTGCATCCAGATAGTAAGTGTACATAAAGAAGAGAAGAACCCACCAAGGCCTGGGTCATTCAGTGTTCAGAGCTTGGAGAAATGAAGGAAAGAGTGTGGGTAGCCAAGATTGCCACTCTATTATAACAATCTCCTAAGAATTCTTACTGACAATATTATAGGTGCGACCTCTCCAAACCCAACCCTCCTTATCCAATCTATTCACTCCTGTAATTAGAAAGATCTTCTTAAAGGCAGATATAGTTAGTCATATTCCATTCTTGTTTAAAACTATTTGTCAGTTATTCAGATAAAGCTCAAAAATCTTAGAC